>NW_017728917.1:22858590-22868154 GCF_001723895.1 Crocodylus porosus
CTTTGTACCCCCTCATCCAAGTCACTGATGAAGATGTTGAACAGTGCGGGCCCGAGGACCGAGCCCTGTGGAACCCCGCTGCCCACATCCCTCCAAGTCGAAAAAGACCTGTCCACTACCACTCTCTGGGTGCGGCCCTCCAGCCCATTGGTGACCCAATTGACTGTGTGGGTGTCGACACCACAGTCCTCCAGTTTCTTAATGAGAACAGGGTGAGAGACAGTGTCAAAGGCCTTCCGAAAGTACAGAAAGACTATGTCCACTGATACCCCTGCATCTAGGGATTTGGTGATCTGGTCATAGAAGGCCACCAGGTTGGTCTGACAGGACCTGCCACTGATGAACCCATGTTGGTTGCTCCTAAGCATAATCTCCCCTGCTGGCCCCTTGTGGATATGCACTAGAATAATTTTCTCAAAAAGCTTGCCCAGGACTGAGGTAAGACTAACTGGCCTATAGTTTCCCGGGTCCTCCTTCTTCCCCTTTCTGAAGATGGAAACCACATTGACCCTCTTCCAGTCCTCTGGCACCACACGAGAGCACCACCAATGCTCGCAAAGCCGTGCCAGGGGTCCTGCAATGACCTCAGCCAATTCCCTCAGTACTCTAGGGTGGAGATCGTCCAGACCAGCTGACGTGAATACATCCAGTCCCTCCAGAAGTTCCCTAACTAGTTCCTCACTAACCCTTGGCCTAGGTGAGCCTCTCCTGGGGCCTGAGGGGGACCCAGCAGGGGGATGATCGTTCTGGTCCCTGGTTAGGAAAATGGAGGCAAAGAAATCGTTAAATAAGTTGGCTTTGTCATCTGGTGTGATGACCAAATTTCCTAACGTGTCCTGCAGGGGCCCCACATTACCCGGAACCTTCTTTTTACCCCCTATGTATTTAAAAAAGGACTTCTTATTGTCCTTAATCTGGGAAGCCAGTCCCAGTTCCATCTCCGCCTTGGCCTTCCTGACTGACCCCCTGCATCCCCGAGCAACTTCAGTGTAGTCCTCCCTGGTGATGGCCCCTCCCTTCCATTGGGTGTATCCCAATCCCTTTTTGCTAGGAAACATTCCTGGATGCTTTGGGCGAGTCATGGGGGCTTATGTGCCCTCCTGCTCCCTTTGATCCGTATTGGGATTACCTCCCTTTGGGCTTGGAGGATCGTCTCCTTAAGGAGCGACTACTCTCCTTGGACACCTGGCTCCCCTCCCCTTCAGGACCTCAGTGCTTCCCTGACTATTCTCCTTAGCTCATTGAAGTCTGCCCTCCTGAAATCTAGGGCTTCTGCCTTGCTGTAGGCCTTTGCCACCCTGCACTGGATGATGAATTCTAGCAGGCGGTGATCACTGTTGCCCAGGTGGTCGAGCACCCACAGCCCCCTCACCAGATCATCTCCCACAGCCAGCACCAGGTCCAACAAGGCCTCTCCCCTGGTGGGGCTGTGCACCTCCTGGATTAGATGGAGGTCCTGCATTCTGGCTAGGAACCTATGTGAGTGGTCAGACCTGGCTGACTGCTCTTCCCAGCAGATGTCTGGAAAGTTCAGGTCCCCTATGATGACCACATCCTTTGAATTCACTACCTCCGTGAGCTGACTTAAGAATTGCTGGTTGAGCTCTTCCCCTTGGTTGGGAGGTCTGTAGTAGACCTCCACGGTTAAGGCTCTTTCCCCTCGACTGCCTTGTATTCTAACCCAAAGCACTTCAGAATGCCCCTCCTCTGATTCTTTGTTAATTGATGAGGATGTGTATTCCTCCTTAATATAGAGTGCCACGCCCCCACCTTTCCTTTCCTTGGAAGTGTAAAACATGTTATTCAGTTTGTTGTTATCTCAGTAGGATAACTGTCACTCTTAGGAAAATAATGTGGTAACAAACTCTATATATCCACAAGCATCTGGGATGTGATTCTGGTCCACATAGAAAAAAAAATGTCTTTGGGCATTCAGGAGGACTGAAGGTCCCTAAGCAGGCTGTACCCAATAAATGTTCCTTCTGTAGCACCAGGGTGAGACATTCTCAGAAAGATACACAATGTAAATTTACCAGCACCTTGAAAACACACATTTCGTCAGTCACTTGTTTTAAGTAGCTAGTTCTATTCTGCAAAAATGTTGGTAAGTTAATATTGCTAAGCAGAAAACCACAATGAATGAGACAAAAGATTTGCATATATGTGAGTGAGGCAGGGCCAGAGTAAGGATGCAGCTGATGTGTCTCAATGGAACAGACACAACCAGTACACCCTTGCTGGACTCCTAATGGAGGGTAAATTTGTTGCTGAAATTGTATGTAGTAGCATGTGACTGATCCCAACTTGCTGTTTTCAACTCATTTTGACCAAGTCTCCTCCCATCAAGAAAATATGCTTGTACTTAGAGCCCTGTTACACATTGCACTTTGAACCCAGAAGAAAGAACTTGCATTGTTCTGCTCAAATGTTGATAAGTGTTAGTGCCAGCTCAAGCTTGTAACACTCATACCTTAAGGCTACAAACCTTCTCTGACTGTCCCCCACCTGCACAGCTGCAATTTGCCACTAGAGGGCCAATGAGTAGGACCTCAGTCCAGTCACTAGGATCTACAGTTCTGAGTTGCCACTCCAGGGCTGGTTTGTCAGGATAGGCTTCTATCCTTGCTCTAGGTGGGGGCGGGAGGGGTGGTGGTGGTGGTGGTGGTGAGAGAACATGAAGCTGGGAGGTAGAGAGTTAATGGGATGAGGGTGGGTAATGAAATGGGAGGTGGAAAAAGAAATAGGGGTGGGGGAAGGGTGGGAAAATAAAGCAAGCCAGCTACTTGAAGGATAAACTAAAAAGAAGTAAAATAATAATAATAATAATAATTGTAAAATAAATTAAAAGGCAGTCAATTAAAAGATTTCATGTTTTAATTAACTGGTATTTGGGATTGGGGTGTGGAGGGTGCTGGTTGTGCTTCCCAGAGTGTCTAGGAAATGGGAGCAGTGAGGGAACAGACTTTTGGGGGAGCTGCTGCCCTTGCTCTGGGAAAGAAGCCCCAGTTCATGGGGCCCTTCCTTGTTCTCCCCCAAATCACCCCCAGATCCCATTCCTGAACTTGCCTATGACCCGTGACCTTGCTAGCTGGCATGTGCTCTGCAGGCTGTTTGCACCACTTGCACCCCTGAGGGTGGGAAGGTCACATTCATGGGGACAGAAAGGGTAGTTGGCTTGGTGCCAGAATCACTGCCTGGGCAGTAGAGTTCAGGGCATGGAAAGTATGTTCACACAGAACAGAAGGGTGGGGAAGGGAACATTGCGTGCTGGGATGCTGGAAGACTGCAATTTGGGTCCTTCATTTGTAGGCAGTGGCCGGACATTAATTGAACATGAGCTGGTAACATGGATCAGAGATAAACCTGCTGTGGAGTGCTGTAACTTTAAGATGCCTGAAGTGCGGTTAAAATTAGTTTCAGGTTCTAATGTGTGGACAATCCACAGGTTAAGAGCTCCAGGAACTGCCTAAAATTAACATGTAAAAAGCCTCTAATATTTGGGAATGGTAGATTTGATAAACATATCAACAATCAAAGTCAAATGTCTACCACACCTCAAGACCCATCAGGCTTGTGTGATTAAGGCATGTCCATTTCTGCAGTCAAGGTCACACAAAGAACTGATATGACTAGCATTGCACCTGGATGCTTCTGAGTACCTATAAAACCAGATCATTTGACTGGAAATGGCACAGGACAGGGATGCTCAATTCCCCAATCCACTCCCCCTTCCCCTCCCCCACCAGAAGAATACCAGCTAATGCCCCCTTCTCCTTCCTCACCCTTGTAGGTCTAGGCCATGCCCCTCCCCCACACAAATTTGGCCCCTCCTCCTTCTACTCCCTCTGCCCATCTCCATAACCCGTGGGGCTAAAACAGGGCTGAGTCATGTCCCCTTGCCCCCTGCCCTGAGCCAGTTTGGGGTCAGGATAAGCCAAGCCCCCTTTTCTCCTGCATCTGGATCTGTGTGGCTGGCTAGGGCACTGCTATGCCCACACCAGGCACTGGTTTGGGCCCATCAGCCAGATACAGCCAACAGAGGGATTGGGCACTGCCCGTCCAGCCCCCTGGACAAAATGATTGAGCACCACTGACATAGGGCATGAGTTTCAAAAAAAGCTCTAGCTCACACAATTGGAGTTGTAGCAAGATGCCTTAACAGCAGTGCTACCATGTCCCTCAAATACATTAAAGCCCATAATTATATGAGTGACATTTGTATGAGTCCTAGGAAAAATTTCATACAAAAATAGTGAATAGAAGATACGCTGGCTCTTACTGAATGCTTTTAGTAACAAAATTATTTACTTTGGCTTCACACAATGTTGTCACATTTCAAATGAAAAAAATTGATAACTCCTGTAAATAAAATTATATTTTAAAACTATGTTTCAGTTGCATTAAAGTGGCTATCCAAACCAACAAGAGCTCCAGGGCTTATGACATACCACCCATAAAATTCTTACCATAGTGAAAAAAAAATCATAGTGATACATACTATGTGGAATGTCAGTTTTAAGTTTGAATGCTCCACCATGGCACATGTTCCATCTGCTTGGTGGACTTTACTGAGAGAGACACACAGTCAGAGAATAAAAAGCACACCAGAGAAGTGCTACACCAAAAACACAAACACATGATCATTCTTTGGGAGACAACAATAAAAAGAAGTTAAAAGAGTGGTAAATATAAATGCCTTCTGTACAAATTAAGGATGTGAAATATTTATACTTACAAAACATCAAAAATAGAACTTAGCAAACTACACATCAAACAACTTAGCTGATGAATTTAGAGTTTTTGTTAGCACATTATCTGTGACCAGACTTCATTTTTTAAAAATGTATCTATTATTTAAAATTATTCCCCAATGGTTTATCGAGAACATATTTCAGCCTATGGCCTGTTTGCTATGACACAGATTTCAGATTCACTACCTGTAATACCCTATTGGTCCCAAGTATGTTATTACTGTCCCTGATTAAATAGCTCACAAACTCGCTTCCAAATAGTGACGCCAAGACTTACAGCATGAATACTTGTGACTAACAGAGTAGTATTCACAACTTTTACTCTGTCTATGAATATACCTACAAATAAAAATAAACTTGTCTGATGGCTTTCAGAAAGTAAATGAAAGGGCTGCAAATCACAAAAATGAATTGATGGAGTTTAAAAAAATATTTTTTCAGGAAATGTTGCTTTTGATATTCAGCTAGCTCTGTTTAAAATATGCATTTCTTTGTGCTGTAAGCAAAGTCATTTAGGTCAGACCAATAACATAAGAGAGAGGAGTCCACGAAGAGTGGTTACTCCTTAAGTATGTGATCCTTGAAGCACAAGGAATATCTATTCCAGCCTGAAGGAAAGGCAGCAAAAGGGTTGGGTGACCTATGTGGCTAATTAGGGGACTCATGGACCACCTGTTTCTGAAAAGCCTACAAGGGTTGGAAGTCAGGTAACATCACCAAGGAGGATTATTCAGCACCGGCCCACACCTGTAGGGAGCAAACTAGGAAAGTCAAGGCTGAAACTGAGGGCAAACTGGCTACAGGAATCAAGGACAACAAAAGGTCCTTCTTCAGATACATAGGTAGTTGGAAGAAAAACAGAGACATCATTGGACCCTTGTTAAGCCAAATGGAGCAGCTGACAACTAACACCCAGGAAAAAGCTAATGTCCTTAATGACTACTTTCCATCAGTCTTGTACCAGCCCAAGCAGATCACCCTGGCCAACAAGATGCAGGATTGCCAGGAGATGGGCAAACACACTCATCATTGGTGAAGACCTCATGAAGGGTCACCACAAATGTGGCTGGATTGTGAAGGCTGGACACTCACAAATCAGCTGGCCCAGATGGACTGCACCCAAGAGTGTTAAAAGAACTGGTGGACATCATAGTGTGGCCATTGGTGAGGATATTTTGATAACTCATGGCACTTGGGTGAGGTTCCTGAGGTTAGGAAGAGGGCCAGAGTGGTACCCATCTTCACAAAAGAGAGGAAGGAAGATCCACAGAACTACAGGCCAACCAGTTTGACCTCAATCCCTGGAAAGATATTGGTAAAAAAAATCAAAGAAACCATTAATAACAGCCTAATGGAATGCAGTATCCTGAAGGGTAGCTAACATGGCTTCATTGTGGGTAGGTCTTGCCTGGCGAACCTCATTTCCTTCTACGACCAGGTGATGCATCACCTGGAAAAAGGAGTGGAGGTTGACATCACCTACTTGGACTTAAAAGTTTTTGACTTGGTCTCCCATGAAGTCCTCATGGTTAAACTGGGGAACTGTGGCCTTGACAACCTCATGTTCCAATGGCTTGGGAACTGGCGCCGTGGTCAGACCCGGAGAGTGGTAGTTGATGGAATCATGTCAACATGGTGCATGGTGACCAGTGGGGTCTCCCTGGGCTCCATACTTGGATCAGTCCTTTTAAACATATTTATAAATGAGCTGGACTCAGGTATCAGAAGTGGACTGGCTAAATTTGCTGATGACACCAAACTATGGGGAAGTGTGGTCACACTAGAGGATAGGCTGGCAATTTAGGCCAACCTGGACAGGCTTGCAAGGTAGGTGGACCAAAACCTGATAGCATTCAACACTGAGAAATGCAAAGTGCTTCACCTCGGGGAAAATAAATCCACATCACACCTATAGGCTCAGCAGTGCTACACTTGCTAGCACCACAACCAAAAGGGACTTGGGGGTCATGACTGACCACAAGATGGACATAAGCTGCCACTGTGATGCCAAAACCAGCAAAGCAAACAAAATCTTGGCTTGCATCTATTGATGAATCTCCAGCAAGACCCAGGAAGTTATCCTCCCGCTGTACTTGGTTTTGGGAAGGCCACATTCAGTTCTGGGCTCTGCACTTTAGGAAGGATGTGGAGAAGCTTGAGAGAGTCCAGAGGAGAACCATGTGCATGATGAGAGGACAAGAGAACAAGTCTTATGAGGAAAGACTGAGAGACATGGGACTCTTCAGCCTGGAAAAGTGAAGGCTCAGGGGAGACTTGGTGGTAGCCTATGAAAATATTAGGAATATGCACGAGGAACTTGGAGAACATCTGTTCACCAGGGCACTCCAAGGGAAAACAATGTCTAATGGTCACAAACTCCAGGAAGATCATTTTAGACTGGACATAAGGAAAAACTTTACCATCCAACTTCTCAAAGTCTGGAACAGATTCCCTACAGAAGTGGTGCAAGCACCTACTCTGGACACCTTTAAGGCACATTTGGATGCTTACTGTGTTGGGATCATTTGACCACAGCGGACTTCCTGCCCCTTGGGTGGGGGGCTGGACCCAATGATCTTATGAGGTTCATTCCAGCCCTAAAGTCTATGAAATCTATGAAAATGAATTACTCAGTGGAGTAACTAGGAAGGGAATGCTGGGAGCTCCCACCAGGGGTACGGACTTGAGGGGTGGAGCGGAGAACGGCTGCTCATGCAGTTGCACAACTGTATCATTGGCACAGTGGCAACTGGAAGCCACCCCTTCCCCAGCATGTCACAACTGCCCTGGGTGCCTGGCTATGTTTTTACAGCTCTGGAACTACTCTATTAACTGCATTAAAAAGGAGAACATAGGATAAATAAAGACTTACTCAAAGAATTAAAAGTTAGAGGCACAGAAACTACTAAAAAGAGAGAGCTGTAAAGCCAAAACAGTTGCAAAACAAAAGGAAAGGAAGAAAGAGAAATTTTGTGACATTTTATTTTCTCTGATCATGACTAAGATTCTGGAGTGAGTGAGACAAAACAGATAATTCTGGGAATCCTATGGGCTCATTCCTTATATACAGAGTAATGAACAAGCAAAAAACAATCCAGAGCTGTTTCAAATTCCTTTCTGGCATATGAGCTGGGCCTATGTCTAATGGAAATAACATTCTGGGTTCTGGGTTGCTTGTCAATGTATGACAATGGTTGTAAGGAAAGGATTATGATTTCAAAGGGTAGTTTTTAAATTGCAGATTGAAAGAAATCACATATGTAGACTCAACTTTCATTTTGAAAATCTGCCTGTTTGTGGGTACCCCTCAAAACCTCACTGTGCAGGATTTGGAGGTACACCAAACAGCAGGGGGCTGCAACGTCATTGCATCTTAGTAAAAACTTATTTCTTTGAGCTTTGGTAGAAGCAGTCTTTCCTCACACAAGCTATGCTATTGACTTTAATGGGATTTCTTTCATGAGGAAGCATTTCTCAGGCAAGAAGGATGACAATAAAAAACAATATTTATGAAAGGAGCATAATTATGGCATATAATGTCACCTATACCTAAGCCCCTGTATTTGTGAGTACCATATATTATCTATCTTCAGATGACATAGAAGTGTCATGATGAACACAGGTGGGATGTAGAAGAACTCAATTACCAGAAATTGATTTTGTTTTCTTAGCAAAGTTCAAAATATTTTCTTTAGTATAAAGATATTACAGTATGACAAAAGACAGCTACATCTATCACTTAAGGCAAGGAAATGAAGTTGATATGTATGGCAGGCCTTCAGAATCTGTATTAACTTACATTACCTGAATTTGGTTTTCCCTCAAAATATTTTTTAAATGACTCTGGCTGCTGCATTCAGAGCTGAGACTGATATCAACCTGTCATCCAACATGTGTGGTGCTCTCAGTTTACTGAGGCCTTTTGTACACTGTTTTCCATGCCAGAAGCAAACTGCTATTATAACTGGTTCTGCTCAGAAGTAACTCCTAACTTTAATAGCTATTCCTGTCTCTACCATTCGGACCATTATATAGTTTTAAGCACTCTGCCCATTCTTAAATAATTAAGGCATTTTCAGGAAACAATGAGATTGAACTCCTCAAGTCACTCAAGGAGTAAAAGTTTCTAATGCTGATAAGAGCTGAAAACAAGACAACATACTCCAAAGTGCTTATGAAAGTAAGTAGGAATTAGAGAAGCCCTAGCATTCTTAAGATTTATTATTCATTTTTATAACCGTATGCATTTCAGGAGTGATCCTTGAAGGCTAAAAAAAAGTGGCAATATAATACTACAATTTAAAATAAAATCATAGATTAATACCAGAAAACTACAGACCATTCTATTTAACATCATGTGGGGAAGTCTTTGAAAGTATTTTAAGTGACACCAGCCTTTTATTTATAGAAATTGCTTAGATTTTGGTACCAAAAGCAAGGGTTCTTAACTTTCAAGTAACACTGAACCTCAAAGAGCAATAAATGATGAGGAACAAGATGGTGAGATATTAGGGCTGTGCAGAGCTTCGGGTGCTGATTCGATTCAGAGGAGATTCGGCCCGATTTGGTGGCTGAATCGCCGAATCTGAATTGAATCAGGTGACCAATTTAAAAGTCCGAATCAATTCAAAGCTCTCTGAATCTTCGGAAAAGATTTGGAGAGCTTTGATGATTTGCGCAGTCCCTGGTGGCTGTAGCAGGTAGCTGAAGCTGACTCAGATCTAGTAAGTACTAGGGGCAGAGGAGGGGGGCTGCCCCTGCCAGCCCCAGCTCAGTTCTTTAAAAAAAAGCTCCAGTGCTCACAGGGTGCTGC
>NW_017728917.1:22868254-22883927 GCF_001723895.1 Crocodylus porosus
CAATCCCTGCTGCCCCCCACTGCCCCATGCTACATGGGGGGCTCTGCATGAGCCCCCTGATCCCCATCACTTTCCCAGCCCCCCCATGGGTCCTCTGCCCAGGCCAGCTCTTTAAGAAAAAAAACAACAAGAAAAGCCCTGGGACTCACCACTCCTGCAGCAGCCTCAGGGCTTCAGGGGACTTGTACAGAGCCCCCCATGCAGAGTGGGGCAGTGGGAGGTAGCAGGGATCACCCCATGCTGGCAGGAGCAGTGAGTCTGGGGTTTTTTCAGTTTTTTTCTTAAGGGCCAGAGCTGCCCTGGGCAGGGCACCCATGGGGGGTCTGGGGGAGCGATGGGGGGGTCAGGGCTCATGCAGAAGCCCCCACATAGTGTGGGGCAGTGGGGGTCAGTGGGGATTGTCCCCCTTCTGGCAGCACCTGCTGAGTTGGGCCTTTTTTTTTTAACAAGTGCTGGGAGCTGGGGTGAGCGAGGCAGCTGTTGCCAGGCTGGGAGAAGAGGCGGGGGATGGGCCTGGCCTGGCTGCTTCGCACAGGCCTATGAAATATTGATATAGCTATATAGATATAAACCTAACCAGATCTTTCACATATCTGCACTAGTGAGTGTGGAAGTGAATTTTAGATGCAAAGCAACCAAAAATACTGTTTGGACCCAACAAATAGACAGAGGGTGCATGTACACATGGAATTAGTGCACAAACTCCAGAGCTTATTGCACCAAGTTTTTTACTCCTTGGTGCACTGTTTGAACATGTGCCTGGGAGCAATTAACTCTGGAGCAATCATCTCCAAAGTTTATTTATGCAGACCATGTGGAACTTAGTCAGAGCATCATTAGCTGGTATGGGACCCCAAATGCTAGCTTGCCAGCCCAGGGTGCTTTGACCAGGCACAGTATGCTGTGAAGGGGCTTGCTGAGGCACAAGGGTGCTTCAAGATGGGGCTAGCCAGCAGGTAGCCCCCACACTGAAGCACCCTCGTGCCCCAGCCAACAGGGTCAATGTCTACATGTGCACTGCTGGGAATGAAAAAACTCCATAGTAGTACCCTGCTGTGGAGCTTATTAGTTTCCTGTACTTTAATAGGGGCACATGTATAGATACTGAGACATTTATTGCAGAGCTAATTAGTCAGCTGCACAGTAAATGTCTCATGTAGATGTGCCCAGTGGGAGGGACATGAAAGCAAAGGGACCAATTTTTCTCCTTTCATAGGTAAAGCAAAATTGCTACAAACTACAGTAGGAGCAGGGCAATGCTGTTGTAAGGGAGCAATAACAGGGATAACTCTCCCCTGATGTTTTCATCTTACAGTTTTAGATAACAAAAAACGGTCATCTGAATCTCAGGATGTATCACTCTAAAAATGAAATGTACTTTAAAGGATCAAAGGATAACTATATCCCTAGTAAAAAAAATCCCAGTCATGTAAAACTGAGGTTTGAGTCAAAACTAATTGCAATACTTTCAAAAAGGTATTTATTATAAACTTGTTACAAAGCTCTTTAAAGTCCCACTGAGCCTCTTTCTCAATCTTCTCAACCATCTTAGAGCCTCATGTTAAGCTGGAATACATTGGAAACATTCATTATATACAATGGCCTACAGGCTTATTTGAGTACTGGGCTTGTGTTAGGCCAATAGATATAAATAATACATCTGAAAAGACACTAGAAGTCATCACCACCCCCCCCCGCCCTGCCCCACCAGCCCAGGTCTGCTTAAATATCCCAAGTATATTTTTTGTCTTTGTAAAGGGTAAACTGTTGCAGGCTCCATGCTTTATTCATGTTGTTGATGTTATCTTTCCACTGCCAAAAATAGCCTAGATTCCTAATTTTTTAAAGGCCAGAAGGGGTCATTATGATAATTTAATCTGTCCTTCTGTATAACACAGGCCATACATATCATTCAGTGGTTCACATATCTAGCCCAATATCTTGGGGTGAAACCAGATCACATCTTTCAGAAATATTTCCAACTTTAATGTTAAAACTCTGAGCACTGGAAAATTTACCACAGTCCTTGGTTCTTGCTTCTAAAAGCTCATAGTTAGGTATACCTGAGGACTCCTTTTTAAAGAGTACTTTTGAAAATAATATAAATATAGTTTGACAAATAAGCAAATAAACTTTAACACATAACTCTTCATACCTTCATATGGCAGGCAGGAGGAAGACTTGTTTCAATGAGCATTTGAATACCTAGATGCCTGACAAAGAGATAATAATTATTATCTGAAAAAATAATTATTGAAAAACAATAATAGTTCAGTTCTGCTACCTCTGAAGTGCTACAGATGCCAAGAATATGGAAAAATGGCAATAGCACATACACATTCAAGTAGAAGATTCAATTTTATCAGACACATGAAGATGTGTGCTGTGAGCCCATTCTTATTGATATGTCACTTTTAGCCATTCATATAGACTTTTTTTTAAAAAGCACTGTTTTGTCTTTTGAAGATTTTTGTAGGTTTCTCACTTAGTGGCTGCAGTTAGCTTGGTCATAGCAAGGAAAGAAACTTTTATTGTTCTGCTTCTCCTAAAACTGGTAATAACTAATCATTAGGTCATCTAGTTCAGGGGTGGCCAACCTGAGGCATGGGTGCCACAAGTGGCACACAGAAGATCAGGGAGGGGTCAGGCAGCACAGTTGCTAAAATAGGGCAGGGAGCAGAAAGAGAGGAGTCAGAAACCAGAGCAGCAGCTTGGTCAAGGTGCAGAAAGCAGATCAAGAAGTTGGGCAGAATAAGAGGATCAGAGTGGCCCTTGGGGAGTGTTTAGGTCAAATTGGTGGCACACCTACCAAAAGGGTTGCTCCCCACTGATATAATTCATCTTTGTGTTGGTGCAGGATCTTTCCCATATAGCATATCCATTACTGCTGTTTTGTTTAAGTGTCTCAGACAAGAAAGCATCCATGATTTGCTGCTTTTCCCCTAATGTTCTTTTAGGCTCTCTGCTACTATTTTTATTTCATAGATTTCATAGACATTAGGGCTGGAAGGGACCTTGGAAGATCATTGAGTCCAGCCCCCTGCCCCAGAGGCAGGAAGTCAGCAGCAATCATAGGATCCCAGCAAGATAAACATCCAAATGTCACTTTAAGGCATTCAGAGTGGTTGCTTGAACCACCTCCGGCAGTAGTCTATTCCAAACGTTGGGGGCTCGGACAGTAAAGAAATTCTTCCTTATGTCCAGCCTGAAACGGTCTTGCAGGAGTTTGTGACCGTTCGACCTCGTCATCCCTTGGGGCGCTCTGGTGAACAGATGTTCCCCCAGATCCTGGTGAGCACCTCTGATAAACTTATAGGCGGCCATCAGATCACTCCAAGCCTGTGCTTTTCCAGGCTAACGAGTCCCATGGCTCTGAGCGTCTCATCATAACGTCTGTTTTCCTGACCTTTGCTTATGCATGTGGCTCTCCTTTGCACTCTCTCAAGCTTCTCCACATCCTTTTTCAATTGTAGAGCCCAAAACTGGACGCAGTACTCCAGCTGCAGCCTCACCAAGGCCAAGTATAATGGCAGAATGACATCCCGGATTTTCTTGAGAAGCATGGATGCAAACCAGTGTTTTGCTCACTTAACTAGCTGCAGCATCACATTGAAGGCTCATGTTCATCATGTGGTTAATCATGGACACAAGTCCCTTTCGTCTGTAGTGCTAACCAGCGTAGCACTGCTGAGCCTATAAGGATGCTGCAGGTTTTTCTTCCCAAGATGGAGAACCTTACATTTTTCAGTGTTAAACACCATCAAGTTCTCAGCTGCCCTGAGCCTGTCAAGGTCAGCCTGGATCACCCTCTTGTCTTCAGGTGTCGACACTTTACCCCAGAGTTTTGTGTTGTCTGCGAACTTGGCCAGTCTGCTTCTGACACCAATGTCCGCATCATTAATGAAGATGTTGAATAGTGTAGACCCAACGACAGTCTTGAAGACCCCACTGGTCACAGCACATCACAACAATTGACTTCCATCAGCCACACCCTCTGGGCCCTACCACGGAGCCAATTCCCCAGACAGCAGATTGTGGTGAGGCCGAGACCACAGTTAGCAAGTTTTGCCAAGAGATGATCATGGTATACCAGATTGAAGGCTTTTTTAAAGTCAAGATATATGACACCAATCTCTTCTCCCTTCTCCAGGTGATAGGTCACCTGGTTGTAAAAGGAAATAAGATTGGTCAAGCAAGACCTACCTGCAACAAACCCGTGCTGGCTATCCCTCAGGATGTTGCTGTCAGCCAGTCCATTAAGAATGGCCTCTTTGATAATCTTTTCTAAGACCTTCCCAGGGATAGAGGTCAGGCTGATGGGCCTGTAGTTTGCCAGATCCACTTTCCTCCCTTTCTTGAAGATAGGCACCACATTAACCTTCTTCCAGTCTTTGGGCACTTCACCAGAGTGCCAGGAGTTCTTGAAGATCTGTGCAAGAAGCTGAGCTATGATGCTAACCAGGTCCTTGAGTACCCTGGGGTGTAAACTGTCAGGTATCCTGCATTTCAAGGTGTTCCTTCATGAGGTCAGCATTGATGGAAGGTAAGGAATCTCCCTCACCAAGGCCTCCCTGTCCCATAATAGGCAGGGATGTCCCATGGGACTGGCAAAAGACCAGTGCAAAGTACCCATTTAGCAAGTTGGCTTTTTCCTGGGTGTTGGTTTTCAGTTGTCCCATCTGGTTCAGCAGGGGTCCAATGTTGCCCTTGCTTTTCCTCCGGCTCCCCACATATCTAAAAAAGGACTTTTTATTGTCCTTGATACTTGTAGCTAGTTGGAGGTTCCATTGCAACCTTGGCTTTCCTGACTCACTCCCTGCAGGTCTGGACCAGTGCAGAATATTCCTCCTTGGAGGTGGATCCAGTCTTCCATCTTTTGTAGGTCTGTCTTTTTAGATGCAGGAGGTCCACTAGTTCCCTGGAGAGCCAAGGGGGCTGCTGTGTGCTTTTGCTGCCTTTTCTCCTTAAAGATAGAAGAGAGTTGCTTTATCTTTATACATGGCAGAGAGATAAAGCAACAATGTAATTGCATAGCATCTACTAAAATTGCCTCCAGACAATTGCTCTTGAGGAAATATTCTATTTGTATGCTAAATATGGTGGCCAACAGGTATGTCTAAGATAAATAAGTCCTCAAAATGACTGCCAAAATCATAATGGAAACAAAACTTCTAACCAGAAAAGTCTTAAAACATTGGGTAAGAAGTGTAATAGTTTCTTTCCTTTTAATATATCCAATTTTGTCTTCACTAGAGGTAACTGCAGAGGTTAAAATCAAATCTATATGTAGACATAAAAATCCATAGGATCCACCACTAGTTATTCCTGGCTTGTCAAAAACTATTAGGAAATAAGATGAAAATGAAATAATTTCAGAAGTTAAATAGAAATCAGTCTTGCAGCTTCTGTCATCCCTCCTATTCCTGTTTTAACTCTGCTGCTCCCAAAATGCTTTCCCCAACCCTCAGCCTATTCCAGCATTTTCTGGCCTTATGATTTTTCTGTCCCTCCCATTTCAGAGCCATTACCAACCTAGCTTACTGGTCTAGGGACTTAGGCCTTCATCCAGCAAACCAGTTTTGTGAGTAATACATTTTAAGTAAGTGAATTGACCATTTATTTCAGTGGGATTGTTTATATGCTTAAAGATAAGCATGTGCTTAACTACTTTGCTAGGTCAAAACCTTAGGGACAATTTGAAAAAAGTCAGTTAATCCCCTAGTTAAATTTACAAAAACACTTAACTAGGTTTGGTGCCCAACTAAAAGTTCTTTGTAAGCTTTTGGGCACAAGTACCCTTCTTCAGGCATAGGGCATCTCTGCTGTTCTTCAATCTCCAAGGAATGAAAACAGCTAAAAGTGTGACAGGAGATGAGTGAGAATGTAAATAGGTGGAAATTAAGAAAATAGTGGGTAGAGGGTGTGGGGCAAGGGGGAAGTACAGGCGACCCACACCATGCATGGGGGATACGTTCTTGTGATCCCTGCAAATGACGAAATCTGAAAATAAGGCACTACGTTCATGAACATAGTACCTCCAGTGGTGGGCACAGCTCCAGTGGCAGAAGCCTGGTGGCAGCAAGCGTGGAGCTCCCAAGGAGCTCCTGTAAGCAAGGTCCCCTCTAAGGCACATGTGTGAGTGGCTGCACAAAAGTCTTGCTGCACACCAACTTTTTAAGGCCATGCACCTGCTGGGATAGGAGATGGGCTGCAGCATGGGACACTTACAGAAGGTAAGCTCCTCCACAAGGCAGGGCCGGAGGTGGGGGCGGTGGCCTGGCGCGGGCTCCACCAGCTCTGGGGAACTGCTCTGCTCCCCTGCATCACCTCGGGTAGTGAAGAGGCACATGGTGCCTAGGGCTGGGGAGCGGAGCACTTCCCCGGAGCTGGTGGAGCCCACGGAGCAGTTCCTGGAGCCAGCGGGGCCCACGTCCACCCCCGGCCCCAGCCTTCATTCCTGTCTTGCCTCACATCAGAGAGGAGCCGCTGCCTGCCCCGAGTGAGGCTCTGCCAGCTCTGGAGAACTGGTCCATGAGCTCTGCCGGCTCCAGAGAAGTGCTCTACTCCCCAGCCCTGATGCCACATTCCTCCTTGCTACATGAGGCAATGCAGGGGAGTGGAACAGTTCCCCAGAGCTGGTGGAGCCCGCGCCAGCCCCCAGCCCCCACTGCCTGCCCCAGGTGAGGAGGAGCTTACCTTCAGTAAGTGTCCCACACTGCACTGAAAGGGGGAGGCGGTACTGAAGCGGCGCACTCACGGCCCGCTACTCCTTAGAGGGAACATTGCCTGTAAGTGTACAAAGTATATTTAAAATGTGGGTTCAGCGACGAATAGCGACGGTTTCCTGTAATGCCAAAGGTAAGCAAGGGAGACTGCTGTAGTTGAGTCCTCCAAAGTAGAAGAGAGACAGTCTGTGAAAAAGTAAACATCTGGAAATTAGGAAGACAAAGGCTAGAGAAAGAGGGGAGGGGCAGAAGTCGGGGCGGAGTGTGAATGGTAAGGTCAGGCAGGTACCTGGTGAATCAGGTGTCAGGCAGGTTATGAGTCATAAATCCAATGTCTATATTGAGTCCATGATTTTTTTGTATCCAGTAGATTTATGAAGTGAAGTTTGTAGGATTGTCTACAAAAGATGTATTGGAAGTTCCATTTGAGGATTAGAACTGAGAGTGATTGTCTTGTGAGACATGTGCACCCATAGATAGTTGGATATTTTTGTCTTTGATGGATTTTCGGTGTGTGTTAATTCTAATGCACCGTTCTTGTTTAGTTTCTCCTACATATTTTCCATCAGGGCATTTGGTGCACTGGATAAGATATATAGCATTTCTGGAGGTGCAGGTGTAAGATCTAGGAATGGTGATGTTGTTACTGTAGGGTGCAATTATTGTGGGAGTGATGGAGATGTTTTGCAGGTTTTGCATTTCTTGTCCTGGCATGGTCTGGATCCATTAGGTGTGGTTTGGGTCATACGGAGTTTGCTTCTGGTGATGAGGTTAGCAAGGTTTGTTTGGTGCTTGTTTAAAGGCTAGGATGCATGGTTCTGGAAAGATCTCTTTAAGAATGGGGTCTTCTTCTAGTATAGATTACAATTGTTTGAGGATTTTTTATGTAGGTTCCAGAAGGGTGGCATGTCATAACTAATGGTGTGCAATTTGTGGGGTTTTCTTTTTTGTACTGCAGCACATCTTCATTTGGTATCCAGGTGGCTCTTTCAAAAGTATGATCTATCTTTCTTGAGGAGTGTCCTTGTTGGGTGAAGGCCCTTTTGAGATTTGTGAGGTGGTGATCATAGGTATTCTCCTCAGTCCAAATTTGGTGGTATCAGAGAGCTTGGCTGTAAATGACAGCTTTCTTGGTGTGTTTAAGGTGATTGCTGGTTCTGTGTAGATATGTATGTTGGTCTATGAGTTTCTTGTATATGGTGGTTTATATTTTACCATTTTGGATATTGATCATGGTGTCAAAAAAGGAAAGGCTGGTCTTAGAGTATTCGAGTGATGGTCTGATGGAAGGGTGATGCTAATTGAATTTTTGGTGGAAATCAGAGATTGCAAGGTTTCCGTCTAAATAATGAAGATGTCATCTATGTATCTCAGATGTAGCATAGATTTGATGGTAAGGTTCTTAAGGAACTCTTTTTCCAGGTGGGCCATAAACAGTTTGGCATATTGTGGGGCTATTTTGGTGCCCATAGCTTTGCCCATTGTCTGGAGGAAGTCATGGTTATTGAAACAAGTTGGTGTGTGTGAGGATGAAGTATATAAATCCAGTGATATCCTAAGGTCTGTACTTTGAGTTGTAATCTCGCTCTGTTCTGAAAGTGGAGGCAGGATGGAAAGGACACAATCTAAAGCCCATTGAAAGGAGAGGGAGTTCCAAATTATCTAGATTACCAAACATGGATATTTAGTATAAAAAAAAAATCTAGATTAGGAGGATGAAATCTTGACCTCCCCCCCCCCCCCTTGAAGCCAACAGGCATTTTGCTGTTAACTTAAATTGGGGAACCACTTTCAGAAATAATAGAAATTACTAGTGTTACTTTTAGAGGTACTTGTTTGACCTTCATGGCCATGTTCAGATGAGCATGGCCATGCGATATGTGGCATTGCAGCCCCATCTGTGGCCCCACATGCTGCCCATTCAGGCATTTCCTGCACTGCTAGCTTGCAGAGCAGGGCTGTTTATTTTGGGGTTTTTTGACCCCAAGAGATCCCAGCGTAAAAAAAAAAACATGCAGAAAAAAAATCAAGGGTGCGGGGGTGCACGTAGGGGCAGTGCGTGCTGCCCCAAACCTCCCAGCTGCAGGACCAATGCAGCTTCTTCCATGGCCCCTAGAATCCTAAGTAAGGCTCCTGGGTCCAGACTCCCCTACCCCACCTGGGGTAACCTGCCTCATGTCAGATGGTATGTGGGATGGGCATTCCCTGGGACAACTAGCACCAGCACAAGGTGTGCCACTGGTAGTTGTCCCTGGGGAACCAAATGTCCATGCTTGTCTGGGTGTGGCCCATGATTTTAAATTTGGGAGAAATTTGAGGGGAAATCAAATAATTTGAAAATAGTTATAAATCTATTTTAATGTTGGTGTTTTACAGTTCAGCCAACCAGTTGGAATAGTCAACTTCCTTCTTCAAAATTTTTATATGTTTTTAAAGGCTTAAGACATTTTAGATACATGCAACTAAAAGAACCCTTACTCTTTTCCATCATTTTCAAGGTAGTATTTTTCCCCCATGCCCTTCAATTATTTCTGTCTACAGCTTCTTTAACTCTCTCTCTCAAATCAATTTTGCCAGCTTTAGTGG
This sequence comes from Crocodylus porosus, assembly GCF_001723895.1. Classification (NCBI taxonomy): domain Eukaryota; kingdom Metazoa; phylum Chordata; order Crocodylia; family Crocodylidae; genus Crocodylus; species Crocodylus porosus. Next base: position 22,877,566 of record NW_017728917.1, read on the forward strand.
TCCTTCTTGGTAATCTGTTCAATATGTGTATTTCTCTTTGGATGAAATAGGAATTTAACACAAAACTACTGTATCTGCTCCTAATTTTCTAGGCTGCTCATTATGTCATCTTATTTTTGTGTTTTTGCCATTGGGAAAAAGTTTGTCCAGATCAATTTTATCAGTCTTTTTCAGATATTCAAAAATGTCAATTAGAACACCACAAAGTTTCCTCTTTCCTAGTGAGAACAATCTTAATTTCCTCAACCATTGCTCATTATTTAAATCCTTAGTGTTAACAAGTAGCATGGTTTTGTCATTTGACACACAACTTTACTTTTGTCATGTAGTCACATGGCAAACTTGGTTTTGCATATGGCTGCAAGAACAACTGGAATATTGCAAAATTAAATCTAGCAACACACAATCCTTCTGGCAACATTTGGTAAGTTTTGCTCCCAGAGCAGAACTGCTAGTTCCCACCATCTTGAATTTCATAGAAGTATCACAAAGAAATTCTTGAGGTTAGCCCAATTAAAGTGTGGTAATACTGTACTCTGAAAAGTGACACTCTAAAAATGACATTGCGGGGTTCCATTTTTATTGTCTCTCAATGGCTTCCAGAACAAATTTGCTCAGTCAACAAGTTATACAATATTTTTCCTAGTGGCATTTTGTGCAAACTCTGTCTGGATTCTGAAAGTCAAGCCATGGCTTTAATAGGCTTCTCATCATTCTGAGTTAAGAAAAAAATCTACAATCAGAATTTACTATACAGTATAAACATGTCAAAGAAAAATCCAGCTCATTCTCCTATAGTTGTCTCTTCAGTGTTAAGAGGAATAAAAATACCATATTTACCTGTCTCATTAATTGTGAGTGAGGAGGAGCTGGCAGGAAAGAGGGAAATTGGCACGTGGGGAAACAAAGAAGATCTCTCCTCTTGCAAGGAATCTCACACAGCAGCCAGCTGGAAGGAGAATGAAGCTGACTGATTTGTGATCTCTCCTATGCTCAGTCATTTAAACATTTCCCTAGATATTTTGAACCTCTTGCTCTCTCTATTGTTCTGATCTTCCTTTATATAGCTGTGGTAGCATAGAAGCTTTGCTTTGTCGATGTTGTGGGTCTGACAGCTCATCTGTTTTGGTATCAGGAAGGATTTCCCCCCTCCTCCCGTTAGACCAAAATTAAAAGAGGTCTAGTGAGTTTTTCCTCACACCATCATGGAGTCCCAGCTTTCAGAACAGGTTTATAACTCTATTAACTAATAGAATCTGGGAATGTTTCAGTTTATCAAAGATCAGGAAACATTATTGTAGGAAACCTACAACCATGGGGTCCTGGTTGACAACTAGCATCAAGAGCAAAAGAAAGGTCCAACACACAGGCTAGGGAAGGTGAGAGTGTCCAAAGATTGAGCCTCATTTATGGGTTTATAGCAAGAGCCTGGTAACACCCATACTGGACATATATAAAGAATGGATAGTATATTAATTACTAAAGTGACCTGCCAATTAAAAAGTCATCTTTGCATCTGTCTTGTATCACTTACATGAACAGATCAACTTATTTTGTAGGACTGTCTGAAGTTTCAGGTGCTGATTCAATTTGGAGGAGATTTGGCCCAATTCAATGGCTGACTCTCCAAATCTGAATTGAATGAGGGTACCAATTAAAAGGTCTGAATCAATTCAAAGCTCTCTGAATCAATTCAGAAAATATTCGGAGAGCTTTGGTGATTTGGGCAATGAACCCATGCTGATTGCCCCTGAGCATCATCCCCTCTGCTGGCCCCCCACAGATGTGCTCCTTGATGATTTTCTCCAAGATCTTCCCGAGGACCGAGGTGAGACCTACAGGCCTATAGTTTCTTGGGTCCTCCTTCCTCCCTTTCTTAAAAATGGGGACCACGTTAGCTACTTTCCAATCCCCTGGCACCTGGCCAGATGACCATGAATGCTCATACTGTCAGGCCAAGGGCTCTGCGATGACTCCTGCCAGCTCCCTCAACACCTTTGGGTGGAGGGCATCTGGACCTGCAGAGTTAAAAATGTCCAGCCCTTCCAGAAGATCCCTAACAACATCTGCATTGACATCATGGCAAAGCCCTCCACATGGTGTGGGGCAGCATGGGGGCAGTAGGGATCACCCCACTCCCTGGCAGCAGCCGGCAAGTTCGGGCTTTTTTTTTTTTTTTTAAAGGGCCAGGAGCTTGGACATGTGGGGCAGCCATGGGGGGAACTGGGAGAGTGGGTGGGGACCAGGGGCCTCATGGCAGAGCCCCCACATGGTGTGGGGCAGTGGGGTGCAGTAGAGATTGCCCCCCTGCCTGGCAGCAGCTGCTGAGTATGGGCTTTTTCCCCCAAAGAGCTGGGAACTGGGGCTGGGCTGGAAGAGCTAGCAGGGGATGGGGCCCGTGTGATTCAGAGATTTGGCTGATTCAGCAGCAGCCAAACCTTCAAATCAGAGTCAGTTGAATCAATTTGGGACAGTGATTCAAATCACTGACTAGAATCACTGTCCTCCAAATCGGCCAAATCCGAATCTTAAACAAATACTGTCCTCCAGATACTATTCTTCTCACAGACCTATTAGTTTGGTGATCAGATCAGAGATTTAGAACACCTACAGGATACAGAAAGCCACAACAGGAATTATTTAAGGATGAGTAGGAAAAGGAAGCTTCTTACACTTGGAATAAGTCTTTCAGATGCTCCACAGAGCAGCTGCATAATGGTGTAGCACATACACAAAAAGTAGGAAGTACAGCGGTAAGCATACCATAGTCACATACAACATGCACTGTTTTCCCAAAAAACAACTGCCAGAAATTGGAGAGGTTGCCGTTTGCCAGGTGAAACCAAAAGTAAAATGTACAGTAATCCACAGAGACTAGAAAAGCAAGCAGGCTCAAGTCCCTAGATGCTGTTATTCAAGGAAAGACTTTTTTTCCTTCATCTTGCCTTTCAAAAACAAGGTGCATTATATACTGGGGTGCATTGTATACAAGTAAATATGGTAACAACATATAAATAGTAGATATAAAAAGGAAACCCAAGTATACAGTTTAAGATGTGTTATCCTGGATACAAACACTGGTCTGTCTCTTGCTGTAATCCTTTGCTTTGGAGATGCACTGTATTCATTTCAATACTAAATACCTCATTTATTTTCTTTGGATATTAATTTGAAAACACATTCACTTCAACTATTCTGTCTTGCATTTTGTTGGTTTTTCACTAATATTCTAGAGCAGTGGTCCTCAAATTTTTTTTCCACAGACCACTTGAAAATTGCTGAGGGTGTTGGTGGGCCACTTAATAAACATTTTTTGTTCTGCAAATCAAAGCACACAACTCATATTGTAATATCAGTAGTCCTACCTTACAAGTACAGATATTCTTGACTGTTGTACCACCTTTCTGCAAACCACCTGAATGGAGCTTGCAGACCAGTGGTGGGCCACGGACCACAGTTTGAGAACCTGTTCTAGAGCATGAGATTATGAGCAGGACTCCTTCCTGAAATAGCATATTTAGAAACGAATGTTTCAGTAATGAAGTGTGATTAGGTCATTTTTAGTCTTCATACCAGAAACCTGATTCCAAGAATTATGCTCACCATGCAAGAGGAACAGAACCTACCACATGACCTATCTTGAACTGTGCATAAATAAACAGACCAAGTAGCAGTTCACATACAATGTTTGAGGAGTAATTTCAAATAAATAATACATCTGACAGAATCATCTTGCCAGCTATTTAACCATCCAATAAGGCTTTTGATTAACTTCAGATACTTTCATTGGGTCAGAATAATGGAAACAAGAAGAACAAACACACTGAAATCAATCAGGATAGCACACTAAGTGGATTCTTATTTACAGCCCACATCCAACACTATTCTTTAAGATCACTATCCAATTCCCATACAGCCGCAACACCTTCCAGGCAACTGTACCATGATCACTATCTTATTTTCATTCACTCTAGTAGTACACACTCAGAGGTTATCAGCACAGTACATTATCTGAGAAAACTACACATACTTTATTCTTTTATCTACCATCAATACTCTTTTTTATTTATCAGGGTAACCTCCACTAACTGAAGGAAGCTACTAGAGCCTGAGCTCTTCCTTTGAAACAGTCTTTACTCTCTGTTAAGGAATCAACACCTTTCTGAAAATTTCCTAGTTTGTAGGCCCTTCCCCCACCTCAATCTCCTGTAACAGATGTTAGCCTTCCTGGTTTGTAATTTCCAGTATGTTTTTAGATACTCTTTCAAATAAATGATGTGCAATAGCCAATTTGCAAACCACATGTATGTTCCTCAAAGCAAGCAACAGTGAAAGCATGATTAAAATCCTTTTCAAGCTTGTACAGTGTATACACAGTACATCACATGGACAAGAGGCTTCTCATTTATATTTGTTACCTTCTCCTTAACCATTTCCTGCTTTCAGGGGCACTTTTTTGTGTGTTTTGCCAGGTGTGCCTTATGATTCTTTTTTCATTTAATTTTTCTGCAAGTCCTAATTTATTTTCCTTCTACATAAATATTCATTAACCTTCCCCATTTTTACCCAGTTAATACTTATATTTAGAGACATAAACGCAAAGCGCAACTTATTTATTTAAATATTTTCATTTCACAACAGATTTGTTTGATGAAAGTCACTTTCCTCCCCTCTCAGGCATTCCATTTTCGAACAGGGTTTTTAGGAGCTGTCAGCAATGAAGCAATTCTGTTCCTGCTTATAATCATAAAACTCACACTGACTCAGTGGGAACAGATGAAGACTCACAATGGATGCTTTTGGAAATCTCACCTTTAAAATACATAGCTTAAGTGGTGATGTCTACTCACCTGGTCTGGGGAGGATCTTATATGCCTCTTAAGGAGCACCAAATATCCCCCTGCCGTGTATATGACAAGTCTAGAGCTAGGGACAGAAGTTACACATAAACCAGTTTAAGTGATCAGAAATGGGTTTAAACTTGTAACACAACAGAAACTCAGTGCACATAAACCAGTTTCAAAATGGCTGAAACTGGTTTAAAATGAACCTGTTTGAATGTAGTACCAGACTTAACTGATTTGGGTCAAATTGGTTTATGAACTCTGTCTCGGACCCCTTCCTGGTTCAAGTTAAATCACAATCCCCCAGCATTTTGTAGCCCTGGGCTGGGCTGTGTTGTCTGCTACAGAAAGCAGGGCTGGCCTCACCCCTCTACTCCCTAGCTGGAGCAGTGAGGGCTGACTGACAAGGAAAGGTGGGCAAGGCTAGCTGGGGATGCAGGTCAGTGTGCAGAGGGGGTGGGGACTGCTCCTCCCTCCAGAAAAATCCCTTCTGGGGTTAGGGAGGGGTGGGGTTAAACATCCCTTCCCCTGTTCCAACTTACTGCTAGCTGCAACTGTGGACTACAAATCCCTGAGACACCTGGAAGCAGGGAGATGAAGCGATGAGCAACCCTGCAGAGTCTGACTGCTGAGATTTTGGACTACAAATCCCAGAGACCACAGGGGAAGAGGAAGTGAATACAGCTTATGCTGGCTATGTACCAGAGATCTGTGATCTAGCCACCTCCTGGATTCTGGCTGCATTTCCTGAATCAAAGATAAATAAATGCCTGTTCACTTCTGTTTCAATTTAATCTCTACAGCTCAGACTAACCTGCGAAGACTGAATCAATTCAGCCTCAGGCTTTTTGACTGTCTGTACTTAGCGCAGATGTGCAACTCTGCTTAACTCCTCTGTTGAGGGAATAAGTTCCACAAATTTTCATCTACCTGTGGATTTTTCATATAATGTGCTTAACACTTTATTGGATTAAGTTCAATGTGGTTTGAGGTTCAAGCAAAGCATGCTAGCACATGTTTCTGTCCCTCTCTCTTCAGCAAAGCAGATACTTATTTTTAAGCAAGTTCTTTAATGCCATTGGGCGTATCCAGATGAGCCCTCATGTGCTTCTTGCAGCATTTCAAACCCCTCTGAGAAGCTGCAAGAGGCATGTACAGGAACAGGAAAAGGTTTGTCCCACTGCAAGTTTGCGGAGTGGGGTCAAAAATAGACCCCTGGATATCCAGGGGTCTTAAAAAATGGAGTTAAAAGAAGTGGAGCAAGGAGGGTTGGTCTTCCACAGAGATGCCCTGGCTGCCAAAGTATCTCTGTGGTTGGCTCTTGCTGTGGTGCTAAAGCATGCTGCCTGCCCATGTACGGCAGCCAGCGTGCCAGCAGCAGGGCTCTAGTGCTGGTAAGTAAGGGATTGCGGGGGCAGGAGGAGAGGGAAGGGGATTGTGGGGGGACCACCACTGACACCACCCAGTCCCCCAATCCCTGCCTTACCCAGCCCCACCCCCTGCCTGCCCCACAAACCC
>NW_017728917.1:22884090-22910735 GCF_001723895.1 Crocodylus porosus
AATAATAATAACCCCCCCAGCACTTACCGACAGCTCCAGCTTCCCTCTGTGTCACTGGGGCCCTGCCTGCACAATGCAGGGCAGGGGGACAGCTCTGATATCCCCAGTCTGGGCTCTGATGCCCCCTGCTGCTTGGGGAGGTCTATCAGAAGGCACCAGAGCCCCCACAGAACTTGCTTCTAGGGTGAGTAGAGGATTTTTTTTCTTTTTTTTTAAAGTGCGGGTGCCTTGGGTGGTGACGGGTAGCCATGGGGATGCAAGTGGGGGGTGGGGCTGGTGGGGCAGCCACTGTGGGGGCTACAGCAGCCAGCAGGTGGGGCAGTGATCGTGGGGCTAGGGTGGGGCATGTGGGTCCTGCAGGGGGGGTGGTAACCCCTGTGGGGGCCATTTGGCCCCTGTTGGGGGCCTGTTACCCCTGTGGGGGTAACCCAAGTGGGGGTTATAGCCCTTGTGTGGGGGCTGTAGCTCTAGTGGGGGGCAACAAAATATATATTCATGTATTCACGAATACATGAAACGTGTTTAGAGGTCACTTTGTTATTATGATAGAGGCACTGGTAGTCTTCCAAATTGCTTTAACACTGTAGATATATCAATAAAACACTGCCCAACTGATTGCTGTCTCTGTGTGTCTCTCTGTTTCTGGTAGTCTTTTGTTTTAATTGTGGAGGAACATGGATTTTGGGGTATTTTACAGAGTGGCTTTGGGATTTTTTTATCAGGGATTTATCAGTTTTCCAATAGGAACACCAAAATTCCTGCTAGGGAGGCCAGTGGCAGGACCCTGCCTGCTCAGAGATGGCACCTTGGACCCAGCTGGCTGTGGATGGCCTCCTGGCCAAAGGGGGCCAGGAGGACATGCTTTGACAGTTCAAAACAGGCCACCACACCCGGAACATCTTCCAGGCGATAACTGCTGAGATGGCCAGGCAGGGAGCACATGTGACAGTAGTGTTGCACAGAGGCCAACTCTGCAGCCACAGCCCACTGGCAGCTGGGCCAGACAGGCAGATGCCTCTATTGGCTGTGCAGTCCCCATCTGGCTCTGGCAGGTGCGCAGCAGGTCACAGCCAGGCAGCAGCCCCCACTGCCAGACTGCTGCAGTGAGTAATGGGTGCAGGGAACTCTCAGGGCTGTTTCAGAAGTCCAGCTGACACAAGGGTTTGTGTCCCCAGGTACCAATTGGGTGGGTCCCAGAAGCTCCTGAGAGTGGGTAGCCCTGAGCCACTTGCCAAGGCAGCTTTTTGTACAGATGGGGCCAGGAAAGGACAGCTTTTTATACTGCAGGGGACAGCACAGGTGCTGGCCCTGGGTTCTAGCCCCCCCCAGCTGCAAATCTGGGAGGAGCTAGGCAGGGTTATTTTGCCTAAGTGGCACAATTTGCTCCCAAATGAAGTGCATGTCTGAGCACATGCGCTGGGGCAAAAGCTCTGGCTCAAATTTGCACTGCTTCTATTTGAGCTGCTGCAAGTACATGTGCTTGCATGTGTGGACACGCCCATTGCAACCAACAGGACTTAAGCATTTCCTTTAAAATTAATCACGTTGTTTGGTAGTGAAGCATTCAAGCACTTAGCATGTTGTAGGAGCCCATTTCAGTATATTTGAAATAAAATGAAATGAATACCAAAATTATAGTCTTAATGCATTGACTAAAGTATCATATGATTAGCAGGGAGAGCAATGCCAAGGACCTACCCCATTTCATTCCTAGACTGCACTCCAGAGAACTGTGGGACTTTGTTACATGTCAAGCCCAAAGCATAGGTTTCCTTTAGTTTAGGTGGAAAGGAGTTAATATTTCCCCAGAGGCAACACTTTTGCCTTTGATTGCTGTCTTTTTTCCTTGTATCAGATCTATTGGATAATGTCATTCCCCCCATTCAGAGAAATAGAGCAAACAGTATGACATAGAAGATGATAATTTCAAACACTTTTTATACAAAAAACTGTCAGAACAAATCTTGAGATCTCTGAGTAAAAGTTGTAATGTTGCCTCGAGGGGGGGGGGGGGGGAGAGGAAATGATGTTTCATGGTGCAGTTCCCATGTAAGAACAGGGGAAGAGATCCACAGCAAAATCCCAACTCTCTTGAAATTGATTGGAATTTTGCCATTGAATTCAAGGGAGCCAGGCTTTGTATCCTGATACAGAGTACAACTAAAAAAGTTGTCAATTTCAAAGCTATAAACCTCTATGCATTCAATGCTGAAACTTTTGAATGAAAGGATATGTAGTCTTTCACATCTCACAAATGCTTTTACTTATGAACTACCCTTTTTCTTTACAGGCACTTGTTGATTCTAATAATGGCTTTTAGCAACTATACCACATTCCAGTAAAGCCTACATGAGCTATTTATTCTTATCCAACTCTATTCCTTTTCTTTTCCCTATTGGTAAAATGAACATGAATATAAATGAAAGTAAATGAAAATGATTTGGACTCTGGGTGCACTGGGGCATTTTCTGGTTTCCTGATGGTGGTAATATTTTATCATTTTGTATGCTTTTATCCCCTGCAATAAATTTAGATGGGATACTTATCTGCTTCTATTATCTCTATCATCCCAACCACTAAAAAGTTACAAATGTAGGGGAGGAAGTTTGGGGAGCTTTTATGTGGTTATTTTCATTGGGAAAACCACTTGCTTGGTGTCCATATGTTCAGCATATCTGTCTAACCTTATGTTTGACTTTTGGAGAAGTATTGCTGGAGTTTCAAGAGAAAAAAGGAAGGAATTTGGAGTGCAGCTGTATGCTTAAAATGCAAATATTCAATTAGCATAATCGATATAACATGGTATGATTAAGACAAAGTATTATGATATGCCAAGAAAAGCTAAATCTATTCCTTTCAGGACCAATCCTCAGCTGGTATAATTTGGCAGAAAAAAAGAGAAAATAACAAGCAATATATTTCACAAAATATATTTTAACAGAAGGTTTTGAGTTTTTGTTTTCATGATTTACATCCTAGCCTGATGCTTAAAAATATTCAGCTAAAAAGTGCTAAACATAGGGTCCAATATTTTTTACACATGACTGCTTAATGTTAGGTAAAAAATGCCTAACATTTGCCGCCCCCAAAGCATATTAATTACGGCTGTGCAAAACACTATCAGTTCATTTTGACATGAATTTTGCTGTTTCATAGTGACAGTGTTTTATTTTGTAGTTTTGTTTAATTTCGAAGCACTATCCCATTTCATTTTGTCGAAACTGTGTCACTGTTTTGATGCGTTTCGATGTTTCGCCCATAGGCTATAATGGGGAATCATAAAAATGCCTAAAAGTTTGTCATTTCTTGCCTGATTTGGATCAAAATTGAAGGTATGGTAGCCCCTTTGGATGGCATGAAGCCTGCCAAGTTTCAAGGAGATAGTTGTGGAGGCTTCTGGGAAACTGCACCTCAAATTCTTCAAAGCACTATTCCTGACACTTGCCAGCAGCAGCAGCCTCCTTTCATCTGATATGCAGATCTCGGGGCTCACAACCCTAGGAGGAGTCCAGCACAGCCCAGCAGCCCTCTTGGGGGTGTGAGCCCCTGGATCTGTGCCCCAGATGAGGGGAGGCCTCCCTGTCACCTCAGACCGTTGCTGGGCATGGGCTGCACCCAGCACTGGAGATAATTGCTGCTGCCACCTGTCCCAGGCAGCAGCTGCAGCCTCCCCTCATCCAGCATTTAGATGGGGGCTTGCACCCCTGGGAGGAATCCAGTGCAGACTGGCAGCCCTCCTGGACGTGTGAGCCCCCAGATCTGAGCCCTGGATGAAAGGAAGCTACTGCTGCTGCTTGGGACAATTATCAGCCTCCTTTCATCCAGGGCCAGATCCGGGGGATCACACCCGTGGGAGGGCTGCTGGGCTGTGTCAGACTCCTCCCGGGGGTGTGAGCCCTTGGATCTGTGCACCAGATGAGGGGAGGCGGCAGCAGCAATTATCTCTAGCACTGGGTGCAGCCTGCACTCAGTGCCCATCCCAGGAAGCCTTCTCTCATCTGGGGTGCAGATCCAGGGGCTTGCCCCCCCAGGAGGATTGCTGGGCTGTGTTGGACTCCTCCCTGAGCTGCAAACCCCCAGATTTGCATGCCAGATGAGAAGAGGCTGCTGCTGTCACCTAGGACTGGCACTGAAGCCAAGTAAGCCTGGCTTTGAAACTTGAAACTTTTCAAAACTTTCAAAACATTTCAAGTGCCCCCATTTCATTTTGAAGCTGTTTCAAATCCTTTTGTTTCATTTCATTTTCATTGTTTTGAGTTTGAAAATCATGGAAATAGCTTTCAAATGAAACACCCAGCAAAGTTTGTACAGCACTAATATTAATATCAGTGGAAAGTCTCTCTCTATTAATATAAGTAATTTGTCAGATATCCTGTACTGTGGCAATCAAGTAACATAGTCTCACCTAAAACATACATTAACAATATATCAGATAATCTATATCTGAACTAAATATTCCCACAGTGGCTGCCTTTATTGACCTTTCTTCAGAAGTCAGCCCAGTAGTAGTATATGAAAGCAGGAAAAGAAATGGAGAACAAAGGTGATAAAATATGGGTAAGTAAGGTAAAAACACATGCCACTTAGTAATGAGGTGTGCTTTTCTCTGTAATGAACCAAAGTCCAATACGCGCAATAATTCTCTACTACATTGATCAATCTCATTCTGTATATATCAGCACAGGTGCCATGCATCTTCTTTTGGCTTGTCAGTTCCACAGTGAGACTTAAGGGAATTTTCCTCAGTTTTCTGTAAAAAGAAGCCCTCCATAAAAAAAATGGATAGATTCAAAGTGAATCATTCTCATTTGCTCCAGTGTCACCCTATCAGAACAGACAGGATGAACTGGGTAAAGGAAAGAATAAAACTTTTGCTCTATGATATTGCAGGCTTGTTTCTCTGTGATCATACAGCCATGGCTTTTAAAAAGCAGCAGTTACTCATATTGGAAAAAGTAATATTTTATGGTGCATTCAGTCTGCCAATGTTTTGAAAGAAGCTATTTGAATATTCTCCATCCTGACATATTTTTCAAATTTAATGATGGACTGGTTCCTCTAGTACTTCTTCACTCTTACTTGCCTTTCTATTTTAGGGCCTGTGATATGTGACTGCCTAGCAAGATGATAGTGGCTTGTCCTGCAAAGTGGTGAGTGCTCTCAGCTCGTGGGGCATAATGGGTTATTGGTGCCTGCCATTTCTAGCCAGGCAAAAGAGAGAGAGGAGATGTAGGCACAGCCAAGAGGTTTTATTCCTTTCTGTATTGCCAACCTGAGCAAGCTGGATACTGGTAGGAGCAGCCATTCTAACTTCTTCAAGATTTGTGCAGGAACTACACTTCCAGGGTGGCTCCCAAAGTGGTAGCAGGTACTGTATTTAAGTCAGTATAAGCTTTCTTCTGTGGTGGTGAGCCTCTTCACAGCACTGTGTAACACCATGCTTATTAGTCACTGGTTTGATGTCTTCCATAATATATCATGGTGTCAATGAAACAAGCAAAGGAAATATTTTATAACTGTTTTTCTGAAATATAGCTGCAAATATCAGAGAGCTCAGGTAAGTCACATGAATTTAATAAACACATCTTTAAAATAACGCTTTTTTTGAAAATGTTTCATTGATCATAGCTTGTGAGGGAATTCTCATTAGGTGCACACATACAGCTGTCAGATTTGACATATAAAATCAAGTTATCCTGCTTCAAATTAAATTTGAGAAGAATGAGGGTTAAAATGAAACACAATTGGTTTAGAACGAAATGGCTACTTTGTAGTTCTTGACCCTTTTATTTATTGTAAATATTTGGCTTGCCTTTAAGTAATTTTTATTTTGAATGTCTGTAATTAATGACATGGTTCATTAGTTATAGGGAAGTCAGTACAGTTCTGCAATACAGTAGTTCACATAATTGTGGGAGGTAACTCATTCCACATGCTTAAACATTGCAATTCCAAAATATTTTTCTAATAGTTCTTATACAGAAATATTTCTAAGTGTACATAGAAAACTGCCTATTTCCCAGTAACATTAACAGTACATAGTTTAAGCACAGCACGTCAAAAAGTATTATTTTTGGCTTTAACAAAATTGGTATCACATGCTTTTTCTATTTTATAGACTCTATTCCTTTTTTTAACTTAGCTTTGTTATTTTATTTGAGGACAGGTATTGCCTAAAGGTACTTTTGCATAACAAGATATTGGTGTGTTCTAGGTATCCAAATTTTAACACATTTATTTTGTCTTTGTTAAACTGTGCTGAACATATAAAACACGTGCATCAAGGTACTATTTCTACATTTATTAAATAGTTTTCCTTTGCATGGCAAATTAACAGCGTAATACAGACTTTAAAATCAGAATAGATAACTGAATGAGATTTTAAAAAATCTGCCCCGTTCACAAGATACTTTGGCTCAGTACAGACAGTCAAATATCCTATGGCTGAATTGATTCAATCTTCACAGTTTAGTCTAAACTGCATGGATTAAATCAATAAGCAAGTGAACAGACATTCACTTCTGATTCCAGAAATGCAGCCACCTGCCTGCAGTGGCTCAGGCCACAAGGTGGGGGCTCTAGAGCATGCCTCCCTGCTTGGCTGGAGCAGACAGCTTGGGTCAAGGCTAGCCCACCCACCCTGTGGGGGACAGGGGAGTTGTGGGGGAGGTGCAAAGCTTCTTGGGATGCTAGGGGACTGAGAGTTCAAACTTTAATCTGGAGGGATCAGTTCAGTCTGATACTATATCCATAAAGATTTAACTTAAACCAGCTTTGGCTATCTTGAAATCAGTTTATGTGTACTAAATGTCTGCTGTCTTACAGATTTGAACTAGTTTCTGATCACTTGTATCAGTTTATGTGTAACTTCTGTCCCTAGCCTTAATGTCCTAAAATAAGATTATATATAGAAAAGAAGAACACAAATAAAATAAACATTTAGAAATGTATAAATATTTTCCTTTATATAGGTAATTTGGCCCAGGGTCAGCAAAGAATTTAAGTGTATGCTTAACTTTAAGCATCTGAACTCTTTACTCATCCTCAATAGTGAGCTTTTCAAGGATGCCTCATGACCTATTTTCTGCTATGGTAGTGCTTGCTTGCCCCTGCTTCAGGTTTCAGGAGGCATCAAGCAGCCAGAAGATGATGGGGAAGTGCCAAAACATAACTAGAGCTTCCAATAAGGAAATAAGGACAAAGAAGCATTCTTCCTTCTTTTTTGCAGCTATTTACTTGAAGTCTAGGGGTAGAGCAGAGATGCTCTGAAAGTAAAGCAACACTGTGCTAGTTCTTATGATGGGCTCATGGGCCATATTTCTAAGTACACAAATACTATGAACTCTCAGACTCCCTGGCTACCAAAATAGAGATAATCTGAGCCTGAAGCTACACAATAATGTTTCTCCTCCTGAATTTATTCATTATGTCACCACAGGCAACCTTATATTTGTGAGTCTTTCTTCCAGTTCCGGGTAATCAGCATAGACATAACCTGCTCAAACTGAATTTAGATTTGATATGCATGTTCTCTTGAATTCATAAGATAAAATTCAGCATAGCAGCCCATCAGACCATTGGCCTCTATTAACTTGACCTATTTTTATAAGAACCTGATTTAAAGCCTGTTAACTTTAAGTCAACAGGCTTTGGGTGATTTTTTTTTTGTTACTATCCAGCGATGGAAAAACTGCACAACAGTGACATTAGAAAATAAAAAGATTATTTAGTCAATGAGATGAGAAACTGATTTACAATCCAATACTTCAAAAAACCTAGATAGTAGATTTCTAAGAAAGAAGTGGACATGCTAAGATTTAGTAAGACATTTTAAGATTTACTAATCATGGAGAAATGGCTAATGATCATGTTTTCACAGAATAAGCATTTTTGAAATCAAAAGCATGGTTATATACCTAAATAGAATCACATAATGTATGACAGAGATTTATAATTAACTATGTAACTTAAAAAGAACGTATCATTTACTTACATGCTGGAAAGATATACAGAGCTGGAAAACTGATGTGTCAGTAGATACATTGGTTGAGTAATTTCATGTTTGAGGAGACAGGACTGGAGAACTATCACAGTACCTTAAAAATTCAAAGCTTGCTTTGAATTTAATTGCTTCAAAGCTGCTTTGAATTTTGTTGCATCTTGTGAAGGAACATACAACAAACCCTTAGAAGAAACTAAATTGTTTCCTGCAGTTTTTCACATGAGACTCTTGTTGTTAAATTTCCAGAAATTATACTGTGCTATATGAATTTTATTAACATTTTATTGCAAGTTGTCCTGAGCCTGTTTGGGGGGTAACATATAAATCAAATAAATCAATAAATAAGTAAATAAAATGTTAAGTGACTTCCTATATAAACAACTCACTTCAATTTAAACAAACTGGAAATAAGTCAATTCATTTTTTAGCTTAATTGAACTACATTTATGCTAAAAAATGTACAGACATATTTCCAATTTATTAATTTTTTTTGTAATGAACAAATTTAATCCTGGAGTGCTGTTAATGGAAACATAACTGATAAGGAAAAGCACTAGACTTAACATTCAGATTTGTGGCAGCAAGAAAAAAATATTTAAAATTTCAAAATACCATGAAAGATTGTAGCCCTTATTTCAAGTCCTTCCAAGCTAGATTTCAATATCCTAATATAGTTTAAAAACTATTTTTATTATTTCTTAGTATTACCATAACATTAGAAAACCTTCTAGGAATGAGAATCCTATTACTGTGTTCATTTTTACAAACAAAACAAAAACACAGTGCCTGCTCACAAGAGCATTCATGATATTAATCAATGTAGCAGAGAAATTAAAAGGAGAATTGCTCAATCTAAGGTTGAGCATCATATTCTTCTCAAATGCTTGGAATAATTTCTAGTGTAATAGTTTTCAGAATAGTATGTGCTGGTTAAGTTACAAGTTGGAAATGAATAAGGACTTCTAGTTCTGATGCACCAAAGTTTCTAGGAACATACTTACCTTTCAATATGCAAGTGTCCCACAGAAGTCAATCTAACGCCTCACATCGTCAAAATTAAGTCCATGCCTAAATACTTTGATCTCTCTAGCCTTCCTTAACATACAACTGAAAGCCCTGGCAGCTTTGGCAACATGAAGAATCTAATGTAAGGTACAATCATTTTTCTAAAGCTGCTCTGGCCCACTGGAGCTCAAATTAACAGAGCTTGATGAAAATATTCTCCATTAATTTGAAATTACACTATCAAAGTATCACTGCATACTTTGGAGTTTGATGTTGTTATTCAGAATCTTATATAAAATTTGCAAAAGCTTTAAAAATGTTAACATGTATAAATACGTAAAAGTTTATATGCTGGTATATTACAGACCTCCTACATAGCTTGTGAAACCACACTGATTTTTTATTTTTACATATTTTTAGTGTAACCTGAACATGCTTTTGAAGTAGAAATGTCTATTTTTATTATTAGTAATAATAAACCCCCTTTCAAATAGATATAATGTATTAATTTAAAAAAAACTTATGGAATATAAAAACCCTCAACTATTTTTTTAGGTTTTGAATTTAGAAACTCTTTCAAAATAGCTAACTTAAAATAATATGCATTTTGCATCTTCAAAGCAATTACTTAAAATTGAACCTCTCCATTACAATACATCAGTTCACAGAGACCCACACAATCTAATAGGGTAATGGGGACCTTTACACAGCATATTGTGTCCAATGAGAAATGTGATGTTTCTTGAAGTTCCAAGGGCCTAATTGAATAGACTTGTGTTTTTTTCTCTTAGCTTTTCCACATTGTATTTTTAGATATTTTAGATATTAAAACATAACCATTCCTCAACCTCTGTAAAAAACAAAACAAAGAAAAATGTAGGGGGAGGGGGGAGCAGTATAGACTATGATAGACTATGTTTAATTTGTCACAATGTTGCAGAGAGGTGGTTAGCTTTGTTAGTTTGAAATCAAGTAAAAGGTGCATTTATGCATACATACATTTGGCACACATATAAACATTTATATATACATACATTTGTCTGCACTGACATGCCCAAAATTCAGCATGTGAGCTGATGCGCCTGGTGCTGCGTTGCATGTGTTTGTATAAATGGTGAAATTGTGTCAGTGCTGAGAAAGTGGTGGTGCAACTAAAATGCCTTTGATGTTTCCTTTCAAAGGTAACAACCTACTTTATCAGATGCTATCACCTGACTTCATCTGATGAAGTAGGTTGTTTCCTATGAAAACTTATGCCTCTTTAAACCACTTAGTCCCTAAAAAGTACAACCTTGTCCTATCTTCTGCTTGTCTAAATTTTAGGTGTCATCCAAAGCCCATGGAAACAAGAAGGAATCAGGCAATAGTGTCAATATGTTTTGGATGCGGACTACTATTCCTCACAAGGGAATGCGCAAACATGGGATCTTTCATGTCTATAAATACAAGAATTCTAAGCTCTTAACAGTTTGTTTTCAGCACAAGCTGAAAGAGGCCTTCAGGATAGTCCCTTCACAGCATGCAATAACCCTCTGCTTATGAAGTCTTATGCTACGCATCTGATTTAGTTAGTCTATCATGTGAAAATGTATCCTGCCATCTGCCTGGCTTTATACTAACAAGTCTAACTACCTCTCCCTTCAGGATAGTGGTCACTATTAAAAATCAGTAGTGACCAACAACTACTACAAAGAAGTATCTGAGTTACAAAAGCCAGTTCTTATTTTACATTTAAAATTTAAACATTTAAAATAATTTGATATCACAGATAAAATAGCATAGTTAAAATAGGTAAAATAGTGGTAAATGTATACCACTGTATGTGAGTTTCAGAAAGTTGTTTTATCTATTTTCATAAAGGAAATGCTCTTTTCTAAGTTTCCCAGTGAAATCCAACTATATGGGTTGATTTTGCATTCAAAGCAGATTAGACCTGAATACTCAGCTGGATATAGTAAGAGAACAGACTTGCTTGTATTTTTTTTCTATTTTGGACATATTGAACATAAAGCATGACAGGCAGACAGTTATATTTACTTATAGCCAGGCCCTTGCCAAGGTTTAGAAACAACCTTTATCAAAAGATTTTTTGTCCGTCATATTTCTCTCTCAGATATATTTTGAATTTTCATTTCTTTTCATATTCCCTTGGATACTTTGTTGATTTTTCTCTCCTGGCAATATAGTCTATCATTATATCTTGTTTTAAAATGTGTTGAGTGATTAGAGAGGAGTCAGCATAAAAATAGCAACAGCCCATGACTGCCTGTGCCTGACAGAAAATATCCAGCCACTGAGTACTGGATGTTGAGCTGGTGAGGCCAGTGTACCTTTAATTTCAGTCCAGAATGTAGGTGACCTGAAAATAGTGCTTATAGGAGTGACAACAGAGCACTAGTCAAATTAGGTTTTCTAATACCTCTTTAAATTTGCTCCTCTGCAGACAAAAAAACTAAGCTAGTACTCCATCCTGTATAAATCATGGGCAACAAGCTAAGACTATTCTTTGATTTTTTTCTTTTCCTATGCCCTTCCTTCTTTCTGCCTCTATAGCCAATTAAAATAAAACAAAATCCTGAAATACATGTAACTAGCAAAGTAGTGCCAATTCTATACTATATTTTGCTTGTACTTGTCTTATTCTCTACCCTTCCACTACTCCTTGTATCATTTGGCTGTATGCCACTCAGGGCAGAGATTGCCCCCTTTTCTGTGTTTCTGCAATGCTTAGTCTGAAAAGATTCCAAGCTCATCATGAACTTTTTAGTACATCATACAAAACCAGGAGTCAGCAACATTTTTCAGCATCAGGCTGAAATGACCCAGGTCAGGTCTGAGAAAAGGTGGCACTAGGACTCAAGTGCTGCTGCCACTTCTCCATGCCACCAAACTACAGCTGGATGTGAGCCTCTTCTTCAAAACCATTGCGAGGCAGAGCAGGTAAGTACCTGATATATATGTGACCTACCTGTCATAGTCTTAGATTAATGGTTTTAAAAATCCACTTAGCTTTCTTGCCTTTAAGCATATTAAGCATGTTGATATAGTTTGTTTAATTCATCCATTTGGGGTCCTTTCTCATAATGGAATTCCTGTCATGGTCTTGCTTAAGATTTTTAGGATAAAAGCAAACCAACTACCACATTTTCTTGTGGATGGAGCTTTGTATCTTGGCCAAAAGCCATTTATAGAAGGACTACATCAGTTGGAGGCCTTCCTCTGCAGTCTAAATGAGAAATTGCTCCTTATGTTGTCTTTCATCTTTTAAATATGCTCAGATCTGATCTGAGCAGCTGTCTATGTTAGATTGGTTCTTCTGCTTGTTCACTGATACTCTCATCTATGTTAATCACTCTTCCTTTGTGTGTCTTGAGCATTATCTTCTTAATCAAGTTAATTTTCAAACCCCATTTCTTGGCTTTCATGGTCCAGTTGCTCCATTAATTCTTGCATGTTATTTCTGTTTTTTGGGACCATCACAATGCCTGAAAATCTTATTTACTTAAATTGTTTTTGTCCATATTGAACTCTCTCATTCTCTCTCCTATTAGCACAATCTTTTTACAAACATGTTACAGAACATCCGTGAACAACTTCAAAATGCTGATATTACCTTGTTTCATTTCTTACTCTATAAATATTTAATATCCCTATGTGACTTAAACATGTGGTCAATGTCTTGCTTTACTGTATGCTTCCTGGAAGCAGGAAAAAAGTGTTACATTTTTATGTGCTTAAGCTTTTCAAAGCTCTGCATCTTGAGACTTTTCCAGCTGAATAGCTATGTTCATGCAGTCTCTGAAAACCATACAGAGAAATCAGTTCTATACTGATTCTCCACTAACTCATTAATCGCTTGGGTTTTATTCATTATAAAGCACTAAAACAAAAGCAGGTCTGTTTTCATGGCTTAGCTCATGTGTGGCTATTATCACAATAAGTATCTTACACACTACACTTCTGAAAGAACACAACCCCAGCACTTACACTTTCTTTGCTATCCTGTATGCTCAGGCAGCATGAAATTGGCAGGGAATCGATTACAGCAGCTCCTGCACCATTTATTTTCCTTTTTCCTACCTGCTTCAGTTTTTTGTTTGCTTTCTTCTTGGACATCATAGAATGTACCTTCATTGCTATTGGGCAACTGATTAGGCTCAGTGTAAACTGGCCTTATGCCAAACCACCAATATTTAGGGTTGTTCCGCTTTACTTCTCTTTCACCTGCCCTCCAAGATGGAAAACCAGCATACCTCAGTTTGCTCCCAAATCTAATGTTCTGGTCTGACCTGTGATGTACTGGACATACAACTCAAACATCCTAATTATCTCAGGCAAGCACAGAAATAGCAGTAAGATGACTGTACATTTGCGATAACTGAATATAAAGCAAATAGGTAGCCCAGGACAGTCGATCAGCTCTCTGTCATCCCTCGTAGCCTGGCAAATAGCCATGAGGAAGTGGTAGAAAAAACCTTCCTCCTCCCCTTTCTCTCCCTCTGCCTTCTCAGGTACAATGTCTATAAGTAGTCAGCCTTAAGAATGCCAGGACAGCTTCATGCCCAGGACCCCAGAGATGTATTACAGGGGTCTATTATCCCCTGTAACAGGTCCATACTTAGATGGTAGAAGGGAAGGGTGACATATTATACTGTTCTTTATTACACAATGGGCTAGAATTTTGTTTGGAAAAATGATCTGCTCATTAGGAGTAGTCTGTATAGAAGGCAGACCACATATTCACTGCCACTATTTTAGGAAGAGTGAGTCCTGCTTTATTCGTTCAAGAATTTTTGTGGGCTCCTGCCTTCAAAAGTAAATAAATTGATAGCCTCTTCAGGTAGACTTCAGATTGCACGTGGAAAGAGGTACCTTTCTGGCAGACTAGCACCTAAACCCTGGAGAGGGGTAGGAGTCTGAACATACCTCTGTATTTCATGTTTCTTACTGAGTAGGTCTAGGTGACTCCATGCTCACTCTGAAGGTTTTCAAACCAGGTGTCTGAGATGGTTTCAGCCACATGTCTCATGATTCTGGTGCCAAGTGTCGGAAGCCCAGTTGTCTGATTCTGCTTTGTCTCCCTCTCAAGGGGTCTGGCATCTAGAAGTCAGGTATTGCAGTCCATGACTTGTATGAACCTTTATGAATAGGATATTAGTTTGTTTGTGTTAGCTAACTTGGGGCAAGTAGATGTTTACTTCTGATGTTCTCTTGCAGTTTATCATGAACCTGCTTAAGCAGCATTCATTTAGAGACATAAAAAGCAATAAAACCAATCAAAGAAAGGCTTGTTACAGCTTAATTCTATTTCTGTTTCATGTCCTTTTTTTAAATTGAGGATGTCCAGGCTTATCAGCTAGGGACAGAAGTTACACATATAATGGTTTAAGTGATCAGAAACTGGTTTAAACCTGTAACAGAACAGAAGCTCAGTGTATAGAAATAAATTTCAAATTGACTGAAACTGGTTTAAGATGAACCTGGTTGGATGTAGTATCAGATTTAACTGATTTGGGTCAAACTGGTTTATGAAACTTCTGTCCCAGACCCCTTCCTGGTTCAAGTTAAAGTACTGTCTCCCAGCATGTTTTCCAGCCCTGGGCTGTGCTGTCTGCTCCAGAGAGCAGGGCTGGCCCCACCCCTCTGCTCCCTAGCCGGAGTAGTAAGGGCTAGTTGACAAGGGGGTGAGGAGGGGGCAAGCCTGGCTAGGGATGCAGCCCAGTCTACAGGGGGGACTGCTCCCCACCTCCAGCAAACCCTGGCTGGGGTCTGGGGTGAGGGAGATGGGTTAAGCACCCCTTCCCCCACTGAAATTTACTGCTGGCTACAGCTGTGGACTACGAACCCCAGAGGTACCTGGAAGCAGGAAGAGGAAGTGATGAACAACCCTGAAGAGTCCTGCTGCTGTAATCCTGGACTGCAAATCTCAGGGACCTCGTGGGTAGTGGAAAGAGGAAGTGAACACACAGGCAGATAGCCATGCTCTAGCATCCTCCAGCTTCTGGCTCAAGCCACTGCAGGCATGTGCCTGTATTTCCTGAATCAAAGGTAAATGCTTGTTTACTTCTGTTTCAATTTAATCTGTGCAGCTTAAAATAACCTGCAAAGTCTGCATCAATTCAGTCTCAGGCTTTTTGACTTAGCCATCATGGCTCAAGACAGGAGGAGGAGAGTCTCTCATTTGGCTCATATTCAGGATTATTTGTATTTAAATTAATATTTTGGAGCACAATATATCCAAAATTAAGACATATTTAAATCAAATGGTGATTAATTACTGAGCACAGCTCAGGAACACATCATGCATACAGTTTCTGTATGATTTGTTTTGTAAAATACCAGGCTCATAAGAAGCAAAGTCCCTTAGAAAGTTAGGTCCTGAATAATTAAAAGAATGGACTAAGATTAACTTTTACCCTAAATGTAATTCAACTGAAGTTCATGGGACTATATACTGACCTATCACATACATTAGTGCTTATTGGATCAGGGCCTTTGTCACACTGACTCTCAGGAATTAAAGATAATTTTTTCAGGATCGGGGTGGCTTTATGCTGGTTCAGAGATTATTTGGACCTAGCAAACTGACAGCTGTCTGGTTTGATATATTCTTTGGGATAGCCTGTTTTCTTTGCTTATATAACCTGGTTTTAATTAATCTCAGGTATGCTTAAAGTCTTGTCACTTTACTCAAACATGCTTCTCTCTTGTTATCACTGTAGCTAGTCAAAAAAATATTCTTCTATAAGAAATCTTAAAAAAAATCCTTCAATTTTTTCCAGGTTCAGATCTCTAGCTTTCTCCTGGGAAGCTTCACACCTATTCAAAGCATTTTTCTCACTAAAAATATAATTTAGTTTAATTTTTAGATGTTTTTTAAAAAGAAAAAAGGCAGTGAATCAAAACGACACAAGTCATTATTTCAAAGCACCAGAAAATGCTGTATCAATGAGGTTGCTTTTTTAAGCTGAAAGCTTGAAATAAAATTATATTTAAGCAATGGTAAATAGGGGGGTTTTTTTGTT
Source organism: Crocodylus porosus (assembly GCF_001723895.1). Lineage (NCBI taxonomy): Eukaryota > Metazoa > Chordata > Crocodylia > Crocodylidae > Crocodylus > Crocodylus porosus. The sequence goes on from NW_017728917.1 coordinate 22,900,123, forward strand.
TTAATTCGTCAGTTCAAGAGGCACATTTATGGTTTTGATGCTCCCTGAAGAAAAACTGAAATTTTGCATCAGAACTAAAATACTGCAGGGGGGAAAATGTGGTCCCAACAAAACAGTATTAAAACTTTTGCCACAAAAATTCTTGACCTTCATTTAACCACCACCAGTTTTTGTACTGTTAATTGTCATAAAACTGGGTCATTTTATTTATAATCTAAACTCTGTACTTTCATCAAATTGATGTTCTCATTTTTACTTGCAACATACACAAATAATTCATTTTTAGAAGACAAGCTCAAAGATGATCACAAAATGACAAGCACACCAAAGAAGCACTAACATTTTATAAAAACACAAAACATTTTATTAACTACTAAATAATTAGCTATAATTATTTTTCAGAATAAAATGAAATAAAAATCTGTTCTGTGCAGTGTATTATAGTCCACTGGCCAATCCTCAAAGTATGCCAAGTAAGTTCAGGAATCAGTTAATGTATTAAACAGAGTAGAGGAAGTGGCATAAATTAACTAAGCTTCTGTATTTTGTTTTCATTTCTAACCATATTACTCAAGCTGAGGGAAAAACAGCCTGGCAATCCACATTTCCCCAAGAAGCTCTCAAGCTGAAGAGCCTAGGGAGAGCTTAATTAAAGGTACTTGCTTGCTATTGCTTTTACATATGCCTCTGATTTCAATTTTGGTTCAAGAAGTTCTGTCTCAACATTGTGTGAAAAGTCTGAGCAGGCATGTTTTAAAGCTAACAACTTTAAATATAATAATTGGTATTTATAGCTTGCTTCTCATCCCAAAGGATCTGGGAAGACTTTACAAAACAGTGCACTGATTCTGCTCTTATATAAACCAAACTCCAGCTAGTTTCAGTGAGTATTTTCCTTAAGTAAGGACTGCAGGGTTTAAGCCATAGCTAAAGATAGACGAAAACAAAGTGTGAAGAAGTTTCAAAGTGATACGTTAGACTGAAATGCTCTCACAACTGTCATTATAGGCAGCATTTTTAAGCTAATGATATCTGATGGGGTGAAGTATGATGTACAGTTGCTCCAACAGGGAAATATTCTTCACTGTAGAAATTATAATTAAACAGTGCTCACCAGCTATGAGGAAGGGAGCACTTTTATCACTCTCCATGATTTATTGTCACTAATTTGTGGTGGTCACCTTTTTGAGTCAAAGGACGTCAGCTAAAGACCTCAGCATGATTTATCAACCCCATACCATGTCAGCAAACTATATGAATTGCTATTCTTTATCTTATTTTCGCAATTTATTAATAACTGATTGTACTGCCAATTGCAAATGGCTTAGAGGTCCTTTGCCTTTTGAATGCATTTAATGTGTTCATTCCTTTTTATTCGTCTTGTCTTTCTGGATGTTGCAAAACTCCATTAATCATCTATTTCTTCTGTTGGTGTCACTCTCAGTGTCACTACTGCTTGCATGCTGAAATCTTAGTATCAAAAAGGCAGAAGTATAGTATTAAAATATATACATCAGTTAGCATTTTAATATGTACAGTACTGTCCATATTGCTCAACAATGATTTTTTTTTTATCGCAGTGAATTTTTCAAAACAGAACAAATATAAACACTTTTTACTCCCAAGAGCCAGACCCACAAGTCTTGGCATACATTTTATTAAACTATACCACCCACAATTTGAATAAGATTTGTTTGAAATACAATGCTGCCAGTGTCTTTGATGGCATACAAGTTTACCAAGTTGTATGAACACACACTGATCAATGGCCTTACATCCACATCTGTGCACCAACCAGAATACCAAACAATAATTTAAATGGCAACTTTGCAATACATAAAATATGGAATTCCAGGCCCCTGAGCAGATGCCAGCCCCATCAATCCCCAGTTTCAACAGCAGTCATGTAAACAGATTTGTCTTGCCACTTGTTCGGAAGATTATTTTGGATAATAGGTGATGGAGCTTGTGCATACACTTTTGTTCACATAAATGGAAAGCAACTTGAATGTCCCTGCTGATCACACATGTGCCAATAAGGCTCAGAAGAGATAGTTATTCAAATGAGGAAGCCTCAAGGATTTTATATAGTTAAAAAAAATAGCATCTTAAATTCAACCTGGAAACAGATACCTACAAATCAAGGCACACTGGGACCTTGTGCTGCCACAATACAGTGTCACCTAATAGGTAGGTCATCAGTTTATGTTCCTGGACTAATTTAATATGTAGCCCACTGGGAAGTGCATTGTAGTAATCTTATTTGAAAAGTGACAACATTTATGGAGTGTATCTAAAAGAAACAGTCAGTAACCTAGCAAGGCACAAATGGTATAAAGCAGTCATGGGACACAGAAGATGCAAATATACATGAACAGTTGGAGGTGCAACACAACAGAAATCTCAGCTTGTGTATCCTGACAGCAACCAGTGGGCAACTGTTTTCATGCAAAGTGGGATATATTAGCTTTGTTGTACCTTCTGTTTGATTTCCCTAAACTACCAATGTTATTTTGGTCATGTCTATCTGGGTAGAGCTTTAAGCCAGTCTCAAACTGCCCCAGACATTTGGCTAGGCATAAAACAACACTAGCTGAACTAGTAGACTTGTTGATTTAAAGCGGGGTGGCACAAGCATACAGAAAACCCTTCAGTCTACACCTCCTAATTAAGGGCTTGTCTGTACTGGGAAATTTACCAACAATGCTACACCAGTATAATTATAACTATTATAATTACAGTATCAATGTAACTCCCTACATGGACACTCTTATCCAAGAATAGGACAGCTTTTCTTTGGTTTAGCTTACGTCACTTTGAAAGCTGTGTAAACTAAATCAGAAAAAGGCACACTTGTTCTGGGGTAAATATATCCACATCAGTGATATTGGCATCAATAAGCTGGTATAACCATCCTGGCATAACTGTAATGGTAAATTTCCTTGAGTGAAAAAGCTGTAACCTTCCTAGCAGTCCCATACCCTGTTGAAGTGGATCAGTGGCAACATTAATTCTTCATTTGACTTAAAGAAACATGTTCCATCTACTTCTTCAAAAGCAACATTTTTGATGTACCTATATTTTCATTGAGATCTTCAGCCAAAAATTGACCCAGGAAACTTTGTATAAATCTGAGAAATAATCCAAGTTTATATGACAAACTTCTTATTTTAGGACGCTGAAACATGGTCCAAATAACTTCATTGGTAATAATGAGGTTTCCTTCAGTGTTTACTGAAGCTATTCAAATGTCTTGTTTTCTTTTGGTAGCTATGATTTCACCTTAAGGGCCATGATCCTTCCATTCCTGGTTTGTTTCAACAGGCTGATAATGGATCTGACTTTAAAGCAAAGTTTTGTATGCTTTCTCCTGTGGTTTATTCAATATCTTTTTGGGGGTGAGGTAGAGGGAAGGGTAGAAAGAATTTTGTACATATTGACAGTTTCTTAGGAATATGACATAATGGACTCTACATAGAAAAGTAGGTTATATCAGAAAACAGACTTTCAAAGAATTAACTTTTTAAATAAATGACAGATGTATATACCAGTTGGGCCCTTTTACAGGCAGATGAATATTAATATGAAAGTCAATTATTTTTTAAATTAATTTATCCAGTTTGCCCCTTTTGTATCTCTATGTGAATATTTATTGAATGAATTTCCTGGCAGTAGTATTTTGGTAAGAATGATATTTTGATTTGAATACTAAAGAGTTTGATTTGTAAATACAACTTAAGAGTAAAAACTATTAATTTATAAATAAGGTATGAGCATGGTATTCTCAGAACATTTGCAAATATAAAATGGTGAATTTATTCAATATGTATTTTTCTGGGTTTTTTTAATCCTCCCAGCTTATTAATAGACTCTTCTTTATTCCTTCAGACCACTAGAATTCATTTGATTAAGGGAAAAATCCTTTTAGAACACAGGTTTTTCTAAATCCTCTTTAGAGTTTATTTGTTTAAAATGATTCAAGAAATTATATTCAAATGACATTTGCTGATATTTTGCAAGTTTACTGTTGCCTTTGATTGTCAAAATTTAAGAACTCTGAGTTAAAGCAAAAGGAGTTCAACCAGGCACAAACCAATTCCTCATGGAAATGGGATAGAGGACCTATGGCATGGGTGAAGATAGAATGACATATTACTAACACTGGAAATCCAGGAAATCATCTCCTGAAAACTCAAAAAGATTTACGCCTTTCTAATCCAATCATAATTCACTCCTACTAAATATGGAATGAAGTCCACAGAGAAACATCCAAGGAAATTCTTTGGAGCAGACATATGGGGAAATTCCTCAGTAAAGGTAAAAGGTCATATATTATCTTGGGACAACTGGATAAAAAAAAGGAATAATCAGGTTCTCAGACCTTTGTGAGAAGGGTAATTTTATTAGATTTGCAGAGTTGAAAGGAAGGTAAAAAAAAATAGCAGCAACCACAGCTGCAAAAAGGACATGCCTGACAATATATTCATAGCTGATGGGTTAAATTCATTGGCGCCAATAGAGCTATCACTTGAACGCATTTAAATGGGAAAAAATGTAGAGATATTACCTGAAAATCTGTTAAGGAAAATTTAAACTTCAGGAAGCCATATGAATTTAAAGCCCTGCTTTCTGTGGCCACTCAGAGCTCCCACGGATTCCAGTGTACTGCAAGATCCTTTCCTTCGATGTGCTAGAGTTTGAGCTCAGAGTCAGAGGCACCAAGCCTTTTCAAGGCAGGCTCCAGCAAACCCCATGAAAATGGGAGAAAAGAATGTCTTTGTTGTGTTCAAGCCTTTGCAAAAAGAAGACCTAGTAGTGACTAAATGCAGTTGCTCTGTTGATGGTCTCTTTTATGATTGAGCCCAAAGGGAAGATGAGTCAGCCTGATAAATCATGAAGCTTCCCTTCCATATGGGCATAAAATTTAATTTTAAAATGCACCGTGAAAAACAATCTGTTTATAATGCTTTTGCCAAGGTACTTGGAGTGGGGCACAGACAATTACAGTATTAAACAGTATAGTAATTAGAACATCATAAAATTCAAAGCTGGGATTTTCATAGGGGCCTAAAGGGTATTAAGTGATGAAACACTTTTTTTAATTCAATGGTATTTATAGGTGCCTAACTCCCCCGACTCTGAAAATAACAGCCTAAAAAAACCCAGAAAAAGGCCACTGTCCTTCAGTGGTAGGGATCTGTGCTAACTATTCCTCAAACATTCTTCAAACATTTTAGAGAAGGTCCATCCATTTGTAATTAGAGTTATAAAATATATCGAGACATAACTAAGTCTGGGAAACCAGTTCTAAAATGTATGGTTATATGGAAAGCTGGCCCACATTTCAAATTCATTTGGGATGGAAAGGAGATGAGGATTTACATTCTCGGTTGCAGACTGGACCAGAAGATTGTGAAAGAGTTATACTGTCACTAGCGAGGCCAGGTTAAGATATATGTGGCCCATAATATTCCAAAAATTATTGCACCCAAGTGCACATGCACAGTCTAGGGTTAAGAGGGTGTAATCAGAACCAGAAAGTAAGGATGTTCTAGGATGACATTCTGCTTATCATTAACAGAATGACTAAATAAAGAATGCCCTCTCCAATGTCAATTTTTCTGAAATAAAAAAATATCCTCTGGAGAATTGCAACACAATTGAGGATAGCAAAAAATATTCAAAACCCTGAATAAAAATACATTGAGGCCATTACCATCTTAGACCTGATACTAGTTGTTTTTTGGAAATGTATGGAAAAAGGAATAAGGGATAGAAAGCAAAATGGAGGAATTTAAAAGGAGACAGAGGTCTATAAGCTCTATCAGAACAGATTCATCATGATAAAACTGGAGGAGAAACAGATGTGGGGCACAGCAGTCTGCCTAAAGACTGGGAAAAATATGGCAACTCTTCAACCATTTACTTTCCCCCCCTCTCGATAGCAGTGCAGTTCTATTTTCTTCTGTGATTCTTTTGCTGAATACACTAAGAAATGATTTGTACTCACAATAATACTTTAAAGAAAAAAAAATCTAAATTGAAAGAAAAGCATTAGTCTATTGGTATTTCATCAGTCTCATTAAGGAGCACTTGTTTTGAATCAGAAAAATATCTTGCAGCAAAAAATTGGCTGTAGAAATAATCGTGCTTCCATCCTCTCATGTATCATAATTAAGCTTTTTTCATACTCTTTACAGTTCCTTTCCTTTCTGGTGCCAATTTTTAGGATAGCACTTCAAGTTTTGCAGGTGATTTTACAAGAGAAAAAATAAAGTGTTTGTTTCATCTTTCCAGGATTCAAAGCACTAAAAACTCAGTTCTCCAAACAGCCTTTTTTTTATCATAAGGGTATCCTTTTTATATTTCAGGGTTTTCTTTTAATGTACTTATGAGCCAGTGTCCTCATCCCCAGACCCTCCTGCTGGGTACGTGTTTGATTTCCCATGTAGGCTCATGCATCTATGCCTGGGTATAAATGGGTTTCTTGCATATATATCCATTTCCCTGTCCTTGTGGGTAGGTCTTCTGTGCTGTAGTGTGATAGTTTCTTCCATCCTTCATTTTGAAATTTCCTTTTTTACCAAAGTCATGAATATTATACTTAAACAAAAATTAAACTCCTCTCTCTTACTAACACCAAAAAACTGGCTCTTATGCCTTTTAATTTCCTTTGCATTTGTTTAGGGTTTTTTTGTTTGGTTTTTTTTTGCCAGTTTTTATATCAAAAGAATTCTGGCATATAGATATTCCAAGAATATGGCATGGGACCTTCTCCTGACTGTTACCACAGGAGGACAGAAAAAAACCATGTAATTCTCCCCTTTCAAAAGGCCATGATTCTCTCTTTCCAACCCCGCTGTGTTACAAGGTAGCCTACTTCCTGTGCCTAACATTTAAGTCAGGCTGAGGGGGGTCTAAGTGGCTAGGTTTGGTTATTTCGTTGCAGGTTTTTTTCCATGAGCCTTTCCTCATATAGCTCTTTAACCTTTCCTTAGGGTATCCTGTCTATACTAATCTTAAATCTGTCAGATCCTAAGGAAGGGATTGCTGCATTTGAAAAGGCACGGGTAGGACATATTTCCAACTTTTTTGCCATGAATATCAGAAGAATAAAGCCTTCCTCTCTTAAGTGAAACAGTTAAAAAAATCCATGCTTTGTCCTAATCTGAAACAGTATTGCCTAAAGGTCCTAAATGCAGAACTGAAAGTATGCAACAATCTTTGGTTCATTAGGAATTGTAGATCATTTACATGCTTGGTGAAATGGTTTAAGATCATTGCTTACTGTTAAGAAGTCCTTAAGTGATTATTACAAAATATGTTAAATGGAAGGCTTTTAAATACTTTCCTTTAGGAAAAAAATCTTTCAAGATAGACAGATGTAAAGACATAATGATTGCCATATGTCAGAAGGATTTCATGGTTAAAAAATGGTTAAAAAAAACATTGAACAATGCCTTTCTAAGTTCCCATAAAACCAACACTTTTATAAGTTCCTGAAGTTTTCTTGCCAAGGAAGGTTTTATCACTGGAAAATAACAATTCTTGACCTTCCAATATCTTACTGAATATTTATCTTGCTAAAGAGATCTTTAGTTGCACCACCACTAATGGAGCTAGAGGATATTAACTAAATAGCTCTTTTGGAATCCATATTCATATACAGTTAAATGTATTCACTTCAGGTTTTAGGCTGAACTCAGAAGATTCTTTGCTAACCATTTTTCCAGAGGGTAGGTTTCCTGGGTGTTCTTGTAAAATTCTGCACTCAGACTTTTAAAGATTCCAGAACAAAAGCCGGAGGAATTCTACTTTAAAATAAAACATCTTTCTGAAAACCACAAAGATCCTACAATGGAAATCACAGCCTCCATTAGGGTCTTTATCACTAGATTTTTGTAGTGCTTTATAAGTCTGTTAGAGATAATGAAATTATAAATTAATTGTGTCTCTATCTTGTTTTGGTCTCAATTTGATGCCTGGAAACTAACAATATAAGCACATTTTTCAAAAAGAATATTTCACTTGCATCTGCAGACATGAAACAGATGCACCTAAAACAGCTTCTTTAACTACAAGTGATAATAAAATATTGACAGAATCTTGGGCTCCTGTCTATCTATAGTGCAGATCACATTCATGTCTCAGAGGTGGTATTAGGAGAACCAGAACTGCAGCTGGCTGCTTACAAATTTATTTTGCTTTTTTTAAAAATTTTAACAAACTGATCAAATGAAAAATACCCTTTATTTTCCAGCTAAGCCTGTCTGACCCATTGCAAATATATCGACAAAGAAATTAAACCAATCTAACTCTTACTAAAGTGTGCCACTGGGGCAAACTGACCCTGCCCAGCTCCTCCTGGATCTGCAGCCAGGGGGAGCTAGAGGCTGGGGCTAGCAGGGACACTAGCCCCTTGTGCCAGCTGGACTGCTGAATCAGCCCTAACCTAGAGTGGCCCCTGCCCCCTCTGTCCACTGCAGCAGTCTGACAGTGAGGGCTACTCTCTGGCTGCCACCTGCTGCCACCTGAAATAGCAAGCAGCCCCATAGCTGTGCACCTGCAAGATGCAGACAGGGACTGCACGGCTGCCTGGGCTGTGGTACTGGCACTGGCACAGAGCCTCCTGCACTTTTGGGCCAGTAGGCCGTGGCTGAACATTTGGTTTTCATGCGGTACTTCTGTCATGTGTTCCGGTGCCCCTGCCTTACCATCTGGGCAGCTATCACCCAGAACATGTGCTCATTGTGGTAGCTCACTTTGAACTGTTAAAGCATGTCCTCCTGGTCTGAAATGGCCAGGTCAGCCATCTCATCTGCCCTCTAGCTGGGTCTCCAATGCTGGCTCCTCTACCCAGGTCTTGCCACTTGTCTCACCAGCAGATATCTTGGTGTTCCCTGTTTAAAAATTGCAAATTCTGATAAACCCCACCCCCCAAATTCTCTCATTAAAAAACCCAAAATCTGTGTTCTTCTGTGATTAAAATGAAACATCACTATATAGAGAGATCCATTTGGCAGTGTTTTATTGCTATAAATCAACTTGGAAGCCTACCAGTGCCTCTATCATCATAATAAAATGAATTCCAAATATATATATATTTTGGTGTTTGCCTTTGCTTTTTTTAATCATAGAAAAATCAGAGTGGTCCCTGACCCCTTCACACACCAGGATGTGCGATGTTGAGCAGCACTGATATGCTGGTGCCCTGCCTCTCTTCTTGCACCTCACTCTCAGCCCCCACTCCTTCAGTGCCCCTCACTCATGACCCACAGCCCCTGCCTGCCTGCCATTAGCTCCCTCCTTCCAGCAGCTCCATCCCAGCGCCAGGACATGAGTCCCCAGCTGCAGCTGTTCTACCCACTGCTTTGTGGCTCTACGCAGTGGTTCCAGCCTTTGCTGTTCTGCTCCCTAAGCCTGTGTCCAGGCTCCAGCGATTCCTCATGCTGTTCCTGGAAAGCTCTTGCCTGAGGCTCAGGGAATGGGCTGGGCAAGCCTGTTCCCTTCCAGTTGAGCCTCCTCCTTCATAAGCTGCTCTAGAGGGGCAAAGGGGGTGCTAAGCCTGGTTCTGGTGGCCTCTCCTACCTGGAGCTCTCCTCCACACTGACCCCCAGACCATCACATACCCAAGTGGTTCCTGGGACCAGAAGCCTTCCCAGACTGGGGCTGCATGTCCCTGCACCAGTGTGGTCATGGGGCAGGGCTGCAGTGTGGTAGTTTCCCTTGCATCCATGGCTCCTTTCAGCAAGTCCCATCTCATCCCATTTGGCTGGCTGGGCATGCAGGGTGTAAGATTTGTGGGCCAAATGTGCAGTATTGAGGGGTTTTGTGGGTGATTGTATGCTTTGGGGTGGTGAGGTTTGTGGGCGGCTTTAGGGCTTCTGCAGGGATCTGGGGAGTGTGGGGTTTGTGGGGGTGGTTTGGGGTGTAGGGTTTGCTGGTGGATTGTGAGGGGTACTGTGTGTGGGTGGGGAGGACTGCTCTGGAGGAGTGGGTCCCTTGCCCACCACCCATTTGGCACACAGCCCCCGCAGTGCAGCATGGCCCTGGCTGCCTGAGACCCAGCGCCACCTGTACCTCAGGTTGTGGGCACAGCCTGACCTGGAATTGTGCACCTTCAGACAGAACTGGGTCACTCTTGCTGTTACCTGGGGTCCTGGCACTGCATGTAGGGGCCATGCATCTGGCAGGGCCGGGTCCTGTCTCCATGGAGCTTGCTCAGTCTGACTGCATGCAGGGCACTTGGAAGCGGGACATGGCCTGGCTTGATGCACAGCCCCTGTGTGTGTGGGCACTTGGAGGTGGGATTTGGCCTAACCTGTTGCACAGCCCCTGTGTGCAGTGCTGGGACCCCTGGGTGACAGCAAGAGCACCCCAGTTGTGCCCAAAAGTGCACACCCCTGGGCCAGGCCAGGCCCGCAACATGTGACACAGGCAGTGTTGGGTCTCAGGCAGCCAGGCCTGCCCTGTGGAGGGGGCTCTAATAGCAGCAGGACCTGTGCATCTGCTGCTGCATGGGGACTGTGCACCATGCAGGGGCTGGGAAGAGGACCCACCCCTCCCGAGCAGTCTCCCCATCCACACAATCCCCCCCACACAACCCCTCCACC
>NW_017728917.1:22910835-22919459 GCF_001723895.1 Crocodylus porosus
CCCCCCTCATCCCCACATCCTTACTTACTGGGGATAGTGCCTGGATCCAGCTCACTGCTGCAGCCTTGCCCTGCTCCTATTTGCCCCAGCATGCTGAAGCAGTGTGCTATTTCCTTTAAGTGTTATACCCAGTATATTATTGCTGCAAACTAAATCCTAATGTAGTCAAATAAAGCCAGCTTTAACCACTTGAACTCCTGGTGTTAAGGTTCAAATTTGACTTCAAATTGTCAAGTGTAACTTTTAGTAGATGACTGCTTTTAACACAATCACAAGTGCAGTTCAAGATCACATCTGGAAGGAAGGAGACAGCTCTTGAGTTTGATCTTACAGAGGCCATGTGAACCATCAGGTCTTTATATCCTCATGATAAAGAATTCAACAGAGGCTCCATGCACTTCCAAGCAAGCTGGATCAAAATGCTGCATCATGTGCTCTGGATTCTGTAGCATTGTAGTGTGACACACTGGAGACAAAATGCTGAATGCTTAAGAAAAATTCCACTTCTGAATTCCTGATAGACTAGTATTACGTATGAAAAGAAAAGCTCAAAGCTATTCTAAACTCACAATTGTGCGCATTTACAAAGACCACCCATTACTTCAGTGAAACCATTACTGTTAAAGTTTTGTTTTTTGAGGACTGACAGTGCTTTTTTGAATCCCTCCAAATACCCAAAATACCAAATACCCAAAATTTCAGGGTTTTTAGAGTCATGCATGGACAAGTCCTAATTCAACCCTTTTGGCCCCTTGGGAATAAAGTTCCCACTGAACTTAATTTTAAAACACACTGGATGCATCTACATGTGCATTAAGGCACTTTTGCTAATGTACTTTAAATTTAGTACCTCTAATGTGAGGTATTAAAGAAATGAACATTAGGCTGCTTTAATGTGCAGTAGTGAATGTGCACAGTTTTTTTTAAGTGACAGTGCACAGTAGCCTATTTTACTGAGCATTAGTGTAATCATACTTTTTTCACATGACACTTTAATGTGCAGTAAATTACGCTATTGCACATTAAAGCACAGATGTAGATGTGCCAATGAGGGAGAATGTAGGATATTTTCTGAGAGTCAATCAGTTTTGTTAGAAGCTTCTTGCAGTACTTTTGAGTACATACTTGTTGGCTTGGCTTGGTTAAAATGATACTTCTAGTCCATTTTCCATTTTTAGAGATGTAGTTGAATTAAATCTACTTTCTAAGGTGCTAAATGTTTGTGTAAATTTCTCCCTTACCACTTTCCACTAGTGGAAATTGCACTGTTTTCACCAAAGTTCAAATATTTCTTTTTATTAGTAAAAAATGTCTTCCTGAGTCATAACAAAGAACACAGATTACAGCAAGGAATAGTAGCTCACAGTGAAAGAACAATTCTTAGTTTGTGGCTGGAGCTTTACCAACATACATAAGAACCTACAGACCCATTGGGAAGACCAAGAAGATAACAAAGAAGGTGTTCAAGATGCTACATTGGCAGAAAGGTTCAGAAAACAAAGGGCCTTGTCACACATTAAACTTAGCACATTTTATTTAGACTATAGTAAGCATGACTCTGAGTTAGAATGTTTTCTGAGAAGTTGCATGAAGACTCAGGTACAATATGGTGTGCTGCAGGGACTGGGACTGATAAAATCTGTGTTGGTAACCTTACAATTGCATTTAACTTGTTTTTTACTGCCTGAACATTTGGGACGGGCCTACACGTGTCCTTTAATGAGCATTAGCCTATTTTAATGCACACTAAAGTGTCCCTAAAAAAAGTGCCATTTAGTTAATGTGCATTAAAATAGGTTAATGTACAGTAAGCATCACTTAAAAACCATTCTTTTTAGTTAAGTGCATTAAGACATTAATTAATGTGCATTTTCCTAGTATAGGAAATAGATGCCTATATATTAACAGTGAGGCTGCTCTGATGTGCTGTAGTTGGAGCAGACTTACTTCTGCTAATTAAGGTTACTGTACATTGGAACAGACTTACTTCAATCTAATTAAAACACCACTCCCATTCCCAGAGCACATGTATACATGCCCTTAATGCACACTAACTAAAGTGCATTAATGTTGGTGTAGATGCGCCCTTGGACTCTGGGTTTTTAAGTACAGTTAATGCATCCTAAGTGTGACATTTATCAGGGGAAAAGCTTTCCAAATCTTTCTCCATGTGCACATTTGATACTGGAAGAGAATGAGTCAGCATTTCTAGAAGTAGAAAAGGGCACAGGATAAAAAAGACTTGAGAATACTAAGGGACCTAGGAAAGAAAAAACAAACAAACAAGCAAGACTTCTTTTGTCTAAGCTGCTTAACCCAAATCTCCACCTTATCTGCTGAAACCAAGTAGCTGAAACAGGCCAGTATCTTGTTCTAGGGGTCTCACTGCCAGACGAAAACTGAAATGGTCTCTTGTAGCCATGTACACAATGAAACAATCATGACTGGTTTTAATATCTTTCTGCCCTAAGCAACCACCTGTTCAGCCCATTGCATACACCTATATAATATACAGATGTATACATCAGAATTGGCCCGGGCAGTGAAAGACAATGGGTTAGGCAGTCTCCATATTACAGAAACGATGAGAGAAGATAGCACAGCTGCAGAAACCTCCCTCAGGCTCTCTGGCTTGCACAATTTTAAAGGAGTGTTTCCAACACTGACAGTTATGGATAAGCTGTTTTCCCACTCAAGCTATTAGATGGTGGCATGTCCAAGTCTGGATTTGAGCCCCAAAACAGCTTTCTCTGTATCAAGATAAAAGGAAGATTATGCAGCTGGTGCTAGTAAGTCAAAAATCTATGCCATTACCACAGGAAAAAAAAAATGCAGGAGCAGAATGCTGCAGCTATGGTGCGTATGGGTTAAAAAATGTTTTATGAAGCTGTCAGGGCTGTACCTGGATCTCGCCTGATAAAAATACAGATTTATAGTTCAACTCTCGTTATTAAATATAGTCTCTACATGTACGTGTGTGTGTATTATTTATGTATTTATATTATATTCAGTGGAGATTCAGCTCGATTCGGTGGATGAATCTCCGAATCCAAATCAAAATCAGGAGACCCTTTAATCTCTCTGAATCGAATCTGAACCCTCTGAATCAATTCAGAAAGATTAGGAGATCTGGACGTAGACACAGCATTAAATGTACTTCTACATACCTCAGGGTACCAGGTAGCTCGTCAGTGCTGTGATGCTGGGGTGGACGGAGCGTCCCACAGGAATGCAGGGGATGCCCCAGCATGCTCAGCAGCAGATGTGGAAGTGGACCAGAAGCACTTCTGGTCCACTTCCGGGTCCACCGGGGAGCATGCAGGGGGGTGGCTGCACCCCCTCTGGCTCAGTGACTGGTGCCTCCTGTGTCTGGGGGGGCACCTGGGGTACTCCTGTGGCTGATCACCGAACTGGGGAGTGTGCAGGGGGGCCCCCTGCACACTCCCCAGCAGACCCAGAAGTGGACCAGAATCTGCTTCCAGTCCATTTCTGGGTTCGCCACTGAGCACGTGGGCCCCCCACACACACCCTCTTGTGGGATGCTTCATCCAGCCCAGCATCACAACGTTCATGAGCTGTGCTGGTACCTTAAGGTATGTAGAAAAAACATTTAAAGCTGTGCTGAATCGATGATTCTTTGAATCAGGATTGAATTTTCAGATTTGGATTTTGCCAAATCGATTTGGGACAGTGATCAGAATCAAGAAATTGAATCACTGTCCCTAATTTGGGTTGAATCCAAATTGAATATGGCCCATTTCACACAGCCCTATATCTATCTATGTATCTATCTATCTATCTATCTATCTATCTATGTGTGTGTGTGCATGCTGATTTCATCAGGCTTTTTTCATGCAGTGAAAGTCTCTTTCCAGTTGATTTTAGCCATACAGCCACTGACTGCCACAATATCTCTGAGTCTTTCAAAAGCTGGTATAATATTTCTTAGGCTGCATCCACACATGCAGGCATGTGTGCTTGCAACAGCTCAAATAGAAGAAGCACAAATTTGAGCTGTGGCTTTTTGTCTCAGCACACATGCCCAGACATGCACTTTGGTATGGGGCAAAATAATCCTATCCAGCTCCTCCTGGATCTGAAGCCAGGAAAGCTAGAGCCTGAGGCCAGCACCTGTGCTGTCCCCAGCAGTATAAAAAGCTGCCCTGGATGCAGATCCACAGGGCTACTTGCTCTCATGAACTTCTGGGGCCCGGTCACTTGGTATCTGGGGACACTACCCCTTGTGGCAGCCGGACTGCTGAAGCAGCATCCCAAATTCACTCTTTAAAACACCCCAAATCCATGTCCTTCCAGAATTAGAACAAAAGATGATTATATATCTATAGAGTGAGAGACCAAAAGAACTCTCTCTATGTGTATATATGTAGCTATATATGTGTGTGTATGTATGTGAGTGTATGTACACACACACACACACACACACACACATATACAGAGAGAGAGAGGTCTTTCTCACTGTATATATATATATATATATATATATATAGTGGTCTTATAGGTGTTTATCTATATATATACACACACACAGAGAGAGAGAAAGATCAGTCAAACAAGTGTTACTATATTCATAATAAAATAAATTCTATATATCTATCTGTTTTGATGTTTGATTTTTGTTTTCTTAGCACAGATGGGTCTGTGATGGGGGATGTGGGGTTTGCAGGAATGAGTGGGAAAGGGGGTAGTAGGATGCAGGTGGGTGAGTGGGTGGGTGTGGAGGGATGTGGGGGATGTGGGTCAGTGTGTGGGGGATTGTGAGGGACTGTGGGTGTGGGGGGACTTTGTGGGAGGGGCTGCTTAGGAGGGGTGGGTTCCTTGTCCCCCACAAAGCACAGCCCCTCCCACAGGGGCTACCCACCTGCTCCCCTACATAGCCCTACCCCCCCTGCACGGCCTGAGCTTACTGCCAATGGCAGCTGTGGTTGAGGCACTCAGAGCCTTGTGGCACAGCCCCCTGTGTGGTGGGGGGCAGCAAGGCTCAACCCTAGCCACCTCCCACCCATGCTCCCACTGCCGCATCATGTGGGTGCAGCCTAGATTAGCAGCATGCCGCACAGCACTGTGCACTGTCTGGCAGCTCAGAGCTGCTCCAACTGTCACCTGGGGCCAGCATTGCTCAGTTGCAGTGGTCCTGAGCTGCCTGACAGTGTATGACACCACACGGTCCCCTTTTCAGCTGTGCCACACCCGAGTGATGCAGCAGTGACAGCGTAGGTGCCAGGTGGCCAGGGCTGAGCCCCACTCCCCTGCACCATGTGGGTGGGGGGGGGGGGCTCTGCCATGAGGCTCTGAGCCCCACAATTACTGCTGCCACTGCTGGTGAGTGAAGGGTGTGTGTATGGGGGGGGCTGGGGGAATGAGTCAGGAGCTGGGGAAATGAGCGGGGGATGGGGGAACAATTGGGGGAGCTGGGGGAATGAGCCGGGGACTAGGGAATGATGGGAGGAGTTGGGGAAGCTAGCAGGGGCTGGGGCTGGGCAGTGACCCCGCCCATGGATTCCCCCCCACCTCCTACAGCCCCCCACAAACCCTACTTACTTGGCATGGAGCCCAGATCTCTGCAGCCTGCAAATTTGTTGCCCTGCAGGGAGGGCAGCATACTTCAGCACCAGGGCAAGGGCTCATAGAGATGCGCTGGCTGGCTACCAAAACAGTTCTGTGGAGGACCCAAGCCTCCGGTTGCCTCAGGGCATGGTCTGGGACTGTGCCCTGCCCGGCTTTTTTTGCCAGGGTTGCATTTTGAGCCTGCACTGAAAATATGCAGTGCAGGGGACATTTTTTTGTTCCCACATGTGCATCTTGCAGCATCTCAAAGGGGCTTGAGACTCTCTCTGCAAGAGGCACGTGCAAGCTCATGTGGATGCACTGTGTTTATCCCTCTGATGCCAGTGTGTCACTGTGATTGACACTGCCACTATTTTCCCCGAAATTGTACAGCAACGATGAAGATTCATTCACAGCTGATGCTATCAGGGCTTTTGGAAGGCAGTAAGCAAGGATTTGTGTGAAGGTGGAGTTTAATCCTCTCTAACCTGATGCAGATCACTGAACTCCAGTGCAACTCTTCTTAGCTTGTCTGCATACCTACTCAGGATTTTTGGCCCAGAGAGTCCTATGAAGTTGTAGATCTCAAAGCATCTCATCAAGCTCTCCCAGAGCTACTTCATACACCCATGACTTATTCTTACAACTTGGGATAAGGACATATAGACAGTCTTATGAATTTATAGTGCAACCAAATAAGAGGAATATCATAAATAGGAATCCCGAAGTCTGAAGACAGGCTATATTGGTAGTTTCTGCCAAACCACTGGATAGCTAAACCTGATAAAAGCCAGGAAGAAAACAAACATGTTCTAGTGGAATTTACTCAACATTTTAAAAATGTCTTCATGGGCAAACAAATGGACAGTTGTGATGAAATAGGACTTTTTGCACAAGAGTTCTTTTCTTTGCATTTTCTTGCTCTACACTGTAAATGATTTGTGCACATTAATATATTAGATCTTTATAATTTTGACTGCCTCAATAGGGACAGAAAATGAAATGTGTCATTTTTCTGAACAAGATTCATTAAGCCTGCTATGTTTAATCTTTCCTATTACTTTATTGTTCCTTTCTTACTATGTGTCTGCTGCTTTCCATATTTAACAATTTTTTTATTATTACTATGAGTGTTCACATCAGTTAAGCATAAAATCATTGACTTTTATTAGTTAAGGTTTTTTTCTTCATAGCAGCAGTAGTCACTTATGATGTAGCCAGCAGATTTAAGTATTTTCAAAATCATTACTTAGATTCTTCTTCCTTTTTCCATTTACAGGAATGCTGCCTGTGCTGCATGCGGCTTTTAATTATATAAATTTACATATGAACTCGTCTGAGAAAGATCATGCCTCAGAAGTACAAGACCAATAAAACAA
Organism: Crocodylus porosus; assembly: GCF_001723895.1. Taxonomy (NCBI): domain Eukaryota; kingdom Metazoa; phylum Chordata; order Crocodylia; family Crocodylidae; genus Crocodylus; species Crocodylus porosus. The sequence goes on from NW_017728917.1 coordinate 22,917,780, forward strand.
GCCTCTTGTTTTATATGAGGATGTTTTGGAAACTAATGGCAATTTCAAAATAAAACCATTTTGATTACATAATTTACTGGGCCACAGCACTTCTCTACATAGTCATAAACAATAGGTGTGTTTGACAAGGAGACCATCAATGTCCTCCACTGCCGTGTAGTTTTCTATTGTGTCAAAAAGAGAGAGCACAGGTAGCCCTTCTATCATTAGTTTAAAAAAGACCCTTGTATGAATGTGAGACCAGAACATTTACTAGGAGGGGAGAAAGACAACCAAATATATTGGAGAACAAAGTATTAAGATTTATTTTGGGACCATTAAGGGAAAATTATATGTGGAAAAAGATCTAATAAGGAGACTTTGTAAGATCTATAAAGATGCAAATACAGTACAATAACTTTAGTGAGGACTCGGTATGTGGTCAGGATGACAGAAGACAGATCTACTCAGAATCACTTGGAAGGCCATTCCTCCAGTTAAAATAGCATTGAGAGCCATTAATATGAATTACCAACAACAGAGAAAGTACGTCTGTCACAGAAAGAACTGGGGCCAAATGGTGAGGGTAGTCATGAGGGTGGTCCAGTGGTTGAGCTAGGCATAGTAGTAGAATATCTGAACCCCTTAATACATTAATAGTAAATAAACTTATCACCAGGTAAAAGTTTTGCTTTTTCTACGTCTTTATCTGGGTCATATCCTTTGTGACCCAGCCCTTTTCTAGCTATCTTTGTATCTCTGTTCTTATCAGCCAGGCTGATGTTAAATTCTGTTTTTATCCGAAGTATAAAGGACTTTGCCTACCACATAGAGTAAATGTCCCATATAACTTCATTAGGCAGCATTTACTGTGGAATCTAGCAATTGAGTAGGGACTCAACTGAAGTAGTTACAGTATTTTTCTAACAAGCCTGCCAAAAAAATTAAAATGTGTATAATTTTTTTCGCTCTCAAATTTCTTGGTCTGAGCAGCTGAGGTTCTGATGGAGGAATGAACAAGAAGCTTGGACTAAGGAATCTTCAGTTTTAATTCTGACTCTTTGGGCATGCCAAGAGTTAAGCAGAGGTATTTGAGCTAGGTGTGACTGGCCACTGCATTGTGCCATGCAGATAACATCCATTGCTCCTCTGCCTTACTGTGAACAAATTACAGTGTTTTTGGTTATTGATTTCCCCATAAAGAATTTAACTTCACTAGCTACTTCACAGTTCATGTATGTAAAGTGCTAACATATCATTGCTACTGTCATCATTATTATCATTTTTATTATATTGTCTTTGTGTATATATGAATTCTGCTGTATGATTCATATTTCTAAAGGACCTGATCCAAACTTAATATGGATATTTCAATGGACTTTTTTCTCACTCCCTGAACATGACTGAATTTCTTTACATACATCAGAAAAGCACCATCCTATCCCTTTTAAAAAAACATTTAATTTGTATCCAAGGCAAATTAGCCAAAACTAATTCCAAATCCAAATGTCCAGAACCATAAGTGTCCCTACTACCAGCAAACATCCTCCACCCACACCTGGGGCTTCAGATGTTTCCAATTCAAAGTAAATTACCTGTGCCTGGCTTACCATGCTCAGTGTTAAACACATGCCCCCATTCTGTCAGCTTATTAAGATAGGGTTACAATATTTCCAGGTCCAAAATAGAGGACACCTGTCA
>NW_017728917.1:22919559-22987119 GCF_001723895.1 Crocodylus porosus
GGAGGAATATGATGGAGGGCAGGGGCAGTGACATGCTGGTGCCCTGTCCCTGCCCGTTCTGTTGCCCCTTATTGACAAGCCACATCCCACCCCCAGCCCCGCTACTCCCCTTCACTCCGGACCCACTGACCCCAGTCCTGCCATTATCCCTCACTCCCAAACAGCAGTACCTTGCCCCCCACCCCTTGCTGGTGTCCCTCACTCCCAAACCACACCCCCTGGCACCCCCAGCCCTGGAGGTGCTCCTCACTCCAGACCCACAGCCCCCTGCCCTGTCTCCCAGCCCTCATGGTGCCCCTCACTCCCTACCTGCAGCCCCTGGCCCCTCCAGCCCTGTTGCCCAGGCAAGCTCTTGCATTGTGCACACGCCCGCTCTCTCTCTCTCTTGCTGGAGCCCATGTGGGGGGCACATGACCCCTGACAACCAGTCAGCTTGCCTGCTGCTCCCAGCCCGGAGCAGCCAGAAGTGGACAGCAGAAAACCTGGACATTTCCTCTTATTTTAAAAACCTACCCAGATGCAACACAGGGGTCCACAAAAGAGGACATGTCCAGGAATACCCAGCCATATGGTAACCCTAATGAAGAGTAATGCAGCCTTTATTATAAAAAAAAAAAAAGTAGCCATTATCCCCTCTATTCTCTTGCCATTATCTAAGAAATAGGTTAATGTAATGTGAAATCACCCTTAACTTGATGTATTATTTCCCTGTTTTATTTGGGGGAAAATATCTGATTGCTACATTCAAAAAGAACACTATGAAACTGTGATTTTAATATACTTTATTGAAAAAGTACAGTTTTAAATTGTTTCAATGGAACAAAGCAGAAAGTAATGGTCATCTCTGCCTATCTATTAAGTCCTGTTTTGATGAATCATGACTATCATATGGCAATTTCACATTTGCATGATTTGCAAAGTAAAAAGAGAAACCTTTTCCCACATATCTTTAAGATTTTGTAACACCAACAGTTTAAAATCATGAAATGCTGATGTTCTGACTATACTTCATGTCCTCTATGTTGTACCATTTCTCAGTTCACAGTTTATCCATGTATTTAGCATGCCAAGTGAACATATCAGTCAATGTCACCTTGAGAAAATCGTCAAAAGCAGAGGAAGAAGAACAAGAGTAGGTTTAGCACTCAGGCATAGAACACCACCACATTCTCTTGCATTCTCCTTTAAAAAAGAACAGAACATAATTAAGACAAAACATTAACAAAATTCATCATGATCCATGGATGTTTATCAAAGCATGTATGCAGGGGATACTTAAGACAAGAAAACAAAATTTGTGTGGCCTAAATGCAGAAAAATAAAGACTGTTTGTAAGCTACATTAGAATCAGTTTGTAAGCTAATAAACTTAAAACATGGAGTCTAAAGCAGCAGCGTGCTGAGACATGTTGTGCTAGCGTTGAATGGGAAACAGTCAATCTGCTTTACTTGCTTATTGGCCAGCCCACAACCTTAGACTAACAAGGCTATGCTACTTCTGATTTGGGAGATGGTATGAAAATATCTGATATGACATGTCTCAGCATAAAACCACCCTGAACCACATTCCCAGACTTCCCAACTCGTCTGTAAAGTAGACTAGCATGGTATTAATAAAAAAATCCATAATTCTAAAATCCTTATAACCTAGCAAAGATGAAAGCTTATAAAGGTCCATATTCTACTCCACCTATTGGGTGTCTCAGTAGACTTTGGTGCCCAAGTGAGAATCTATTTCACCTTGTTCAAGTGCATAAACTGACCTTGACATTGACCTAATTCTGTAACTTACCATCATCTGACTCTAAAGCAAAAGTCATAAAAAAGCAGCAAGGGAGACAAGCATCTCCCTACTTGTGTATTAACAGTTTTTCAGGGATTTCAACCAGATGGAACAGAATCACAGTTAGATGCCTAAGTCTATTTATGTGCCCAACAGTAGGCCTGTGCAAAGTGGCTAGTATTAGCTTCAGATTCAGCTTCGGCCAATTTGGGGGCCAGTGATTCGATTCAGTTATCTGAATCGCCGTCCTGATTCAATTCAGCCAAATCTCCAAATAAGCCAGGCCAGACCCATCCCCTTCCTGCTCTCCCACACTGGCAATGGCTGCCGCTCCCACCCCAGCTCCTGGTAGTTGGGGGAAAAAACAGCCCCGATTCAGTGGGTGCTGCCAGGTGGGGGGAGATCCTTGCTGCCCCCCACTGCCCCATGCTGTATGGGAGGCTCTGCATGAGCCCCCCGCTAATCCCCTCACTTCCCCAGTGCCCCCACAGGTGCTAGCTCTGGCTCTTTAAGAAAAAAAAATTAAAAAACCCCAGACTCACCATTCCTGCTGGTGGGGGGCAATCCCTGCTGCCCCCCACTGCCCCACACCACATGGGAGGTTCTGCATGAGCCCCTGAAGCCCCAAGGCCGCACCGAGAGCAGTGAGTTTTGGGGCTTTTTTTTTCTTAAAGGGCTGGAGCTGGCCTGGGTGGGGGACCCATGTGGGGACTGGGGGAGTGGGGAGGGGTCAGGGGGCTTGTGGCAGAGCTCACCATGCAGCATGGGGCAGTGGGGGGCAGTGGGGATTGCCCCCCCATCTGGCAGCACCTGGTGAGTACCGGGGCAGTAGTCATAGGGGTGCTGGGGGAGCAGGGGAGTCAGAGGGGCTGGCAGAGGTCCTCCCATGGTCCCCTCTCCCTCCCCCAGCCCCCTCTCCTCTGCCCCTAGTACTTACCAGCTTGGAGTTGGCTGCAGCTCCCTATTGCAGCCACCAGGGACTGCCCGAATCATCAAACCTCTCTGAATCTTTTCTGAAGATTCGAAGATCTCTGAATCAATTTGGGTCTTTAAATTGGTCCCCTGATTTGATTTGGATTCAGAGATTCAGCCACTGAATTGGGCCGAATCTCCTCTGAATCGAATCACTACCTGAAGCTTTGCACAGCCCTACTAACAGGTGGAACAGAATGTGGCCCAAAATATATATACTGTACAACATGGAGACCTAGTCCATATTAAGTGTTTTAAAATTGTAAATCAAATTATTAAATCATCTCATAAACATAGGGTGCCTAGAGATGTGCTCTGACATGTTCTACTTAGAATAAGTTGGGGCAGACATGATGCGAGTCTGCTCCACGTTCTAATTAGATAGCTCTACCATCACTTCAGCATCACATGTATTAAGCCCTCACCACCCCCCTATGTTTCAAAATGGCTGTGGGGACACTATAATTAAAGCACGTAAAATGAGCTTTAGCTAAATTGGCCTAAAGCCATTTTTAAGTGTGCGGGGCTTAATGCACATGATGCTGCAGCCAGCGTTCCCTCTAAGCTGTGTGGCATGCACAGTCACACAGGTGCACTCAGGCTGCGCTGCCAGGAATGTCTGCATGGCCACACATGCTTGTGCAGCTTAGAGTGAACGCTGGCTGCAGCTTTTGAATTAGAACAGCTCTCCAGCAGCTGTTCTAATTAAAGCGTCCCCCACCCCGAGCATGTATATAAGCAGCTAAAATTGCTATAGCAAGATAATAGATATTAGGGGTGTGTGAAACAGGCCCTATTCAATTCAGATTCAGCCCAAATCAGGGACAGTGATTTGATTCCTTGATTCAGATCACTGTTCCTGATTCAATTTGGCTGAATCTGAGTCTGAAGATTCAATGTTGATTTGGAGAATCAGTGATTCAGCTATAGACACAGCTTTAAATGTTTTTTCTACATACTTTGAGGTACCAGGTGCAGCTCATGAATGCTGCAATGCTGGGGTACATGGAGCATCCCACAGGGGTGTGTGTGGGGGGTCCTCTATGTGCTCGGAGACAAATCCGGAAGTGGATCAGAAGTACTTCTGATCCACTTCCACATCTGCCAGGGAGCACGCTGCCCCCCCACTTCCCCACACCCCTCTGGCTTGGCAATTGGCCATGGGCCCCCCAAACCCAGAAGACACCAGTCGCCGAGCCGGGAGGGTGAGGGGGGCCCCCATGCACTCCCCGGTGGACTTGGAAGTGGACCAGAAGTGCTGCTTGTCCACTTCCGGGTCTGCTGCCAAGTGCATTGGGGAGCCCCCCATGCTTCTGCAGGACACTCATGGGCCCCAGCATTGCAGCCGCCTGGTACCTAGAGGTATGTAGAAAAAACATTTAAAGCTGTGTCTGTCTGAATCGATGAATCTTTTCAAATGTCTCCAAATTGATTCAGAGGGTTTCAATTCTATTTGGAGACATTCAAAGGTCCTCTGATTTGATTAGGATTTGGAGATTCAGCCACCAAATGGAGCTGAATCTCCACCAAATCCAATCAAGGACCAAAGCTTCACACAGCCCTAATGGATATACTTAAATTATTTATCACTATAGGTGCCAAGTCATTCCCTGCATGACACCCAAGGAGCTAGGTTTACTTTTAGAAAGTTCTTTTTCCTATTTCTTTCATTGCTGTGAATGGGGTGGAAGAAAGACCCAACCCAGAACCTTAGCTAAGAGACTTTCTTAACCTATGTGAAATCCATTTTGAAGTCCATGCACCACCTGGTTCAGTTCAAAACTGGAACCTTGGGCCAGGTACAAACAGTACACTTTCACCAGTGTAAGTGCTTGGAAACTGGTCTATACCTGTAACAGTATAGAAGTTCAGTGAACATAAACTTGTTTAATAACGGTGGAACCTGGTCTAAGATGGATCTGGATTGATATACACTCAAACTGAATTGATTTAGGATAGACTGGGGAATTGAACTTCTGTGCCAGATCCCCTATTGATTCATGTTAGAATCACAGAATCATAGAACTGGAAGGGACCTGAAAGATCAAGTCTGGTCCCCTGCTGTGGGTAGGAAGTTATTGGGCTCAGACGAGCTTGACAAGGTTTCTGTCCAGCCTCTTCTTTAACACCTCTTCAAGGAGGGTGACTGTACCACCTTTGCTGGAAAGTGTTCCAGATTCTGGTGATCCTTACAGAGAAAATGCTTTTTCTTATGCCTAGCCTGAATTTACTATTAGTTTATGCTCATTGGTCCTCATCCCCCTTTGCAGTGCCTTCCTGAAGAGTTGCTCCCTTAGTTCTTGATGATCACCCCTGACACACTATCAAGTCAACTCTCAGCCTTCTTTCACTTGGACTGAACAGGCCCAGGTCCCAGCGTCTCTCTTCACAGGCCTACCCTCCATGCCCTTAGCCATACAAGTGCCCCAGCCTGTGTCTGTTTCATAGATTTCATAGACATTAGGCCTGGAAGGGACCTCGGAAGATCATCGAGTCCAACCCCCCGCCCAAAGGGCAGGAAGTCAGCTGGGGTCATAGGATCCCAGCAAGATAAGCATCCAATTTTCTCTTGAAGGTGTTCAGCATAGGTGTTTGAAGGTGTTGGGATCCTAGGAAACTTTGTGGTCTTCTGTTATCCCTCCTTGCAGGAAGGGACAATACCACTCACCTTGTGCTTGGCTGCTCTGGCCAAGCACCCAGCCAGCCCCACACCTGGGTTCTCACAGAGCTGAGTCAGCACAGTGGTTGACGATGGTGTGGCAGTGGTAGGCATGCTTGGCCATGTCCTGAAGCCCAGTTGGGAGTCCCTGGGTGCGTGTGTGGAAGCCCACTAAGGAACCTCCATGCACTCCATGCAGCACCAGGGAGCATAACCAGGAACAAGCTGCCTGCAGTTGACATGCCTGTGGCTGATGATGACAGGGGAGAAGGGGAGGCATGCTTGTCTGTGCCCAGAAGATTGTCAGGGGGGCCCAGATACTCGACCATGCTTGGCTGCAATTGGCAGTCTCTGGCAGCTTGGGGAGCTTTAATATTTGATTGGGGAGCCCACTGGGAAGCAGTGCAGGCAGCCTGTATGCCCCTCCCCACCCAAAGGGCGGATGTATGTTCTGTTTGTTCCTGAACTAACCTACGCTGCTTATGGAAACCTGCATAAGTTTGATTGATTCCACACTGGGCTTTCTGAGTGTCTGTACTTAGCTTTGGTTTTCCATATTCCAGGCAAATATCTCACCCACTCATCCATTGCCTGTGCTGTGGTGGGTTTGTCTCCCCCTTTCTGGTTTTGACCAGGAATTCCATATTGGATCTGAGAAAGCTTCCTGAACTTTGTGCCAAAATGTTCATTTCTGCTAAAAGTGTCAGTGTTGGCAAATGGGAATTTTCTACCATAACATTTCATCAAAAAATTCACAGTCATCTCCAATAAGCAATCCTGTGACTAGCATTAAAGTGAGGAGACCTCAGAAGTTCATGGTTCTCCATTCTGTTCTTAAATCATACCTGTATCTCTTACATGTTCCCTGTAGCATATGAAAGCAGCTGTTAATCGTTGTATTTAGTACAAGGCTGCTAGAAAGTGTTCACATTACTTTCAGTCAAAAAAATCACTTCTCCTTATTGCTGTTCAGAGTATCCAACACATCAGCTTTTCATCCTAGAAGATTGCTCTGTAAACATCTACTCAATGGGAAAAAAATAGTTACCGTACAGGAAAAAAAAGAATCAAAACTTACTTCAGGATGAAATCCATGGCAAGATTCTGGGCGCCTTCTAATCTTCTGAGATTTTAAACGTTCACATTTGAGAGATTCATTATGTTCACAGCAGTTAAGGAGAGATCTTATAAACATTGCATTTAAATATTCAAAGCTTGGGTTTTAAATGAAGATAAAGTATACCCATTGGTTCCTTTCTTGTCCCTCTTCTCTGAAACCCATTTGGTCAACAGAAGAAGTAGGGCACAACTCTAAAACTTTTCCCCCAGTGCTGTGTCATTTAGGCCATGTGATCTGCACTTACATTACAAATTTGCTGCTTCAGCAATCTGTAACTGCAATAAAAATACACTAGATTCCATTTTGCAAATTTCAGTTAATGAGAAGAAACAAGTCTCAGTCTGGCAATAGAAAAACAGTGCTGAGACTATAAATTAAGTTGTACATTTACTTTGTTACAGACTGATCTTTTTCAGATATTCAGAATACAATGTTTTACAATGCTTTTACTGAACCAAGTCAGTCTTAAAAATCAAAGACTGAGATTATTTCTGAAACTCCTGTGGAAGAGGTATTCAGTGTCTACAAATTATCTTTGTCAAAATGCACAACATTTTCAAAAGTGTCCAAGTTACTTAGAAACCCACTTTCAGAACTGATCTTGGTACTTTGGGTGTGATTTACAAAGATGTATAAGCATAAAGATGGGACTTAAAACAGCACTGACTTCCCAGGGATGTTCAATGGACTTAGACACTTAAAAGCTAAGATACATTGAAAATGAGACAAAAAGGTGATCCTCATCTAACTTCAATGCAGCCAGACAATTTATAACAGCTAAAGATCACATACTTAAGCAGCATAACTTGGGGGTGGGGGGAAAAAAGGGTGCAGTGAGCAGGACACTAGCTCCAGGGGCTGATTCAGAGTGGGTACTAGAATGGTAGCCCACAGGGAGTGCATTCTGCTGCTGCTGGCACCACCACAACACAAGCCCATGTTCAGGGAACCTGTGCTGATGCAGCAGTAGCCATGCCACTGCTAAAATAGCAGTATCCCCCATGTGAGACATTAAGCCCCTGCCACATCACACATGGTGTCATCATTTCAAGTTACACCTCTGATTCCTTTCCTTTTAGGCAGAAATGGTAATTTTTACACACACACACACACAGAGAACAATTTTCTATATCTGAAATTTAAGCATCTCATTTATAATTTTCAAAATAAAGGATATACCTTATTTCTATGGGTTCCATTGTAATTGGTGAGACAGAGTCACATTTGCATTCATTATCTACTACCACCATGAAGAGGTTGCTGCTTGGAATTTGCTGGATAACAAAGGACCTGTAAATTTAAGAGTTAGTGATTAATGGTGACATTTTCTATTGCAAAAAGTTTCTTAGCAAAGAGTTCTGTTAAGGCTTTTTCAACATGTGAACAACAGTGAAAACAAACACAGTACACAAGAGTGCACCATTTCATATATGTAAATGAGATGTGTATGGTCATGTACAGATGATACTGTACAAGACTCTTCTCATTTCATATACCTGGAGGTGCCCTTCTTGAAGTCGAGTGACTGTGGAAAGAACAGTGACACAGAAGATGCCTACACACATCTTGACATAGAAGATGTTCTATGTCAGTCAAGAACAGGGTTGTACAAAAAGATGTTTGCCAGTGAGGAAAGCTACTGGATTTCTACTGACACTTATAATCAATTCTAATGGTTTTGGGAGCCAAGAGCATTTCAAAATAGCTCATGGATTTATTTTATAAATTCCAAATCAAATATCCAGTTATATACTTGCTATTACTATTAAACATACTCTCACTTCAAGGATCCTGATCTGCCTTAAAGTTCTGCTAACCAAGAACCATGGGCATTCTCTAGCCCAGTTGTGACAACATGCAGTTCCCAACTTTACATGCATAAGTCAAATTATGGGTGGTTTTATTCACCACTGAACTTGCATTAAGCAATGTGAACTCAAGAAGAAGAACCCAGTTAGCTGACATCTTGCCCTGCTGAGAGTCATTATATTGCCAAGCCAATGGAACCAATATTATGGGTCAAAGTTTTATGAGTCAGGAGGCATGTATTGCCAGTGGTAACTAGCACTGCACTCAGGGGAGTGCTAGAAATGTTCTTTCTAGGCATAATTCAACTTTCACTAAGGCCAAAAAGTCCTTAATGATTTCAATGAGGGTTAGCTTAGACCCACAATGGACCCCAGGGAGGGAGAAGACAAGAAGCCAAAGGCTGCAGCATAAAGAATAGCATGAACAGAACAATACAAGGCAGTCTGAGGCAAAAGGGACTGGGCTGCATCATAACAGCCTTATTCAAAGCCAGCCCTAATGGATACAATTCAGCCCAGGATGTAAAGTAGGATCTTTCTGGCTCAAAGCTGGTGATTTACTTATTTTTTCTTATGTCAGTATTTACCTGTCAGATCAACATAACATCGTCTTGCCACATGTAACATTTTTTAAAATTGGCACCTTCAAGACTGAGGTTTTTCCGCATGGTGAGCTGGTGAATGTGTATGAAGTTAGATCAGGGCTTGTGCATGAATTGATGTGGACAGAAACATATTTTCATTCAGACATCCCCATTTAAAATACATATTGTCTTACAAAGAAAACTCCTGGGTTTTCCAAAAATCACAGAGGATGAAATATGGGGGAAAATAAATTCTGAACCTGGCTTGAGGGAAAAAAAATTGGAAAACCTGCTATAAAAATATTGCCAACGGAAAGATTAAACATTTTTCAATATTTTTAAAACTCACTGAACCGCCATTAAAGTTACACTTTGAGAGATCTGCAATATGTTAGTGTTATGTTTATACATGAACTATACATTTATGGCATAATGTACAAGGCTGAACTTTATAAATGCACCTACAAGCAGCTGGAGCATGTAGCAAGGCTGACATCATTGTAATGGAGCATCTGTGGCTTTGTGGATTTGTGTGTGGGAGAAATGGGGCCAATAAAAGGAAAGGAAGAAAATTCTTTAACAGAAAATATCAGCAAAATAGTATATGTATGAATATCTTTAAAAAGTTATAAATAAATTAAATCTCAAAGGAGAGGAAAAATGTAATTTTAGATTATCCATCTCAGGAACTGAAGCAACCCTGTTCTGGTTTTTCTGAAAGTTATGTGTTTCTGTTCATCTCTACAAAACAAGCTAAAAAAAAAATCCAAAAGGAGGTATTCAAAAGCATTGACACAATTACTGTTTGCTGGAATTGTTTATTCTTTTTAGTTTTTTTTAAGTGACCACTCATCAGTCCAAGTTGAGGCCTGCCTGACCTCAGATGTTTTTCGTGGATTGGCCCCATTTAGAGGGTCTTTCAGACACTCAAATATGTGAGAAAGCATGTGTGTCTGGTAGTCTCTCTCGTTGGGCTTAATGTTAATATTTCATAAAACATGGACATACTTGCCATTTAATTCTTTCATGCACCCAATCCTCTGGGGCCTTGTAATGACTATACAGCATAGGATATTGCTTTGTTATAAAACATTGATTTGTGAGCTTTTCCTGTACCCTCACCTAGCTAGAATGAAGAAGGAAGTGTTTTAAGGCAGAAAGTTTACATCTGGAAGCCATGACAATGAGTAGACATCTACACAGTTTGCTTCTCTACAAAAATCAAAAGCTGCAAAGAGTGTTAGAAGCATTTAAGCCTAAGAGAGCATTTTTGTTGGTGACTTGATGCAGTCATGTACACACCTTACCTTAAAGAAACTACAGGTACATGAAGCATACAATGCACAGTATTAGTTTAATAAGAAAAACCTTTCTAGGTTTGTCATATTTGTTATATGATCAGATAAATCTACAGATATGATCTGTAGTGTAAATAGGATGGAGGTTTATATGTCTTAAGTATCTAATACTATGAAGTACCTGTCTTCCAAAGAGGTTACACATATTCAAAGATTAAACACTGATATTCACAGTCCAACTACCAGTTCAACAGGAAATGCTGAGTGACAAGCACCTTGCAAGATGAAACAGCTCACTTATTTGCACCATTCTAAGGGCACCTCAAATAAAGCTTTGCTACTTCAATATGACTTTGGTTCAGTAAAGCGCCTAATTATATCCTTCACTAGGACTTAGCACATGTGTTAGCATGATTCTGAATGGAAATATGTTCTTAAACTCAAACTTTCTTTGAATTTAAGGAAAACAGCTAGTGTTTTAATCATGCTCTTGCAGCTTGTAAAGCCTTTTTCACCTCTGAGAAATTCTATTCTGTTTCATCTACCACATGTAGCAAATTAATTTAACATAGACTTTTAGAAAATAAAGATTACAATTTAGGATTTACTAGGATACATTTTAAAGTATCCCGCTTATCACATTTGTTTTTCATTCACACACTTCAGCAAATTTACTTTTCATTATCCTCCAAGGGAAATTATAATGCCAAGTATATGTCTTCATCAATTACTGATTTGTGGGGTCACAGGGAAAAGATTAGAATGTCATCATTAACTAACAAAGTGGGTTGATCAAATAATTTGGAAAGAATACATCATTTGACCAATTTAGCACTCTTTTCTACAAATGAAACAAGCAGATCAGAGATTTTGTCAACTGAAATTATTTAAAATTCTGTCATGGAGATTGGATGATTTAAAAAAAAAAAAACAGAATTGATCATTAGCAAACTTCTAGTGGGTGGTTCAAAATTCAAGGTGCACTGGTTATCTGTGCCTGGCCAGATAAATTACTTGCTAACATTTCTGTCCTCCAATGGGTAAACTATACTTATGTCTGAGTCTAAAATTCAGTTGCCATAGATATATGCACATGCCACTCTGAAATGCATTTTAAGTGGCTGAATCTCAACAGTTGAACACTTATGAAAAACAAAGACAAAGAGCACACAAAGATAGTCAGAGCAAAGTCATTTCCAACTGAACTATTCAACCAAAATGTTTGGCAGTATATGCCAAGCTCTAGTAGTGAAGGAGAAAAAACTCCAAACAGGAGGCGCTTCAATGGCTGGATGGAGAAATAAAAGAAAGTTGCTGACAAAATAATGAAAATGGTCTTGGCTTTCCTCTGTGAGCCTCTAAAGTTGAGATCACAATGACTGCTTCTGAACCACCTGCTGGGTTAGGCTGTCATTTGTGTCACCAACAATATTAGAGCCAAGTATCAGTGATAGATTAAGGTCTTTTATTGAATTTTATTACTGGTTTAACAATCAAAAGAAAGTCTATGTTTAATAGCCTCTGCTTAATATTTATGGAAATGTTTCATGTTTAAAGGGTAAAGCTCTTTTTAAGTTCAGTAATGTAAATCTTTTGATTGGAGCCTTTTGCTTTACAACAGTATCAAAATCATCGTTTGATAATGATAGCACCCAGAGAGTCCTGCATACTTCTCCATACATAAAATGTAATAAACTGCTGTGATCCTTGTTCTATTGAAGCCACATTGAGTCAATGAGAACTTTATTAATCATTTCTACCCATCTTTCATCCACTGTGGAACTGGTTTGGTTTATTTTCAGTGCAGATCCTGAGGATCAAAACAACCTTGAACAGGAAACACCTCCTCACTCTGCTTTCACAGGGAAGGCATGGAAGGAAGAAATGAAAGGACCCTTAGAAAGTGGGGTAAAGGGTTCTCAAGAAAATAAGGCCAAAGAAGTACACAAAAGTAATTACTGTATTTTGGTTCACATAATTAAGCACCAATGTTTTCCCATTCGCATCCCTTGTTTTTTGGGCCATTTTGGCATCAACAGTATGAGTTCAATGCAAAATAACTCTTTGCTTGAAAACAGTTTTTGCTCACAAAATGCATGTATTTTAGTAAACTTTTCCATGAAAATGAGCCCATTTCTGAGTGTGGAACGAGATTAAAAATGTGTGTATTTTAAGAATCTAGCTTTGCTTTTGCAAGTATGTTTTCTAAACTGCTGCTTAAGCTGGCAAATTAGTATGGCGCCCTTGCAGTAAGTAATGTGCTTTTTTGTTCTTTGAGATTTCAGTATGGTTGATGCAAAATGTACAGAGGAGGTACAGTTGAGGGGTCCTACTCACCCCACCCCTCAACTGGTTGTTTCTAGCCCTTTAGGACAGCATACAAGAGAGCAGCCTGAGCATCTAGCATCCAGAAGTATCCTGCCTGTGCTGTGGAACAATGCCAGACATCTAAACAATAAGACTGGCTTTGCATGGATCCAATTGCAAAACTTTCAAATTCTGTTTTAAAGTTTAAGTCTGAATTTTTCACTTTCACTCACCCATGAAAAAGTTTTAATCTTGTTGTATACAACTAACAAATAATTATTTGCAATCAATGGATTGTGTTTCTGACTGTGACTGAAATGCTGCTGGCTTCAAATTTCCATTCTGCAGACACACTTTCTAAACGTATTCATTACTCATTTACTCATTCTGGAAGAAAATTTGAAAGCAGCAGAGATGGTGGTTACTTTGAACTACAGCTCCATAAATGACCATGCACAACTTTACAGAATTTAAAGTAAGCCTCCCATCCAGTCCCAAAGAGCTTCATGTCCTCCAATACTCATTGACAAAAATGTGCACAGGTGTAGCAAGGTAGAATAGGGCCTTTTGCTGTCCCGGCTATTCTAGACATGAGCCTGGTATAAAATTTGATGGGAAAATTATGGATCAATTTTATTGGAACATGCAAAATCCAGTGTGCCAGGCAGAAGATGCCTCGCTTCTCTTGCTTGCTATTTCCCCCATGTCATTCTTTTGCTATAAACTTACTCAGCCCACAGGGGACCAAAAATGCAGTCCAGGATCAGTGTAGGCTTTATGATAAGTGACTGGATTGCTGCTGGCTTTCAGATTTCCTTTCCCAAAATCACTGGACCACAAAAGAAACTGTTGAGCTAATTTAGAATCAAATCTCCAAGAAAAAATATGCTTGATCCAGCAAAGCTAACTGAATCTTCTCTATAAGGCTTAACTAAAACCACTTCTGCTAAAGGAAATCAACATTATTATTAACAGTTTTTTCCTTGGATTTCCATGCAGGCAAGGTAACCTATTTCAGTTTGCATATCAACAATATGTGCATTAAATCTAAGTCTCTCCATTATTCATAAAACAAGAAGAGAGGAGCCCCGACTCCCCAAACAAATCTTGGGGTTTAAGGCAACTGGATGGACAGGGTAGCCTACTTTGTTTGGGACTCATAGCAGCCCAGACACCTGCATGACGAACAGATAAAATCAGATTCATGGAAATCCCCAAGTTCTATGCAGCCATTAGGGTGGACAGCAGTAGTGCCTTCTCTCTGCCAATGAAACCCATGACCTATACAGGAACAAAGTTACAGCTCCAAAACAGCACTACACAAACCCTGATTTTAAAAGACATCTCTAAGGAGAAAAAACAAAAATACAAAGCTTCTATCCCTGCCACTAACTGTTTTCCCTTCCTTGTTTTGAGGCAGAGGTCATAAAGCATTCAAACAACCCAATTTGAATGATGAATATAGGTATTTGAGGAAGCAGAATGACATAGAACTTGAGTTCATCTAAAGACAACACCTTCCTTCCACTCCATGGACTGGAAAATCTACAGACTTGTGATTTTTTGGGGAAAACTTGTGTCTAAGTAGCTCATTAACTCTGAAAACAATTAGATTAATTTTAACACCATTTAGATAGATAGATAGACTCCACTTTACCTGTGAGCAGTAAGTCTGGATGTCTGTCTGTCTATACACACACACACACACACACACACACAATTATATGTTGCTTGTAAAATATGCACACACAATATATTGTGTACATAATAGTTTACAAGCAACTTTTACTTGTATGCTTTTACTTCAATGTTTTGTATAGCACCTGTCATTATTAGTACAGAATAGCATCATGGAAACCTACCTTTAAAGAGATTTAAAAAGTAAAAGTGGCTTGTAAAATATAACGTGCGCACATGCGCATAATATTTTACAAGCCACTTTTACTTTTTAAATCTCTTTAAAGGTAGGTTTCCATGATGCTATTCTGTACGAATAATGACAGGTGCTATACAAAACATTATGTGGTCATAATGAATGTATGGCTTAGGTAGGGTTTTAATCCCATGATTTAAATGCTGTAGAGATCCATATTTATTTTCATGATGATGGACTCTGACCATTTGATTTAACAAAAAAATTAATTTCCAGGTTGTCTGTTTTTCATTTTGTCTATAACCATTGTGGGGACTGTTTGATACCATTGCTTAGTATCAAATGGCTGGACATATTTCTAGAGCCAGGCTATAGTTATAGATATCACTCTGCTGTGACACTGAATACCATACCAGCCAAAAATGGTCTATTGGTTCCCGCAGTTTTCTTTGCCACAGGTACTGCTGGAATGATTAATAACAACACTGTTCCAGAAAATATAACATGAAGAAAAAATGGGAAAGAATTTAATCCTTGCTGGAAAAAAACAACTTTTCTGATTTCTTACCTGGAGTGAGCAACTAAAGTTCAGACCTGAAAAAGCAGACTGATTACTAAAGTTGCTGAGCTCCTGGAGCTCCCCTGGAATTCTCTGGGAGCTCTGATTATTCAGCACCTCTGAAAATCTGGATATAGATTTTGATTGCTA
This sequence comes from Crocodylus porosus, assembly GCF_001723895.1. NCBI lineage: Eukaryota > Metazoa > Chordata > Crocodylia > Crocodylidae > Crocodylus > Crocodylus porosus. Next base: position 22,934,672 of record NW_017728917.1, read on the forward strand.
ACTTTGAGAAAGCAAGCCTGAAAATTCTGGCCCCCGGTGTTCAGTTGTTACTTTGGGATTTGGTTCTCATGTTTGTCAGATTTTGATCTTTCCTATTTTTAAAAGTAAAATAAAAAACCCACATGTTTACATTAGGGTACAGTAAATGGAAAATGTTGTGCACTCTACACTCAAATATCTGTTACTCACATAACTGTCGGTTGCGCAGATCCAACCCTAATGGTCTGGAACAAGCTTTGCCCATTCAACTGAACTGCAGATATCCGTTGTTCTGGTTTCCAACTCCGATCATGTGTTTTCCAGGCTGCCGATTATGTTTCCAACTCACATTTCTCTCACTTACCCATTTTTAAATGAATGAATTAAAGTTAAATTACAGTAATAAATTAAACTACTTAGCCTTAAATAAAAGATGAAATAGAAAATGGAATATTTTTTTTACAGTTTATAAAAGTAATATATATCCCAATAACAAATTTTGGAGTTCCTGAACTTTCAAACTGTATGAAAAAATCCTGTGGTTGTCTGATATGGAAAGATAGATAACTTCTTGGACTTCAGTCCTGCTATCTGACCCAGGCAAGGCAAATTCTTATTATTGTTCAGAGCCCCACTGACTTCTGCTCAGTTATGTGCATTCACCCTTCAGCTCATACTACAGGAGTTTAAAAGACTGTCACATTACATATTTCCTGAGAACACAGAGGAGTTGATAACTGGGTGTGAACTGCAGTAGTGATGTTGATTTGTTTCAATATGGAAATATAAATGAAGCTTCTATTAATCCCACTAATAACTAACTATAATGGAATGCCCTTCTGCTAGGCCAACGTTGTTCAAATAATAATACAGTACAACCTGCTCACTGAAAATGTTATGGGACATCCAAAACATTTGAATAAAACAGAGCTTAAAGATGGACAAGGTACTGGTGCCATGATGATCTTGCCAGTTTCCCTGGACTTCAGTCATTTCTCTTTATGGGGTTACAACCAAGCTTTAATTAATTTAGAGCTAACAGTTGACTGGGCACGTCTACACATGATACTACATCAACGTAGTGTCAAGAGGCACAAACTGTGACACTGCAGCTACATCGTCATAGCAACGTGCTCCCTTGGTATAGTGCATTGCTATGGCAATATAGCAGCTAAAATAATCACATGCCACTGGCACGTGAAGTATGGGCTGTTACTGTGCTGTCAGTTCTTTTGGAAGTACTAAATGACAGCAGTAACAACGGCATAGGGACACGTGTTGACACGCCCACTGAGTTTAAAATAGTGGGTAGTACTTAGAGCTATGTAAAATGTCTGCCATGAAACCAAACTCCCTGTAAAATATGCCTGATATTATGAACGTGAAACTTCAGCCAACCTTCCTGCGCTTTTTGTATGAAATTCTAGATTCATGTTTGAATACAAATTTCTTGATTGCGAATTACCATACAAAATTAAATCAGTAGTCCATTGAACCCACCATCTATTTGCTGAGAGTGGCCAGATACTTAAAGAAACAAGACAAAAAACTCACAAGTTGTATTTAAACTAGAAAATACAGAGCTAAAAATGTATTAACTAATATGTTAATTAATGTTTTGATCCTACTTTGACAACTGCAGTCAATCCTAAGGCACCTTTCAGATAACATGCCTTTGAAAGCGATAAATCCTCTCTTCAACAGGTTCTACATGAAACCTTCTGTCTTTGTAGTCTAGACACAAAATATTGTATGATCATACACTATAGGGAAAGTTTCTCCATAATTCTGGGAGGTATCACTTTTGAACTGAAGGCAGGACAATTCCCTCCAATCATTTTCACAGTACAGGAAGAAATCTTGCTTTGTACTACACACAACTTGAAAAGAGTGAGAACACTGGTCTTCCATTAGGAGTGTGTCTACACAAAACTCTATGTCACTGTAGTGACAAGCTATGGTAATGTAGCTCATTGTTATGGTGATATAGCCATGATGCTACTGCACAGTAGGGTCAAAAATGACCCGGACATTGCTGGGACTGCGCAGTACCAGTGGGTACAGTGTAGTCACTAAATGACTGTACATTACTAAATGCGCAATCAGGGGCATGTGTAGACGTGCCCTGGAAGGGCTAGCTCAAGAGCTAATCTACTTTACACACATTATACCAGTAGATACAGTGAAGACACAACTTAAACAGCTGAAGGAGTTATTGAGAAGTATAGTCAATCACTTGCCTAATAACATCACTTTGCTGGTGAAAATATAAGGGAGAGGGGGAAATTTTCTGGTATAGCTATGTCAATTGTTTCACACCCCTAAATATGCCAGCAACACTTTGTAGTGCACAATTGACTGAACTGTACATGACCTGAACCAGTGTTTCACCTATGTATTCTAAAGAAGGAATGCAACATACTTATATCAGTATAATCAAACTTTGTATGGGTGAAGCACAAGACTGGTAAACACAGTAGGCATATGCTGTATTATAACTTGACCTGGTATAGAATTACCACAAGAAAAAGCAATATACAAATTCACTACATCAGTATAGGCACAGTGGCCACATCTACACAAGATGCTGACTGCGCAGTATAAACAAGCACTAAATGACTACGCAGTAACCCATGTTACTGTGCAGTAGCACCAACTAAGCTTTTTTTCTGATGCTGACAGCACAGTAGCCCAAGACTACTGCACAGTAGCATCACGTCATGGTTCCTGCCATGCAACACTACTGAGCAGTAGTTTCAGGCTACTGTGCAGTGAGCGTGTCATGTAGATGCAGCCATTGTGTATAAAATTATCCTGGGGTAGCCATTTGCTATAGGCACACTGCCCTATCAAAAAGTGGTTAGGCATAATAATAGTGCTTACTGAGAGCTGCCACCCTGAACAGCAGTAGTGTGAGGATGGGTGCATGAGCAGGGCACAAGCTGGGTCCTGAATTAATTGGGAGGGGCCACCAGAGTGGAGCAGGTGGAGAGGGTGCCTCACCTTCCCATCCTCCCTCAGCTCCAGCTCCAGCAAGGGGAAGGCACAGCAGGAGTGGTGGTAGTTGAGCATGTGTCCTCCATAGTACTATAGCAAGGCATGCTGTAACCTGATATCTTTATTGATTTGAGGGGGGTGGGTGGGGAGAACACAGAAGTCAGAATACACTTTGAGCAAACATTATCAATCAGAGTCTTATACAGTCTTGGAAATAATAATCCTTTAAAAATGCATTTGGCCTAGACATAAATCCTAACTCCTGGCTAATTTTCAAGTCTTTACTTATGGAGAATCATTCAGGAAGCCATCTGGAGGCACGTTGCTTGTGGCTTTTTTTTTCAAAATGCCTGCCAGATGAAGAGAGCGCTCCCCTTCCCTGTAGGAATTTATCTGGCCAGGTCACCTGATTGACCAGCCTGTACCAAGAAGAAAACTAGGAGATAAAGGGGTCACTTGTTTTGGCTCAAGTGAGGGGCAGACAGGGGGATCACTTCACAAGAGGAAGTCAAAATGTATGCAGTGTAGTGGCAAAATAGTGGCTCACCATGACTTGAAAAAGAATCAGCACCAAGGGGGATTGCATGCAATGGGTACTACTATATATCTTATGCAGACGGACTGCATTAACCTATCCAGTATGTTTGTGTTTTATAGCTGGGCTCATTGTTGGCTGTACTTAATCAACTTCCTAGTTGGTTTCCATTGCTAAGCACATGCTGCTTTTGACAGCAGTTTAATAATAATAGAATATTTAATGAGATTTCCTCGTATGTGAATGTAAGATAAGAAGCTTCTCCGCCATGCAGATTTGGGGGAAAAGTCTTATCTTGTGTTCAAGTCATTGTATAACTTTCATGAAATGCTTAAAAGGCTTATCATTTAAAAATCATCTCTGTACTGTGTAAAATATCATCTTTATAATGTAGTTATTATTTGTTGCTGCTTATTGTCACATTATTACCTAAGAATTTACATTTTACAAGGAATATCAGATATGTATAACCATGATAAGTGACTGGAATGGATCATGGGCATAGAAATCATACCCTTCCAATAAAGAATTAAGGTCACCAACTTCCACAGCAGTCTTGTTCCAAGCTTCTTGGAGGGCTTTATCAAGATCTTAGTTTTGGAACCCTATGGCCAAAGCCCTTTTCAGGCAGAGAATTAGACCACATGCTCTATACTACCAAATTAAATGGTATTTGTTTACTTATGATTATTTTTGCTGACAAGATTTCATTAAAATGTCTTTCATGTCTCTGTAGAGGGAAATAAGACCAGGTGAAGGACACTCTTTAGACTGCATGTTGGTAGCACTGACAGAACACAAGTGGTGTTTAGATGGCTAATAATAAGAACATTTTTCCCGGTCACAGAGACAAAAAGCATTAAGTGAGGAATTTTCTTCTTAGATTCACAAATGTCCCTTGAAACATATTGATATGGTCAAAATTTGTATCTAATTATAAAATGCAATCAATTTAATCCACCTGATTTATTCCAAAGATGGTTATTAGCTTTTTATAAAATTTTCAAGCTAAGCAAATGAAAGCAGAATCTGAACTAACAAATTCAGATTTGTTAACAAATACAAATACAGAACTGACTTTTTCAATTCAATAGGTAAACTTAGACATATTATCTGGGTAAATAACAAAGATATATTTTGCCAGAATTGAAATATATCTTGGCAGCCTGTGACCACTAACAAATGTGAACCACGAAAAACTGAAGAAAAGCAATGAAACACTATATTTAAAGAAATGTTCTATGGATAAGAAGGAACCAGGCTACTGAATCCAGCGCACAAATAAAACCATCCCAAACTTAAAGATTGATGCTGGAATCTTTTTTCTGCTTTTAAAAATATAGCTGTCCGAGGGATTGCAAGGCTAATGACTGGTAGGTAGATACTTTTCTGGTAATTTATATACCTGCTACCCTTTTATTTCACAGTGCCATGTTTTTAAATGAAAACAGTAATTTACAACATTTCCTGTACTAGCCATTCAAAATGTAACGTTATCAAAGGGTAAAGATAAAATTACCCACACAGTGATTTTAAAATCTACTTGCCTAACAAACATTATAATCACCATTGCCTTCGGAATGAAGAGGAAGTTATTTCACCGTGCAACGGAAGGAAGCTTAAGTAATACTTAATATAGGATTCTACAGTCAGCACATAGCTTTTAATAAACAGTTTTTGTGGTTTTGATTGGATAATTTGATACAGTTTACAAAGAAAGAAGCAGAAAATGTTTTTGTATGAGATCAGCTGGAGGTTTCATTTTGGGCTACCTTAACAACCACCAATCTTGCTGTTCCTGCATGCACAAAACACACACTGATGTCTCTGAGGTTCTGTATGAGCAATGACAAAATATGCCATTTATGACTGAAAACTGTGCTACCACAAGATAGCATTCTTATCTCTTCCTTAGCTTCTGCCGCCACAGAACTTTCCTCCCAGAGGTAATTTCCAATCAGCTGGCTTTTTTAAAGTGTTTTAAGGAAGAAAAAAAAAGTCTGTTGTTCCATTAATCCAAAAGAACAAAATATATATTATCTTTCCATTTAACCAATTCATACAATTACTTACATAAAGCTTTCATTTCTTAGTGTTCATAGAATTAATATTTAATGAAATTATAAAAAAGATGTCCACATAATATAAGCCTAAGTAATTAGTTCTAGTTTAGAAAGATAATTGCCAGTTATATCAGAAATGTATTTTTCTGCTCCTTCTTCAGGATCACCCTAATTCAAGTATTACTGTTTCTATTTTAATATTTAAAAAATAGTAAGCATGCATTAAATCCACTAGCAATTTATTCGAGAACTTTAAAAGGGCCTGGAGTCAGATTCTTATTTATACTTTGGTCAAGTTATGTTGATTTGGTTGCCAGGTCAGTGTAAAGGAGTTTTAATGTGAATGAGAACTTGGCCTTTGGATTCTTTCCAATGACTGAAGTCTGAAAAATGCCTGTAATGGCCTCAATGCCCAATCAAGCCAATGAGACTTGAGGATGGTTAACCTATCCAGGGATCAGTCCCTGTTTCAACTCTTCTACCCCTTGCTATGAGAAAAGGAGTGATGATCTACCACTGCTCAATTTGAGCACCAGTCAAAACCATTTGTGCATAAGTGTACTTGGTATGACTGCTGAAACAAGCAACTACATGAAAAAAATGCAATAACATCAACTATAGCCAAATATAAGGAAAAGCGGCTTTCCCTCATGGTCGTATAAGACAGATGTAGTAGAACAAATGGAAAACAAAACTACTTCTAATAGTTTGATTGCAATTTACTGCCCATCCCCACTCCTGGAAATCCCCACGGAAATCCTGATATATGCATGAGGAGCTTCAAGTGGGAAGAAACTGTCCACTGGTGTTTTGCTTGTTTTATGTGGCAAGCTGATTTGTTCAGAAATAAACTAACTGCATCTGAAAAGGCAAATGATTTATTTCATTTCATGGTAAATTGAACTGTGTATTTATTTACACTTTTAAACAAGATCAAGTATAGAGCAGTTTGGCAAGTCTCCGCTGAGCAACAAATGCAGAAACACTTCAGCAAATAATGGTACATATAAAAAGTGAGTTTTAAAATACATTACAGTTTTAAGGTCTACAGATTGTACCATTCCTAACACTAACATAGTCCTGCCAGACAAACTCTGCACCTAACTTATGTTGTCATTTATTTCTGATCACTACTGAATAAGCAATTTTGTGGACAAATCTTAAACTTGCCATTACAAAGCTCTGTGCCAGGCTAGATGACATTACGAAATTAACTACAGCACCATCCAGCTATTTCTTGGCAAAACAAGAACCTAAACACTGGGCTGTAAAACAAGAAAGACAATACTCTTGAGGATTTACTTTTCCCCATTTATATGTGGAATTTATTGGTGTACGCTACTATCAAAGAACGGGTAAGCATATTCTGATTTCAGGCAAGCTACACATATAATATGTAAGACAACCCTTGATCAACACAGACAATTCTGATCAATATCAATCATAGTTGTGACCAGCTCAGTATAAATAGGAAAACCTAAGTTTCTTAAAACACGAGCTGTGGTCCTTAATTCATAAGTGTCTTTCTTTAAGAAAACACTTAAGCACATGCTTATGTTTTTTGGTGTCTAGCACCTTCTTAGGGTGCCTTCATAACAGGCATCAGTAGAACATATTTAAATGGGTTCTGATGGGAAAAAAGCTTATTTCTATTTACATTTCTTTTTATTTATATTTTATGACTGTTCACAAGAAAACATGTAAGGAATGAAACAATTTCTTTAGGATTTTGCTACTGTACACTTAGTTACTTGGATCCAAACCGGCTTAAATAAAAAACATATTCAAGTTTTTTACTTAAAGCAATGGGGGCAGGTCAGGTCTTAAACAATCATGCCCTAGAGTTGTAGCTGTATCTACCATGTCATCGCTGTACCCTGACAATGTAATGTGAGGCCTTTTTTTTTCAAATTTGCACGCATGCAGTTACCGTCTGATTTGCACACACAGTTGCTACAATTGAACATTCAAATCTGTCAAATATGAATTCAAATAGCTCCTTGACATTTTCAAAGCATAATTGTATTACCTGAAATTTAAGGAAGTGAGTTGTCACGCTAACCAGAATAGGTATTTTCCACATTCATATGTCCTTGAATTAATGCCAAAATTAATAATATACATCAAAGTGAAACTAACAAAAATAACAGGGTTTTAAGGTAGAATGAAGCTTATAACTGTAGGAAAAATAGCTACCATGCAGGAGAAACATTTTACCAGTTGGAATACATTGGAAAGTTTCATAGAGTTTTGTTCATTGAAATCCAGCATGCTACAGGCTACTTTCCCTGCTAATTTATAGGAATAAATTCTTTGCACTTCCAAGTTTCATCCAGGTAGTTCCCAGCACTTTGTGGTAGTATTAATTAAACCTCATAATACCGCTCCCAATGTAGGCAAAGGAGGACAAAAAAAAAGTTGTACTATGGCACTTGAAAGTAATGAGGAATTTGGTTGAAAGAATTATCTGCATTAAAATTTGGCTAACGTATTGGAATATGCCACGTATTTGTGATAGGGTTGTAGATACTTATTTAAGCAAGGACTTCAATTGGATGTTTAATTAAAAATATAACTCCAAGGAGCCTAGTATTCCTTACAAGGTTTTGTGGGGATTATGCAGTACTGGCTGAGTAGGAAGCACTGCTAACAATTGATATTCCAGTATTTCTTTTAAGCAATTGTCTATTTCCAGTACTGCAGCTGCTTCTTATTCCATGGAACATTTAACAAACTGCCATCTGAGTTTAAAATGCAACAACCCCCCACACACACACACACCACCTTTTTTTTTTCCTTTTCTTTTCTTTTCTTTTTTTTTTTTTTTTTTTTAAGTACAAGAAAGGAATTACTTACTGGAAAATATGAACACATTTTATATTTTAAAAAATCTTCAGTTTTGTGCTCTTGTTGACAGTCTCAAATACCCAGAAAATATGGGCTGACTTGTTTTTGATTGCTGTTTAAACAACAGATTAATTTAATAATCAGTAGGGTATTGGATGACAACAAATTATTGGTTGAAGCATCCAAACCCTGACCCAAATGACATTCTTATGTTAATTCATATTTTCTTTTAGGCTCCTGCTTTCTTAATAAAACCTATATTTTTGAAAATCATTTTTAAACACTGCAAATTGTCCTGAGGTACTATTTATTTCTTTAAAGTAAGTGAAAGAGATTACATTACACAAACAGAAGAAACTATAGACGGCTGCACATGCTTAGTGCCTGCTCCAAAGCCTAGTTAAAATCAATAGGTGTCTTTCCCTTGATTTAAATGGGCTAGATTTCAACAAATGCGAAGTGAACTGCTTTTAAGGGAAGTACTAATTTACTTTATAGAGCCCTTTATGCTCTTTGTGATTTATTTCTCACCAAACATTTTTGCCATACTCAAAGTATTTGAAAATATTATGCAAACCAACTGTTAATTTTTAATTATTTGCTTTGGACTAGACTAAGCAAACTACTCTTCCTATTTAAATTTTTCTTGCATGTTCTTAAAAACAAATAATGGAAGACTGAATGCTACTGGAGTGTGTTTGAGATAAAAATTCAGCTTGAATATTTGTAAAAACCTTTGTTCCATAGTCATTCATCTCTACCTGTATCTTCTTTCAGTGAATATCATACTCAATTAATGGTAAGCGCAACACACTCTTGAATCAATGGAAAGACTCTCTAGAATCTGGATCAATTCCTTAGTGCTCCATAATGCAATGCAAAGTACCCTAACCTCCCACTAAAGAAGGTAACTGTTAAGGGTACTCATCTTCCAGGATAGGACTCTCATATTTGGATCAATTGAGTTCATCTTTCTTAAATTATGAGCATTGAGCAATACGCTTGCTCATAAAAATATTTACTAGTAGTGAAGCTGCGAAGCTGAAAACTGGGTCATGAGATGTGGGTCTACAAAGGACTTTGGGTCAAATATCTGAGTAGTTTTGCAGGAAAGTTTCCCAAGTTATAACAAAATATTTGGAAACCAGTGCAGTCTGCAATCTTAAATACAATCTGTAGATAGTTAATGACAGTCAGTGGGTAAACGGCATAATGAAGAGTGTTCCCATGAGAATCTATCAGTTCTTCAGAATTATTTCTTTATGGTTTGCCATTGCTTGTGGAGAAAAGTAATGGGTGCCTTGAGATCAGTTTTTTTGTTCCACTGTGGAACACAAAATGTTTTTCTATGAAAAAGATCTTAGCGCATTATTTTTAAAATACTATAATTTTCACTAAACTCAGTTTCCAACTCTCTGCTGTCCAAGAGTTGCAGAATTATGTTATTTTTGAAAGTTATTTCCTTTGACCTGAAATTACCTAAAAGCTCAGCCTTAAATCTGCATTCATTTGGGGAAAACTAGTACTATTAATCACTTTTTAATAAAATCAGGTCTTTTTCAGACTGTTCAAAAAATAAGATGCTAATTTGTTATGTGAGTTCTCTAATTATTTAAGCATCGACAATAAAATAAGGTTGCTTTATTTCTACATAGCTGGCACTGAGTATAACCATATCAGTGTAATGATAAATTGTGTTTGATATGTCAAGTTGAAATGTAATGGCATGATTTTCTTGAATTTGTATTTTCCAATCTATAAGAGATATTGTTGAACTAAAAGTGTTCCCTAGCATTAGTTTACAATGTACAGTTGCTATTTCTCTCCCCCAAAGCCATATGAAAATAATTACTCATACACAAATGCAAACATTTTCTTATAATTAAATATTAATTAGAAGTCAAAATTAATTTCCAGTGCTTTTTATCTCTGTGTTGCCATAGCAATGCTATGACCAAAATGCATTCCCACTGAACTTTACAAAATGGCAATTGGCAGTTACTGTCTTTAAAATGAAGCTGCAGCCAAAAGACTGAAAGTACCAGTATGTCCTAATTCATTTTGATCCTAGTCATCTGTACCATAATAAATATAGAATATTCAATGTTCAGACCTGCAATTACCATAGGTCACACCTTCACAATAAATGTGCATAATGATGCAATCTGTTCCACTTTATAAAAATTAGTTAGGCTACTGACAAATTACTAATTGGTCACTTAAGTAGGTTAAAGTGTATTTTCCCAGCACAGTATCCTTCTGAACTCCTGCAGTAAGTGTGGCAATAAATGTGCAAACTGAATACTTTTGACATGTGACCCACTAGCTTCAACACAACAGTGACTTCCTTGCATGATGTGCTTCACCCTTTGCCATAAGGATACAAGATCTATACTCAAAAGTTTGTCTCTTGTGATAACAGTCAGTTCATATTGATAAAATGGATTTCAGTGATGTACTTTATTGTATCTGCTTTTTAAAAAGGTGGTTGGTTTATTACAAAGCAAAAAAAATGAAAAATTTCACAGAAAACTGCAAAGCTCCAACTGTTCTCAATGGAGCAGGATTTTACCCTTGGTAGCTAACAGTATAGAGGCTCCAAATGGAAGAGCAGAGCTGTAGCAACTTTTCTTTGAACCAGATAAATCAAAGATTTCCTTTGATTTTTTTGTGGCTGTCCAGTGTTAGAAAGGATTCTTTTGCAAATGTTCATATGTTTGGGGACAATGATCACTGATCGCGGAGAAAGTTCAATTAAAAAACCGAAGGTGTAATGAAGTACAAGTGTATAGTGATTATTTGAATAAATTATGCATGTTTCAAGACCCGTCAATAAGCCATCATAGAGATCATCCTCAAATCAAGGGATTGCTGCCATTGATGTTTAAAAATAGAGCGATGTTCTACTTACAATGTACTGTCCCTGTCATAAGCAATGTCACTTTACATTGATTTAGAGAGTAAAAGCAAAGAACAGGCATATTACTTTTTTTTTTTTTTTTTTTTTTTTTTAAGCGGGGTGGGTTGGGATAGGAAGGCGAGCTGGGATGAATTCATTCTCTTTGAACATTTTTCTTTTAATATTCTGAGGCACTACTTTACTTGTAGTGTGGTACAACTGACCAAACGATAACACACTTGCTGGTGAACACTGCTTTCCAGCACTAACACATTAATGCTTTGAAGAATATCATTATTCTGCTCCCATTCATTTCAGCCTAAGGACTTTAATCTGAGGACAAAATTAGAGAGAGAAACAGACCAAGCAGATATCTCTATTTCAAAAGCCAGTGGGAGGACAGCTAACTAACCTTTCAGCTGTAGAGAAATCTCAAGATTTACATTAATCTCTTGATTCATTTCAAAATTCTGTACAAGTCTGATATGTCAGTTAGCAGCAGCCTGAACTTAATCAGTGTTTTTGGGTATAGAACAATATGCACTGTTTTAGGAATATTAAACCTTTAAATGAACCCCGTAGTAACAAAACAAACAACATCCAGAGGTGAAAGTTATCCAAGACACAATGTAACAGCTAGAGCTGCATGTCATTCAACAATTCAACTGGTTTGCTACAGACGTATAAAAAATAGAAAGGGCTTACTTGAAACAGTCATCACAAGCAATGTTCCCCGTGGTCTCCTTTATAGTGCGCTCAGAAACAAAAGCTGGGTATTCAGTATCACAGGGCTCTAGGGTTTGTTTCTGTCTCTGGGCTACAGGCATAGACAAAAAAATCTTGATATTATCTTGGGAAGAACAGCACACCAAATTCTGAACATTGTGAGAGATATTGTATTAAACAACTTTCACTGAATGAAAATGTTACTCAACTTCTGCCACCCTGTGATGTTTCACAGGCAGTGCATAATGCTTTATTTTTTAATTAAGAACACCCCTTCTATCTGTCATATGTCAATTTGTAAGACATTAACATTGAAGTACTTACTTATTCACAATTTAGCCTTAGCCAACCTTGCTTGCATTTGTTCACATTTTCTTCCCACGCCACAGGCAGACATGCATTGTTTTTCCATTTCAAGTGCATATATTTATTATTTAACTTCTCATTAAAAATAGTATTTAAATTCATTTTCTAATGAAGGTACCTTAATTAAGGTATATCTTATTGTAGTCAAAAATCATTTCTGTGGATGATGAGGTGGGAAACTTTGCAGGATCTCAGGACTCGCAAAGAACAATATATTTAGGGGGCCAAAATATTACCTTGGTCAGAAGTGGTTCTCATTTTCTTGGTGCCTGTATCATATTTACTTCTTTCCTTCCCAAGCATACTGAGTAGCTTTTCATAGCATTTTAAATCCATAGTTCACTTAAACTGCTTTATGGGGGAAGTTAATTATCCCTATTACCATTTAACAGATTGGGAAACTGAGGCACAGAGAAGTAGAATGACTCACTGAAGGTCAAACCACAGGCCAGTGATAGAGCTGGGAACAGAATTCAGGTGTTCTGATTCTGGCCCTAGTGCTTTATCCACTACAGGTATATGCATACATAAGCATCTTTAGACCTACCCATCTAATTTTTAGGTAGGAAAATCAGTCACCAGCTATGACAAAAACAAATCACATTGAACTCCAGGGTTTTGCTACTGAAGGCAGTTTATCTTAAAGCAAATTATAAGCCTTCTAAAGATCAATAGGAGAATGTTCTAAAGCTGGGTCTGTAGTTCAAACAGACTCTAGGACATACACTTCTGAACTTTCTGGGGACAGTGAACACCTTTTACCTAAGTGTGGTTTCTGTTTCGGGATTTACCTTCATTTGTATCTACACATGGCCTTAGTAACAAAGCTTCTGAATGGACCAGATTTTTCTATACCCCAATGTATATTTTAATTAATCACTGTAGAGCCCAAAGTTTCGAAAACCATTTATTGCCCTTCTGCAGTGTGTGACAGAGGTTATGTTGTATATGGACAGAAAAAATTTCTTAGCATGGGGTTCAGAAGTTGCCAAGTATTTGGTAAGATTTAGTATCAGCAACAATGTGAACTTCTCCTATGCTTGCCCTGACCAGGAAGGAATTTTGCCCTCAAAGAGAATGAAAATCTCTCTTGAGCCATCAGGCATTGCTAAGGAAAGTAAAGAAATCTGACATTCCTGGGGGAGTTACTTTATTTTAATTTAGTAAGGGTAGCACTGTTGGGAGCTGTACCTAAGAATTTGAAGAACATACCTGGACACTTGCCCTTTGAATACCCCATTTTTCTTTTGGCTTTGCTAGTGCAAACTGCTTTCTAGATGGCTATGCCACCAAATTTAAATTAAATAAGTGAGCTGCATCAAAATGATACATCTCCAATGAGTTGAATTAGGGGGTACTCTTTATAGTTTTATCCATTAAGGAAATGGAATGGGTGATATATATAATTACATGCTCCATTTTGAGTTACAACATGAAGGAACTTCCCTCAATCACATAGTCTCTATCTAGTGAAGTTATGGTAATTTTTTTGGCTTCAAGGAAAAAAAAGGTGGTTGTAAATTAATAAGACTGATGTGCTTGGTCATTAAAATATAACTATGATCCCAGGCAGATATTTATTACCATTCATCAAAGAATGATGCTGAACATAAAAGATTTTTTCCAGACAAATGATTGGGGTGGGTCACCTCAGGACTCATTACATCCCATGGTAATAAACACAAGGCACACCAAGGTGCAAGATGCATTGGCAAGTTGATCATGCATTTGAAAGAACATTGCAAGTCAAATCTTCAGCCAGGTCCTTGAGCTGCTCCATAGCATAAAGCAGCTGTAAAGAAGATACAGTGGCTTACCTGGGGATTCCTTTTGTGTAAGTGAATACCACATTTCCTGTGGGTAACCCAACAGCCATATATTACCCTCCCTTAAGGACATCAGCACAGGAGCACATTTTATTTGTGATTTGGTATCCTTGGCTTCCAGAAAGAGCTATTAGGGGACATGCTAGCCATGACTATGAGCTGCCCAAAAGACAAAACAGTGCCCACATAAAGCCACATATATGTTTTATGCCCCCAACCTGAATGGGGATCATCACTGGGGCAACTTAAGATCTGACCTTGTAATCCTACATTGTAATTAAAGGTCTCCATTTCTTGAAAATAAAGTACTTCAGATACAACTACATTCCTAGAAGTCATGTTATCCAATATTCATCTGTAAGTGCCCACTTCCCATTCTTATCTTGATTTATGGTGTTTGCAATAGTTGTAACATTCCCTAGCCTTAGATCCAGATGCTGAACTGCAATTCACTGCAATCTTGAGGCAAATGACTCATTCTGGTAGGCTCCTCTGCAGAGGGCATTTGCATGCCCTGCTGAATCTCATGTGTTCTACTTTTTGCCAGGATATTGGTCTGGCATACTAATGCAAGATGAAGGCTACACAAAGGTGACATGAATTTTAAAGTTACCTTTTTAGCCCCAGTTCCAAAGTTGTGCTGTGTGCACAACCGGACCTTTGACAGGAACTGAACTTTAAATGGTTACATTGGAAAACAGCAAGTGTTTGAAAAGATTTGTACTCTAATAAGCAATTCAAAAGCACTGTTGTTGCAACCCACCCTATTGCTTTTGAATTAATTATGAAGTATGATAGGATGTTTAATTTGGTTGAAACAGACTTTCCCTCCTGTGGGTAATTTTGAAATCTATTTTCATTCTGAACTGAACTGAATTTTAAAAAAGAGCTGTCTATGAAATTAAATGTAAAATTTGTTTTCATTTAAATGAAATCAAACCATTTCATTTTGATTTCAATTTTCAAATTGTATATTATCTTAGAATTCATTACATCAAGTAAATTCATTCATTACGTGAAGTGAACAGTAATTTCAAAGCAAAAAAGATTTAAATTTACCACCTAAAGGTGCATTCTTTGCTTGTTTTGAGATAAACTTATGCTCAGATTGATATGTTTCTGTGAAAAATTTTGCTCTAGACATAACATTTTCCATAGAAAAATCTTCTACAAGCTCTATAAAACGTATGTTATAAACAGAATAAAATGTGACAGTAATGTTTCAGTCAGAAAGGATAGTCTGGGATGTAGGGAAAAAATAAAAGATTTGGAATCATTCCTTTTATTCTCTATTTACCTGTTTTCTCTATCAAACATCGATGGAAGTCCTTCCTTTTGTTGAATCATCTTTTCTATTATGTATTTGTACCATGTATTTTTAATTTTGCTTTATATTAATGTGCTATCTCTATTGCAGTACTAAAAATGCACATGAACACACACACACTTATACAACTTATATATACAACTTATTTTGTTAATAACTGAAAATATTGAAACAACAGGCAAAAAGTTACTATGAGCCATCTCAGTTTTGTATCTAAAATTCTTTTAAAATTAATGCTTGTATAAAGTTCAGTTAAATATAGACATTATTTTCTTTGGGCCATCAGCATAATTTACACCTACCTTTTGCTGTTAGATCTGAATGCCACCAACTGCATAGATTAAATTCCACCAGGAATCTAAACAAATTATCAAATATCTCCTGTTACATCACAGAGCATTTTCAAATTTCTAAATTGTCAGTAGCATGATACCATTCAACTTATTTCAAATAAAAACAAACAAAAACTTGAAGTTCATGCTGCTAGCCTAACTCCTGGGTTATTATCTTTCACTACACACATACACACACACAGACACAGATATATCTATTTATATATATTTCTCTAGTCTAATAATGAAAAGTTTTTCTGATATCTATGAAGATATTGTAGCTGTACCATTTAATAATCAAAAGCTCTATCATGAAAAGCTCATATAATTCCCAGTGCATGGTGGCCCACAGCAATTTTACAGCTGACCATTATTTATAGTTATTCTTCATTATACAGTATATTTTGATTCTCTTGTAAAAAGCCATGTGGTTATAACTTTCCTGGCCATGGTACAGAAGTACACATAAAATACTTTCTTATGATCCTTCCAGGATCCTGAACAGTAGAATATTATTTTACTTGTAGTGACTACACAAATTTACTTAACCAGTGGCTAACCAATTTTAAATATCTGTATGTGTATAATGTATTTTCCCGTGAATATATGCTGTGGCCTTATTATTAAAAGTCAACTGAAATTAATCAGATTCTTTTGTAAATGTAATGAACATGAACCCAGCATCAACAATTTTCCTTGAGATTGCAAAATGTGCAAACCCAGAGGGTTACACATGGAGATCTTGCAGCTTTTGATGTCATTACAATCAGCAACAAAACATAATTTTAACATGAATTCCCCCCCCCCAATATATATATAGATATCTATATATAGAGATATATCTATCTATCTATCTAACTAGATATAATAACGCATTTAAGGTTCAGCTCTGTATACTGGTAACTGCCATCCGTTACCAACTTCTTAAATCTTATTTGCAACTGTCTTTTATGGACATTCATAACATTTGACATTAAAACCAAATAGTTTAGAGAAAAGATTGCTTTCTGTTTCTGAAGAGAAATTCCATTTGTAGCTTCAACACTGCTGTCTGAAAGTACAACAGTAAAACACATATCATAATAGCACCAAATGCAGTTTGTAATTATATGAGATTATATTTAATATTTCCCTGTGCTTTCTTAGAAAACAAGTCTAATATCTTTCAAAAGCCATGTTCACTAATGCATCATCTGTATTAATGTAAAACAATGCGGGGATTAGACAAAGTCAACAGTTAAATAACACATAAGAGGCATAATTTGATATAGCATAAGCTTTAAAGGGTTCAAGATAGAAAATACAAAGTCACAAAATAACACAACGGATGGCTAAGACAGTTGTACTGTTGACAAGAGCCCACCCAAGCAGCATTAAGAACAGCCAGACATTCATGTTAAATTTAACAGTGACCACAATAATAAATTTGGTTTGCACATCCAAGCTATTAGATGACTAAGCAAAGGCATAAGGATATAAGCGATGACCATGAATAACTTAATAGAAATTACAATTATGTACTCATATTTTAAATATTTTCTCAGATTCTAACATTATGATAGTGATTTTAAAATAAAAAAGTTACTGAATTTATAATAACAAATGATGAGAATGAGAACAAAAATACAAATATTCTTTAAATTTTTGACAAAATTTACTTACAGGACAAGTTCAGTCATTATCCATTTTACTGCAGCAAAGAAGGCATTATAAGGCTGAAGAGAAGCAACTGATTTAATGAAAAGGTAAAGCAGATAGCATTTGTACCTTAACTGAAGTCTTTATATGAAGATAATGTTATTTCAGACATATGGGTATCATGTCAAAAAAACTAGAGGAAAGCAGTGAGCTGTATCTAAGAGATTATAAAGCAAGATACTGCGTCTCAACGGTAGTATTTTAAAACATTCCATTACCCTGTCAGGAAATGTTCTTTTCAAGTAGAACAAACGTGATCCAATGTAGGGGTTATCACTTAGGTTAAAAAAAGGGAAGTTCTGCAAATGATACTTAAATATTTAACCTCTAGGGGCTACTATTTCCCAGGCTAATGCTGAAGGAGTAATACTGATAGATCATGTAAGATTTTTCAAATTGTAATTGACAGACATACCTAACTGCAGCACAAATCTCTATTCACCACCTGACTGTTATAAACTGTAAATAGGACAGGAAAACTGTACACTTTCAGTTTATCAATGAGAAACTAATTGTGGCTTCCTGGAGCCCCAGGAGTAAGCAGTATAAAGCATTTTTTTAAAAATATGCATCAGGTCCTCCACTACCCCTCTCCCTCTGCATTTTTCTGGGATACAGCAAATTCAACACATGCTTCAAAATCATGGTTTTGCAGTATTTAACCCAGGTTTTAAATATTTTACTTTTCATTTTGGAAGTGTCTGAGTAAAAACAAATCAAATATCTTGAATTGAAATATATGAAACTCAGTCTTTTCTTTCTTTCTTTTTTTGTGATAGATATTTCAAGATGCTCTAACCTCTTCTTTTTAAAATCCCAGATTGGCATAGTAATTTAACAGGTGAGTCACAACATTTTAGCAGTCACATTTAACAGAACTATTTGCATGCTTTAAGGCAGTGGTGCTTAACCTTTTTTGTACCAGGACGCATTTGTAAACATCGATGGTCAGTCTTGACCCAGTGCCCCTCACTCCTGACCTGCTGCCCCCCACAGGCCCCAGTTTCCCATTGTGTGGGGCAGGGCTTAGGTGTTTGAGGAGGAGTAGGGGATGGTGTGGGACATGGGGGCGCTCAAGCAGCCCCTTGTAGGCTAGAACTCTGCCAGCCTGCAAGAGAAAAGCCAGTTTCCCACATTTTTCTCTTTTAAAGGAGAAACCATTTTTAAAGTTTGTTGATCCATTTATAAAGTTTGTTCATGACCCTTTCATATATTCTTGTGACCCGCTTTTGGGTTGCAACCAAGAAATGCTGCTTTAAGGTACAGTTAGCTGTAAGAGCCAGTACCTTACTGATGCCTGTGTTACAAAAACATCAGCTAGTCACAACTGAAAAAAATTAAGAACGGAATATTGATTTCAACTGATTGGTCTCTGAACTATGAGGTGGGTGTTTTAAGAGACTGCTGTCATGCATTTCCTTGTCCTATGTGGAACAGAACAATCTTAATCACATAGAGGTTGTTTTGTGCACATTTGCCCTCTCACAGAAGAGGCACTTAAGAAGCAATTTGCATGAGAACAGTTATTTGCCAGCACCCTTGGAGAGGCAAGAGAAAGGGTTTTGGCAGATGGCCAATGAACCCACAGCTAATGGTACTATTCTATGCATATAACCCGAGACAAAATATTGACCTAGGAAGGACTGACTAATGGAAAAAATAAGAGAGATAAATAAGAGTAAGTGATGATTAAAGGAAGATATGATGACTCCCTAAAGCAGCTTGTTGGAAAAGAGAATTTCTATTCTCTAGGACATTTCAAAATGTGTTTTCATTTTCAGTTGAAAATGCCTGAAACACATAGGTTTAAAACCACAGAAATATTCATTCTGAAAAATTGATCTACTAAAAAAATAAATATTATATTGTATTAACTGTTAGATTCAATAGGTTATATAATTCGTATTTTAATAGAGAAAGTAAAAAACAAATCAAACATTATAAGTAAAGTGAAAAAAATTATTTTACTAAAAAACAGGAACAGGCAAACCATCTGTTTCAATGTTTTTTGTAGCAAAAATTTCTACATTTCCATAAAATACACTGATTTTGACAAAGCTCCATTGTCATACAACAACCTATTCCACTGAAGGTGGGGGGGAAGCTCACATGTGGCTGCTGCCACCCACCACCCTGTACTGCAGTCGCTCTGTATGAAGCCACTGCTGCCCCCACTTGCTCCCCCTCCCCCTCCCCCTCCCCTCTCCCCTCAGTAACCGGCATTTTTAGATACCTGGCAACTTCCATTCCCAACTTGTGCCGGAAAACAGGGATTTTACTGTATTTAACTGGGAATATAGTACTTTTGTGGGTTTGGGATTTTCCTGGCAAATGGAGAAGACTAGTATGAATAATAAATCTATATCTGCAGGTATGTAAGAACATTTAATACAGAAAGGACAATGTTTAGAATGCATATGATTATTTTGGCTACTGTCAAACTTTTAAATATTTACTCAAAGAGTTAAGTCACCATGCTCACAGAAATGTTAGTGCTAGTTTGTATAATTGTACTCAGGTACATTAAAAAAGAAATCCAAAACAAAACAAACAAGCAAACAAAAAATAAGGTATTTGATAACTATTTTTGAGGACTGTTGATATCTTGAACTTTAAGATTGTGTCTATACATCACCATACGGCAATATTGCTACAGCACGTCCAAAAGGAAGTACTAAAGCACAGTACAGTATGGATGGGTACTCCACCGTGTGCATGGTGTATGGTTAAATTTTGCTGCTATATCACTGTAGCAGTGCAGTATATCCAGGGAGTGCACTGTTATGGTGATGTAGCTGATAGCTAATGATCACGTATAGACACATGTGATCACTAAGTCGCCGTAGTGTATCACTGTATATTTGCCGCAGGGCAACATGTAGATGTACCCTAAAAATGACTTTTTTCTGTGTTTATATGCATTTTTAACATTAGTTTAACATTATTGTTAAGTTCAGTTTTGATATAAAAGAAATAACTTAATTATGTCGCATCTAACAATTCCTGCCAGCCTTAAGACTTTATGAAAATTACTTTAAAACAATTAATTAAGGATGTGATCCTGCAGTGAGCAGGTACCCACCCAGAGCCGTACTGATTCATACTGACCAAACAAGTTAAAGGACTGAGGTTTAAACAGTCACTGAAATTCTATGTTAGAGGAGGAATCTGTTCTTTACTGATGAAGTGTAAATCCATTAAAATGTAGGCTTTAAAAATAGCCAAATCCTTATAACTAAAAACCCCCAAACATGAATTCTTTTTTTTTTTTAATTATAGAAGTTCTTTAATTCCAGATCTAAATATTTGAAGTAAATATTTATAGCTAATCTATGAAGTTTTGAACAAGATTTCCCTAATGGGACCATGCTGACAAATCCTGAGTATTCATGGTCCTAGTGAGAAAAGCTACTGTAAAACTGAAAATACTTAATACATTATGTTTGTTTATACAGAACCATTTTTCTTATGCAGTGGGAGAGCCTAATAAATGCAAAGGTCATAAGAGTTCCAAGTTAAAATGATAAATAAATGAATAAATAAATAAATAAATAAATATCTGCAAAACAGTTCTTGGTGATTTCATGGAAGGGTGCTCATAATGTAAACTATACTTACGTCCAGTAAGCTACGGGCACTGTCGCTACTGTCTCTGTTTGTTCTACACATGGCCTGGTAGTCATAAAGTGTAATTCTATAGAGAAGAACAGAAAACTGCTTGACTAAAAGAAGAAAACATACCAGAATAAAATTGTGAAATACAACAATCTGCTCACAAAGTAGGCAGCAAACTAAATTTTAAAAAAAGGTGGGGGGGAATAAAGGGTCATTAAAATGCATTCTAGGCAAAGAAGAAGAAAGGCAAGAAAAACTGTAAAATGTTGTAAAGATTGTATCAGGCTGTGGGAACAAAATGACAGTATATTTGGGAAAAGAGAAAAAGCAGGGTGGAGGTGGGAACACATACAGCATAACAGATGATGGGATAAACCATGTGAGGAGAAGGGGAAATATACATTCAACAAAATGCTTAAACAACTACGTATTGATTCTGGACTGAACTCTAAAAATTTTCTTCCAGAGAATGAACCAACTGATGAATTTGAGGGAATACTTGCACCAACATTTTCTTGTACTCCCCAAAATACAAGGGGACACAGATGCAAGTCTAGGAAATCCACGCACAAATTATCCCATCCAAATAGATATGGATTCCTAAGACGTGGGAGGTTGAAGCTCCAGGTTATTAGCTATTGAACTATTCCAACTAGAAGAAATATAACTGTCCTTTTCACAAACACAAAATATTCAATATGTGTAATAGTTTTTGTAATAGACAACTCAGAAGGGCCTCCTCAGAGCCATGGTCAATAGGGAGCTCTGTGCCTATTTGTGATTTTACACATCTGTGACATAATTCAGAGAACTAAACAGAAAAATCAAGCGTTCAACATTATGTGGAATTGTGATAATCTCTTTAGGGCTGTCTCTCCATAAGAACAATGAATTGGTTATGCCCATTTACATAGATGGCTTTTACCATCTGTGACTGATGTAATAATGATTAGAATCTTCTTTCAGTAAATCATTCAAACAAAAGGTTACTGATAGAAATTAAATATATCCATTTAACTATTTCATCATCAGAGCCTGAGAGAATATAATTGGATGTGAATAACTTATAAAAGTGTGAGATGGAGTATATTTTCTAACATATTTCTAATGTATGTCTTGCCTCTAAGTGAAGTAAAAAAGCATATTATTCTCTGGTTTGGTCATGAAGGAATGCTAGCTCCTGACATCAAGTGGCATTCTGCTTTGCAGCCCATGAAGTGTGCAACATAACTGCAAAATGTTGTAATCTGTACTGATTTGTCACTCTTTAATTTGGCTGATCTAATTTGTGATTGAAATTGTCACTGAAAGCTTCTGAGAAATCATTCAAGTATTACATATTAGTTACACACTACTTCTTTTTGTCTCATGTACCCAGTGACTAAGTGCTTTGGATCCTGCAACATTTTGCAGGTGCTATAAAATGCTTATTTTATTAACTCCAATTTAAGTCCAGGAAAAAAAATGGCTATTAAGTCAGTGCCCTGTGGATTGGCAGAAAGAGGCACATGGTAGACAAATGCATAACTAGAGACCTACACACAGGTGTAGGTTGCACACTGACCATATTTGGCAGAATCACGCCCACAGCCAGATCCACGCACACAGATCTGCCAAGACAAACAGAGCAGTACATGTTGTAAGTTGTGCTGCCCTTGTGGCATGCAGAAATACACCACTTTTTTCCTTTTTTTTTTCCTAACCAAGATCCCAATCCAGTCAATGTGGTATATTCTTTATACTTTCTCAGCCTTCCCAGTCCAAGCACTGTTCTTCACACCTGGAACTCGCACTGGTGTCAGCAGGTATTAAGCAAACAGAGAAGGGCAGTTTACAGTTTTTAATTTCTTTGATGCAAAAAGCCAAAGGAGTCTGTCCCTATGTTTCCCCACCCCACTGTCTCTGACTAGCAAGTGAAATAGTGTTCAATTTAGTTTTCATAAATTGCATGGTGCGTTTGATCATAATTGTTTGCTAAATATGTATTTAAAAAGTGAAATCGTATAATATATTCTCAAATTCACCTGTCATAATAACTTGACTAATCTATGGACTGCTTTATACTGCACAGAGGATTGAATCAATTAGCATTACTATCTATGACTTAGGACATCTGTTAAAATTGCAATTTAGACTTCAATTAATCCTTTTTTTTTTTCTTTTTCAGTATTAGCACTTGAGCATTAAGAATGTATTCACTGAAAATTTCTTTGTTTCTGTAAAATATCTCAAAGTGAAAAGCAAATAAAACTGGAATACAGCTTGAAACTATTACAAAGTCATTTTTAAAAATAGAAACGAAACCTAATATTGTAAACCGCCTTGTTGGAAATCTGATCTTTGAGGATTTTGTTAATTCTGCATAGACAGCAGACAAGAACCTAAGATCGGCATTATAAACAGTAGGGAAAAATTAAACCTTACTACATTATGAACCACAATTTTACTTCACTGAAAGACAACAAGGGTACTTTATCCTTACGGAAGAGAAAGAGAATCATAAAAGAAAGCCTAAAATCAAAGTAGAGCACAGCACAAGTGGTTGACCCTCTACTAACACCTGTGTGCTTGATACTGCAATGCATTTCTAGCCTTTTCTAAATAAATCTAAAGCTGTTACTGGATTGAAGATTCTGGTTCAAGAAAAAAAGCTTGGCCAATCTCCTTTAGATCACAGATAATGTATCCAGGTGGGAAAAAATGGTTTAAGCTGAAGGAGAGATACATGACATACACAGCTTTCCTAATAAAGGCCAGGCACAAATTCACTTTGTGAAGGCAGTAATGAGGACATTTTCAACAATGCCTACTGAATCCTACCAGACAGCATACATTCCATATTTTGCTCCTTTTTCATGTGGCCATCTTCAGTGCTCATGAAACCTGACTGAAGTGTTTTTAAAGTCAATTCAAACAACAAGAAAGGATTTGCAGATTATATTAGCAAGGTTATTACTGTGGAACTTTGTATTAAAGCTAACTCTTCACCAGTGGGAATCAATGAGTATTTTAACTTCAATGGTCATACTATTAGGACTATAAGCACGTTGAAATTTAAACCCTGCAACATGTTGAAACAATTCAGGAATTTAATTCTTTTTCATTGTAACCAGATATTTCAGTTCAATACAAATGGCTTCTATGGCATTCATGAATGAAGTGGGCTGCCTTTACTTTTAAAAATGTTAAAGAAAATAAAAAGTCACGTAATGCTATCATTTGCAAAAATATTATAGTATTTGTGGTAAAAGTAGTGACTTAAGATGCTACAATAATTCTATGTATAGTATTGGTTAAATGATAATGTCAGTCTAGGATGCTCTAAAATGTGCTTTTTCACATTTCTCATTTAGACAGATTTAACTAACTGTTAACTAAACAGTTAACAAATTTAACTAAATGTTTCAAAAAGAAAGACTTTCAGATTATTACCCTTTTTGAAGCGATTATGTAACTCTTTTAAATAACGGCTTGTGGCTACCTGTATCCTGTTCTGCTGATTATAGCTAAAGGACATGATAATTGCCTGCTTTCTCTCTGATCTAAATTTAAGCCCATCTACTTATGGCAAACCAAACCCTGATATAGCATACTACAGCACTTCACTTCAATAGGTTTTTTCTTGCTCGAGATAACATGCCTGATTATGGGTCTTTATGGCATCACCACACTGTTAACCACTCACATTTCCATACCTGCTGATCATCACTAAAGTCTATAAAACAGCTGCTTTCAAAATGAGATGTAAGCCAGATATGTAATATATGTAAGAAACTTTACCTAATGGAAAACCAATTTTCAACAACTAAATGTGCACTTCTGTTATATATACATTTGGGGGATGAACCTATTTTTATGAAACGCTGTTATAGTCAATTTCCTGATACTGCTAAGACAAATCTTGCACATTGAAATGTGCTTGCAGTAGACCAAAAGTCCAATGCAAAGAAACTGACCTAAAAATCACAAGCAGTCCACATTACATTAACAGATGCAAACACTAATTTTCATTTAGATGTTCAGGATATACTTCACCTTCTACTTTGTAATGCAAAACATTAGCATTCTCAATCACACTAGTAAAAAGATATGCATAAGAATAAAAATGAAATATTCTGTCATCACTTCAAGATATGTTGAACATGTATGTCATTTATGTAACATTCTATCTTGTAACAATATTCTGTCTTGTAACTTACATAAGCCTGAATTCTACAAGAAAGGAGGAAATAGATGAAAGAAAGGTAGCTGGATAATTGTAAGTGAAAATAACACTGTCCCACTAGTGTCTTCTCAAATGTAGCAAACAAAACATGCTGATTTTGGGAAGCATTAGCTGATGGGGTTTACCCTATGCACATATGTTTTATTTATCTTTTAATATCACCTAATTGTGATCCCATGATCAATGCATTTGCTTCATATACAGAATTCCAAGAGCAAACATTCATCTCAGTGATATTGAAGAAACTATTATTTTGCAGTTATCTGACAGGAGAAGCACCATAAATCAATCTGGTAAATATTTGATTATGGGGCAGCCAAGATGAGTCTGAGAGCTGGTACTGAGTTGTAGAATTTAACTTCTGTTTTGGGAATAGAAACTGCACCCAGACAGGTAATGATTGAGTAGGTACCATTGGAAGGCTAGCCAGCAGTCTATGGGAAATGAGCTGATGGGTCTCACTTCAGTTGTAATGGACAGAGATCTACATCTTCAGCCCCAGATGGCACTGTTGCTGGCATTCTCAGCCATAGGGCCAGAACTGAATGAGAATGGAGAGAAAACTAGCCTAGAGGTGGAAGCTGTAGATAACAGCCTGGACAGTAATAAAGGAGCCTGCACTGATGCTATCCAGCTTATACCTTTTCCATTGACAAATAGACTATTTAGTGTTCGTGGCCATGAGTACACTGCCTTTCACCACCACTAAGGTCATTTATATAGTTATAAAAAAAAATAAATGATAGCCCTTGACAAAAATAACTTGTCATCACATGTCTTGGGCTGTGTCTTAGGAGAAGGGCTAAAATAGCTCAACTATTTCTAACTGCCAAGATGCTGCAAAACATAACATTTATAAAACCTACAACTCACCATGTATTTCTAGCATACAGAACAAGGACTCTTTTACATGGTGCACATGTTTGGGGCCTTTTTTAGCTCAGTAAAGGTATTGCCACATACCTTAATACACTGTACGAAAATGGTAGTAAAATTTACAGAGATGTAAATTTTAAATCAGGCCCAAATTCAGGTATGAGCAGTAAAGGCCAGAAGGGTAAAATACTGAGCAGACAGCCTACCACAAAGCCATGGAAATTTAGCAAGTACAAGTCACAATAGGTACCTGGTAAATTCAATCACTTAGAATAAGGCTCCTATTATTGGCCATATCTTTAGGGGAAGACATGGAGAGTATGCAAGCTAGGCATGAAGCCTACTGGTATAGTGATACATCATGGTTGCTCCCCACTCTGTATCTGATCTGCTGATGATAAGAAGACTCCATTCATCTAGGCTGTTAATTTAGCATCTTTCAGCAGCAGGAAATTCATTTGAAAATTAATAATTAAGTGAAGAGGCCTTAACATATAATGTAGACTATACAGTTCATTTGATATTTCCTATTTCAGACAGTCTGCTCACCATGACTGTTTTTTTTTTTTTTTTTTGCCAAGACAAACCTGGGGTGTATGTTAGGTCAGAACCTGCAACAATTAAACGTATCACCAATGATAAGAACTGTCAGTACCAAAAATATCAAAATTGCACTTCAAAAAGTGAAAATCCATCCTGATTGTGCCTGTAACCTCATAGCACTAGTCTGCACTGAAGTATATTCTTATATTCATATACATTGCCAGAAGAAAGATGACACTTGAATTTTAAAAAGTTTGAATTTCAAAAAAAAACCTAAATCAAAACAAAACAACTCTCCCCCCCCAAACAGTGGAAAGCTAGGCATTAATGTAAAGAAAACAAGATTTATGAATGTCACAGCTTAACACATTCTCTAAACATTTCTGAAGAATTTAATTAAAATGCAAATCATAATGAAGTATATCAAAATGTCTTATGCTGCACAGGTGAATATGCTTCATTAGGAGGCTAGTACACATTGCAGGTAGTAGGTAATTCATTAATAGCCAGGGATCCCGTTTTTCTCTGTTTAGAAATGGCAAATTTTCTGATTTAGCTCCCCCCAAATTCCACATTTTTCTGTGATTAAAATGAAACACCATTCTATATATATGTAGATATCTATATATAGGTATTAGCTGAACACAATGTTTTACTGATGTATTTACAATTTTAAAGCCATTTGGAGGTCTACTGGTACCTCAATCATTATAATACAATAAATTTGAAGTACCTATATATTTTGATGTTTGATTTTAGTTTTTTTGATCATGGAAAATTAGAGCTGCCCATGCCCCCTTTGCTTAGCTGTGGCTGTACCCGCCACCCCCAGCAACTTTGTGGTGCTGAACAGTCCTGATATACTGGTGCCCTGTCCCTGCCCATGACATTGCCCCTCACTCCCAACCCACAGCTCCCTGGCTCCGCCAGTGCCCCTCACTCCTGACTGACTGCACCCCCAGCCATGCTGGTGCCTTTGACTCCTAACCTACTACTCCCTTCCCTGAGGACCCAGCCCCCACAGTGTATGGGTGCGTGTGTGGGGAAGGGAGAGTGTAGGCCTGGGCAATGCATCTGGGGGTTGGGGGTGGAATGGCAAACCCGGGTCCCTGCTGGTAACCCAAGTGTTACACTTCATCAATATTTCACCTCCCAAAATGCTTTGTCATTTTGCAAGTCACTTTGCAAAGCTCTCAGAATTTCTTAAGCCATGTGTATCAAACTCACGTGGCACTGCAAGGTCAGATGATGGGTGTGGGTCCAGTCTGCAGGCTGAATTGGTTTCACACACAGGCCCCACATGCTGCATGCAGTCTGTGCCCTGGACCAGCCCTGTGCACTGCATGCAGTAAGTGTGCCAGCTGCATCTTCATATGCCACATGCAGCTGTGTGTGGCACATGGAGCCAGTCTAGGGCACAAGCTTTGTGCCGCACCCACACTGAACTAGCCCTGCATGCTGGATCTGGGGCCAGTCCAAATTAGGCCCACAGATTGGCCCAATGTACCAGAGCCAGCATGCAGGGGCAATCCTGTGAGATACATGAACATATTGAATCTGAACATATATACCTAAAGTTACTTTCTGTCAAATCTGCTAATGCCAGTGCATGTACAGTTTTACTTTATGTCTACAATATATTCTGTGTCTGCCAATCTGGCAGCACCCTTTCCCACACTTGTGACTAGAGTCATTTATTTGTGAATGTATTGGACAAACAAAACAGGTCCGACGTGCATGTTATATGCAGTGTGTGCCTCAGATGAGCCCTGTACACCACATGCAGCACACAGATGCATGCTGTATACAGGATGTGGGGTTGATCCAAGATCCATAGGCAGTGCCACGGATCAGACAATAGGGCTCTGTGGGCCAGATCCAGCCTGGGCTGTATCTTTGACACCCCTGCTTCAAGTGCACAGGATTATATCTAGGAGGCAAAATATTTGTAAGGTTTAGAGAATTTCCATTAAAGATAACTAAATCAAAAGAGTGAGAAAAAGAATATGTCCTTATGTGTGTTGAAAACATAAGTGAAGGGGCTATAATCTACTAGACTGGAAGAGTGCAGACAGCTTGTATTATTTGCTAGGAAGCATACAATTCAGGAAAAATGAATGAAGCTGGAAGGATGAACAAGACGACAAGCTCTTAAATCAACATTAAACTGTTAGAATAAGCTTTAATAGCTGCAGAAGTTGGAACCTAGGGATCTACCACTTCAGTCTTTTGTTCTGACACTAAACTGCATTAAAGGCCATTCCTGCAGCGGGCCAGGGGAATGCCTGATAGAAAAAAAAAAGTGTCAAGAACAAAATATACCATGCTGCTGCTGCCATATTTGCTTTTAATACTTACTCACTTTTTCTTCTAAGAATGTGGGGACTTTTGTTGCTGTTGTTTTGGAGGCTTTTTGGGTTTTGTTCTAGGTTTCTCTGGGATAGTCTTCTCTTCTGGTGTTATTCAGTTTTATAATAACCATATTCCCTCCTTGACCTCCTTATTCTCTGGAGTTTATTTTTCTCTTTAAACTCCTAAACAGTATGATTTTCTTTCACCAATTAAACAGTAATTCACAGTATTGTAAATTCAAAGTGTCATGAAATCCTACAAAAAGCTATGGTTTATTTTTACAAAACAGGTGTCATAGCAAAGATTTTTCATTGATAAGAGGTTTTCTTTCTAACACTGTTTCAGCACCAGGAAAAACTGAACATTTAGGGTTTATATCAGTTCTGTTCCTTCCATTTGTACATGTTAACTCAGCTGGTAACATATTTTAAAGGCTTTTTAATGACCGGATTGTATGCAATGTACAGGATGTACAATATATACTGTTTTGATAACTAAGGACTTAAAACAGACAGCACGTCATGTTATTGTAGAAGGACCCCCATGTATGGAAAAAATATATAAATATATTCCTGAAAGCAAAGTATCCAGGCAAAAGTAACAGGCATATGCTGCTCAGTTTAAAAATTAAGTATATATTTTTAAGTTCATTTCAGGCCTTGCACTAAAAGCCAAACTGCCATGAATGCATTTTGCAAGTACTGTTTTTCATGGTGGAAACAAATGAGGCCAAAGAGAAATATTCGCTTATGTCCAATGCATTCAGCCAGATCCTGCAAATGCTTAGCATTCTAATATCCCAAAATGTCAGCTGACTTGAGGAAACTAAGCCTCCCATGGGAGATCATCTCATTTCTTTTTTGGACCAGTCTCTTAGTTTGACAGCATGAATTAATGATATGGTGGAACACTGCAGTCTTGCCACTCCAGAGATACAGATTCAAGAGAAATGTTAGAAATCTACTCCCCAGAATAAACAGGGATGTCAATAAAGCATACAGGCATCATGGAAGCCAGCACTTTGCCAACTAAGTGACTGAGGAGCATAAACAGCTCAGATAAGTTTTTACAGCACTCACACCTGCTGGACGGTAGCTAACATATAAGCAGAACACTGAAAGAAAGCATGCCTCTGGCAATCATCAGAGCAAGATTCCAGAGGGTATAAAGGCAGATAAGAACCTGCTTCCTAACCCGATCACCATAACAACAATAGTAATAGGAAGCGTAATGTTCATTGTATTTATAGCAACTATTTTCCTGCACTCCCACACCAACAGTGCCTGGAATGTCGAGTTCATTCTCCTAATCCTTTGCTGCTTTGTAATTTTTTTTGTTAATCCCAATGAAAATATGCCCAGTTCATTTTCATTAAAAAGCCAGAAAAGTTTCCATTATATACTGGTAGAAAAGTTCTTTTGAAAGACCTCATCTATCACAGAGGAAAGCAGGTTTGTTTTTTTGATGCATTTTTGTGCTATCTGCTATATAGCAGAAGGAGCAGGTGGCTTGGTTAGTATAATTATACCAGTTTGCTTCTAGCCCATGTTTTAAGGCAGTTGCAATGGCTGGCTTATTGTGTTTAAATAATTGTCTTATTGTGTTTAAATGTTGCTTCCAGCATGCGACTCAGTTGCTATCAGCTAGTGGCTTTGATGTTGGCTTCATTATTTCTGATTGCCTCAGAGCTGAACACCAGTGAAACTGTGAACCATCTCAAGCTGGCTCTCGCTGTACTCTAGATGGAACACTTGAGCTATGGATCCTTCACTTTATTTATGTCAATTGTGATACTCCTCAATGTCCTGAATTTTCCAGTGCAAGCTCTGTTAAAAATGCCACTAGTCTGATATGCAAGAAAAAAGCAAGACTGATGGAAGTGGGATGTTATACTTTGCATTTGACTTGGGTTTTAAATTGGAATTAAAAAATATTTTGCTTCCTGGTCTTTTATCATCTAACCCATTTTAGAAATAGGAATTAGCTCACTTCATTTTATGGTGCCTGTTAGAAATATACAAGTAAATAAACAACACTGTCCTTGTCAGAGCATAAATTGCCACCATCAGACAACCAGGATTTGGGGCTATTCACTAAGTGCTAAATTTTGCCTTTGCAAGTTAGCTATTTATTACAGTATAGCACAGCTGTATGGCCTTAGGGAACCACAGAATTCATTCCGTCTCAAAGAGAACAAGCTGTCTGTACAAAGGAGCACACCAACTGCAACATCCTTTTAAGGAGGATGACACCATACTTTAGCTCCAGTGTCTGGTAAGAATGGAGCTCTACCTATAAATTCATAGTTGGTAGGGGCTGGAAGGGAGCTTGCAAGATCATCAGGTCCAGTCTCCCCTGCACTAAGCAAGAAAGACAACTGGGGTCAGGTGTGCTATTCCATCGGTCTTCCTTTATGTAATAGGTTCCCACAGAAGAATAAAAGGGAGTAGCCCTGGGGACATAGACTGCCTTTAAACAAGCAATGAAAGGTGAAGAAATGGGGGGAAAGGTGTTTAGAGTTATGAAAAAGCCAGAATCAGATACTGATTTTTGGAGCCAGAGTTACTATAGCCTTGTAGAATTCCATGTGGTCACTTCCCTGGAGTGTGCAATTTATTTTATGGCCAGGCAAAAAAAAAAATTATTTTAAAATATCATGAGGATTATCAGGACCAACAAGTAGCTTTTGCTTGACCTGGTTAGTTTTCAGGACATTTTAGTGAGGCTGAGTTAATAAATGTGAGTGAAACCAAGTCAATTGCCAGTAACAACCTCCTTTTTTCTACGAGACATGGCTACTTTCTCTGCTTAAAACAGTCTTCAACATTTTGTTGGTTAAAATGCTTTCCTGTTTGAAGCATTGCTTGCTTCAAATCCATTTAAAGCTACGTTGCAGAACATGGGGCTGAATCCTCCTCCTATCAAATCTGTGGAAACAGGACTGGACTCATAGTCTTTCAGTATCATACTCCAATAAACTATGCTGCAATAAGAGAAAACTCATTCATTGTATGCTGAGTCTCCAAGACTTAGCACTCTATGTGTGTGGCATCAAGTTACACTAAGATCATCTGGAACATGAACACAAGCAAAGTCCCAGCCACTTTTGGGTTTGTTTTATTTGAATTTGCTTTTATTTTATTTATGCAAACTTTTTTTAAGGGAGAGAGGGTAGTAAAATTCTTACCTTTTAAAGGAGCCCATTGTTAGCAATTTGTTCATCACAGCCCCTTCAGCCTCACCAAAGAAGTAACCAGTCTGAGAGAGAAGAACATAAGAAATGACCAGACGTGTAGACAAATGCAAAACAACAGTGGATACAATTTAAGCTGGTATATCCTGGGATCTGACAAGAGTAGCTTTTGACAGTTACATAGATAGCTTTTCAGGCATAACAATTGAAGAGGTCTTAATAGTCATGACAAGTTATGGGGATTACCCAATAAACCCTGAGCAGATGTGAGAGCTTATACAATAGATTGAGATATATTATGTAACATCTAATATCTGAAATACACCCCCCCAAAACCTAAAGCTTCTCAAGAAAATGCACTAATCTGATCACAAATGCTTGTGATTAAAACACTACTCCCAAAAGATATAAACAGGTTTTGAAAGGATTTCCTAAACCATCATAAAAATCGTTGTTTATAATTCTACCATGACCTGTTTAAGGAACACTACATTTCATCAACCCCATAAATTTTTACTTCATTCAGAGTCACTTTATACTTAAAACCACTCAGCCTGATGAATTATCCATTTTGTCTTTGTTTACTGTATGAAAAGTTGTGAATTAATAATAAAGACAGATCTCTGATGAGAAAACAAACGTGTGCACCAAATTTGGTATCCAATCTGAGAGAGACCTTATTATCTTGGTCTTGCTGGCAATTCAAATTACATTCTTAAAATTAGACATGTATATATAGTCTTTTTCCCAGTTTGGGGACAGCATTTTCTTATTTTAGGGTCTCAATTTATCAAAAGATTGGGCATGTTCTTTGCATTTTTAAAAGGGGGGAGGGGGAAATCCCACAGTTTAAAGGTAGAAAGGGCATTGTACTCTCAAACTGCATGTATTCCATAGATTTTGTATTAGCTAAACCCATTCCATTACAAGTAACTTATATGACCTTAACTATGCACTTGGGAATTTGCAGGCAGAAAATTTACAGACCTAGCCAAAAAGAGATATTTTTGGCCTCTGAAAAGAAAGCATTGTGTAAAGCCTGCTAAAAAGCGAAGAGAGCATTTTTATTTCATGTGCCTAAATGCACTAGTTTCAATAGCACTAGCTGACTGAAGAAGAAGAATTATTTTAATTGCAGGACAGGAAGTCAGTGTCAAACAAGCCCAGACCAGAAAAGACTAGCATAACACTCAATAGCAGTAAATCTGATTTATCAAGTCATGCTTCAATTTCATTCAGGTATGTAAAGGACAGTTCTCACCACAAAATAGTCTTTCTATGTTAATAAGCTTTAGCTTTTCCCAAAAACTCAGCAATCCTTAAAATCCTTAAGTTCTTATTTTTGTGGATCTAGATCAAGTGAAGAACCGCAATACCTGAATGCAAAGCAGGGTGTAGTGCTGTGGTGGTTACCCGTGATACAAGAGTCCTCAGAGTGGTAGAAAAAGAGAATCCCAGTTATTAAGGTAACTGATAAAATCGCCCACCCCACAAAGAAGTCAGCTTTGTGTGGTGTGTAGAGTCAGGGAAGTACAGAATCTTAGGCTTAGTGCCTCAAAGGTTTTATTTTCAGTGCCTTCAATGGAAGTTCAATATGATTAACTCATTTGAAGTCTGGGCCTTAATGCCAGTGCTAAGCATTACAGAAAGAGGGGTCAGCAGTCCTCTCTTTCCAGCCGATGCTAAGAAAGGGAAGAGATCCTTGTTTTCTGGGAAGTGGTAGCAGAGGAACAGCAGTCAAGGGCTCCTATTAGCAGGACTGCTGTAATAAATGCCTCTTGCCAGTGGGGTGGCTAGAAAAGGCTTCCTGTTTGCCTGTGAGCTTGCAGCAGCGCTGTGTGGTTCTTTCTGATGTTTTCCAGTTTTACACAACAGATGTGGTTTTGTAGTGGTGATGATCATTGTAGTAGTATCTAAAGGCTCTAGTCTGGACTGGGCCTCCACTCTGTTGGATGCTATACAAACACATAGGCAGATTTGGTTCCTGCCTTAAGGCTTAAACAGACTTGGGAGATGGAAAACATGACCCATAGACAATGGATCCAAGTGATGGCCGTTCATATAAGTTATGTGTGTTCGTGTGTCTTATGGGGACAAGGCTGGGATAAGGGACAGTAGGAGAGGATGACTAAATAACATCAAGAGAGTAAGAAAAGAAAGGAACAAGGAAAATTGAAGGGAAGTGGCCATGTGTCTAGGAAGGGAAAAAGGAGAAAAAGAAGGAGGGATGGAAGGAAGGGTAAGCCAACTAGGAGAAGGACTGTGAAGGAGAAGGCTTGAAGTAGTCAGCCTTCTGGTAGAGGGAAGAAAGTTCAGAAAGTCAATTCTATGCTATTACTGTTGTGCAGGAGCTTGTGAAAGGGAGTTTATTCACCAAGGGACCTAAAAGGCTCTGAAATGAGTGTCCTCTACTCAGTTCTGGTTGTGGAGGCCCAGTTGATCCTCTGAACTGATGCTACCTACCCTAGCTCCTCTGCAGAGTGAGTTACTCTACTTCTACGGGCTTGGTCTGACCTTGAGCATTCTACTCTACTTCTTGTGGCCACGTAAGAGAATTTCCAACCCAGGTCCTTCTGGCTCTTCTCCTTGCTTTACTAGTGCTTTGATTTGTCAACCAGATCTTGTTGAGGGTAAACCTCTTTGCTGTGAGGTACAGCAGGATCTGCATGGTGCCACTGCCATGAAAATGAGGTGAGCATTGCTAAATGACCTCCCAGATGCTTCAAAACTGAAGCCACTGAAATCTTCTCAGCAACCTAGATCCCATCCTAGCTACCTCTGGCTAGTTCTATTCCAGTATTGTCCCTCCCAACCAGTTCTAGCACCACGCTTCTGCCCTCCATAAGTTTTAAGTCAATGCCAATTTTTCCTTCTGCCCTCTGCACTGTTCAGACTCTGCTTGCTTAAGATGCACTCACACAAGGGTCATAAACTCATGACACTATTTAAAGTGCTCAGATAAACTGTCCTTCTAGTCCAGCATCCTACACCACAGGACACAAGATGAAAGAAAGATGAAAGATAAACTCAGAACAGACAATTAAGAAAGACCCAAACCATAGGCAAAAAGTTCTTCCTAAACCTAGTTAGTAGACATGTCACATGATTTGCCTCGTTGCAGGAAGCAGAAACAGTAAAATTCTTTATTCAAGTCAAATTAAACGGTTGTGAAAATTAAAAAGAAAACAGTTTTGCGGTTACTAGAGTAAATGTTTAAAATGTATCAAGAGTACTTTGCGGTCACAACTGTTCTTAGATGGTTGCCTTTCTAAGTAGGTACATGGATCAGATAGCCAGAGAGATAGAAAGGAAAAAAATATCAACTGGCCATAACATAAAAGTGGGTAATGTCTAAGAAAAGTCATGTTAAATTGTTAATTTATATTTATAATACAGAAATGTATATTATATTTGTATTATACTTGTACATCCTGGAAGTTATATTAACAATGTACAGTATTTCCCAAATGGGCTCAGCAATGTATTTAATAAAGTAAAATAAAATAAAATAATAATTTTTACTCCTAAGTTTTCCAAGAAAAAGCCTTCTATTGTGAATAGTGACTATTGTGCTGAACAGGACAATATTTGCTTTGCAGTGAATGGTCTGATGTAGCTAAGAATTCAAAAGCGTATCAGTTAAAATCCCATGTTTTTCTTTATTGCTTTGAGGAAAAAAATTCCTTTTCCACTAACATTTTTTAAAGCCTCAACCAAAATGTGTTTTTTGCAGGGCAGGGAGATTGAGCAGGGAAGGAACTGTGGAAGTTTGGGAAAATATTCTGAAGCTACATTTTTTAGTTATTCAAAGTTGAAAAAATGTAGGCGTATTTCCTGACTTCAGCAAGTCTGTTGCTGCTCTGTGAAAGTATATATTTGCATTAATGTTTTTTTAAATGTTTGTATTAGTGTGTTTTTTTTTTTAATTTAAAGTGGAGACCAGTTCAGTTGGCTAGATCGTCAACCTTTACCAAGAATTGCCTTTATATTTCTGGATATTCCTCTAAGTTGTTTACAGAGAATCTTAAGTACTTTTAGAAACAGCTGTCTTTGTAACCTACCTAACTATAGCAACCTTACGTCAACTAAGACTTAACTAGCAATATGGGGATTCCTATTCACAACTCTGCCAAGCTGAATAAGGAAGTCCCTCTCTACTACAGTACTGAGTGTTAATTTTAAAACCTTAAGGCCAGCTACAGACTTTACACTGTTACCGGTGTAAGTGATTGGAAACTGGTTTGTACACAGAACAGAACAGAAGTTTTGCACACACAGACTGGTTTAAAAATGGCAGAACCTAGTCTAAGATCATTTGCTGACAGTCCATTGGATTTGATAATTACAAGTTTGAACCTAAGGCTAACCTAAATATGGTAAAAGGCAATGGGGAATCTTTTGCTTCAAGATCAAGCTTCTTCAAAGAGAGCAACATTTCTACAGCACATAGTTCTATACTTTGAGACTTTTATGAGTTTGAGAGTACCCCTCCACATCGAGAGGTAAAAATTTGTTCAGCCCCTCTGCAAGACATGTACACCTTTCAAGGACATTATATTTCTAGCACATTACACGGTACTGGATAAAAAAAAAAAAAACTACTTACTTGTTCATTGTCCTCAGACACTAAAATAAATCCATTGTTATCTATGAGGTAACAGTTAATTGCCTAAAAAAATAAGACCACAATTTCAATTCTAGTTCTTAAAGCATATCATTAATTTCATTAAGCTATTCATTTTAATCCCAAATGTTCTGTAAATGGATACACATGTAGCCCTTATGGAATTACAACTACCCATGTACAACTTTCAGCTGAGTGCAGTTGTTAAGCTATTTTAAGTGTTTACTTCATGCACACAAACCCAGCGCAGACACATATAGGAATAGGAAACAGAACAGAACCACAAGGGTAAAGAAGAACAAGTGCCGTGATGTTATTAATGCATTCTTAAAAATAATTCCCTGTAACAAAGAATACAAAGGCACACAATCCTATTGTTTCTTATGGCTTGGGCTGTATTTAGAGAAAAACTTCAGCACAATGTCATTACCTTAATGATGTATTAATGAAAACATAGTGTCAGCTTGGAGGACCAACAGGGGACCAGGTAATATTTTTTTAATTTGTTCATAGAGTGAGAGGGGGTTGAGGCTTCTGTAAGAGAGGCCCCATAGGTCTCCTAAAGTTTTTCAAACTGTGTTTTTAATTGGGAGTTGGATTTTGGTGGGTCAGACTTATAAACTACATAAAGCAAGGGAAACCCCAAATCAGTTTTCCACCTCCTCCCTCCCTCCCCCACCATGCACAGATCATTTTAACCTCAAGTGAATGAATTTGCTACAGGCTAAGATTTAATTACTGCTCTGCAAAGTTTAAGCATACAACTTAATTCAAACTCTGATATAACTTAGTTTTACCTTTATTACAGCTTTTAAAGTCTACCTCCACATTAATTTGTAGCATATTGCCATGGTAGTGCTAGTGCTAATGCAGCAAATACTGTACCATAGTTACTACCATTTTTTGTGACATTTACATAAAAATGTACCAAAAGGCTTCCAACAAAGTAAATTTCATGTTTGCTCTAAATCCAAAGCCATCCTTTCTCACTACATCTGTGGTAGACCCAGCTAGGAATAAAAGCTGAACTATGCTACATTATAGTTACCCAGAAAAAAAAATCTTTAACTTCAAAAATTCAAGCAATTTCCTTCAGAACGCAATACTGCAGTGATATAGACTAATGCTCGGGTCTACATCTTTCAAAGCATAGGACTGATTCTGATCTTGGTTCTCCATTGAAAGTTGTTAATTATTACAGCACTACAGTCCAAACATAGGACAAATAGGAAGATACAGAAATGATGTATTTGTATCAATTTTCAAACTCCATTCTAGATAAACAATCTAATTTAAAACTCTTAAACCTTCCAGGTTGCACTAGAAATCTGAGAAGATTTGGTCCATACTGAGAGAATACTATGTAGTTCTTCAGGTAAGTTTTAGACTTTTTTTACTCTTATGTTGGATAAAGAATGGAAGTGTGGGAGAGGATGTCAGACAAATACCCTCAAACTTCATGTTTGTTTCTCAAACTCCAAGGTCAACATTTGGTGCAGTTGTAACTCCACAACTCATTTAAAAGTTGTTCATTGTGACAATAGAGTGAAAGGAAAGAGAAGAAGAGAAATGTGTGAAGAATGCACCCAGGGCAGTCTCCTCTCAAACTTTCTTTCTCTCTCCTTCCTCCTGGACCTTCTGGCTTTCACACCAGGCAGGGCGCAGGAGCAGCAGCAAACAGCAGCTAAGTCAGTGTGTATAATGGACTGCCAGGTATTCTGGAAAATGTAATTTTCTAGAGTGGCATTTACTGCTGCTGCGGGGAACTTTCACCCCATTTTTTTGGCCAGTGAAGCCAGAGTCAAGAAGGCAAAAAAATTTTTTTTAGCAGAAAATATGGGGTCAGTTCTCAACCCAGCAGTAGCAAAGTCCACTGATTCTCTATAGAATTATGATTCCCATAAAATCTTGCATTCTGTGACACACACTGCCTGTGCCAGCTGAAAAATGCAGGCAAAGTGGTAAACAGGAGGGTGCGCATGCCCCACAATCTCCCTGCCACCCGGGACTTCTGGCACTCTTCCACTTAGATAGCACCTGGGGCACATACCTCACTCACCCATCCAGTGCTACTGGGAAACTGGATTTGTTTCTGGGTATGTGGGGATAGGATTTGTATAAGGAATGTTGTTCACTTCTTTTGCCTATGGTCTATACATTTTATGGGACAATGCAGTACTTACAGGAGCGCAGTCATTTTTCTTTTGCTTGACATCAGAGGCAGATCCAGAAGGGGCGCACATCCCTATCTTAAACCATACCACAGAGGCAGCACCTGGGGATCTTTTTTAAATCCCTGAAGCAGGTAGGAGTCCCTCACCCCCACCTTGCTTCCCCTCTGTACTCAGCAGCACAACTCACCTCCCTCATTTCACCCTTCCTCACTTGCTGGTGCTACTACCTGCCCCTGCCAACCCAGAGGTAGGGGAAGCTCCAGAACTGCTTCTGTCCCACTCCAGCTGTGCTACATAAGGACCAGGTTCAGCTCAAGACAGTGGCAGTGACTGCAGCAGTGGATAGGTAACTCCACCCTGCCTTATATCCCCCAGATGTTCCCTGCCAGCCTGGGAGCAAACTCAGGGTGTGGTAACTAGCCTACTACCACCACTGTGGCTGTCCCTGGATAAGCCCTGCTCCCCATGCAGCCTGGATGGAGCAGAGGAAGAGTGGTGTTGGAGCTCCCCTGCCCTCAGGTCAGCTGGGGATGGTGGTTATTGTGGGTGGGGATCAGAATGAAAGGAAGGGGAGGGAAGCTACCATTGAGCACAAAGGGGAAGGGAGGGGATGCTGCAAGGGGTAGAGGGCAAGATTCTTACCTGCTCTGGGGACTTTTTTGGTCTGTCAGCTGTGGTGGGAGGGAAGAAGGAGGGAATGGCACAGGTTACTGTGCCTGCACCCTCTTTCCTGCATCTGAGATTGCTTGCTTAAATAAACAACTGCCTTTCTCATATAGCTCCCATTCAGGAAAGATTTTGTAAAGTGAAATGCAGCACTGGAAATGACCATTTGCAGGCATTTACCTGTCCAGCACATTAGTGTGTAATTTTGAAGCTTGAGATTCATTCTGGAGACCATACTGTTTGCATACAGTAGGCCTGTGTGAAGCAGTAGGGTGGTTCATGATTGACTAGTGTGGGGAGTGCACTAAACTCTGTCAGTTGGCTTGAAGGTTCAAGTTCAATGAACTTTTGACTTCCAGGGAAACTTTCCATATGTGCAGAGTCCCTTGATTTGTAAGCAGAGTAAGCATGAAGTGCCAAAATAATTAACAAAAATGTGGCCTTCGTTCTGAGAACATACCTAAGGAAGACCCTGAGTATTTTGCGCAGCTCCAGTATACTATTGTATTAACAATAATGGAAAGTAGCATGGATTAAATGACCAAAGAGGGGGGGAAAAAAAGCCAACCTGAAAAAGCCTTAAAACACCTATAAAAATACCACTATTATACTAAATTCCTAGCCCTAACAGGAATAAATTGTGATTTCTACTTTACTGCATGTCTGGGATGTCATTATTTGAAAGCAAGACAGTCTGGGAACTGAGTTCATGACTTCTGACATGTGATATGGTGTAAGGTCCCCCCCTCCCCATTACTTTTTTACAGTCAAAACTTCCTTTTCCCAGCATTTCAACAGATTCTATATTTGATGTCTTTTAAATACATGGTTTTCTTTAATTACCAAGGTTTGCACTATTGCTAAATTCCTCTACACTGTTGCATGATGTTTACTGGTGTAATTGTAAAGTGTGGCACATACTTTAATAGCTCATATGCAGCCCCAGACCTGTTCATGCACATGCAGTGTTAAGTTTCATATATGCAGTCAAGATAGCAATTGGCTTTTACAGCATGCAGTCTTTTATAGGTGATGTGATAAAACAAAGTCTTTCCTTAGTGTTTATTCATCTCACTCACAGAAAGCTGGTGAGCACTGGCACAAAATCTATATGTTCATAACCATTGAAGCAGATTTGGCAGAAAGCTACATGAGTTATCACAATAATGTGTTGCTTTAGATATAGAAATTGTGTGCTCTTCCTATGTAGCCTCTAGGACAGTCAAAGATGAAGAGATCATCTCTTCTCTGTTCACCAAAAACTGCCCTGAATGAAATGCACGTTATCTCAACCCGAACTGCCCAAAGCTATACTCAGCAAGCTCCTTGGGTATGACTGGGAGCCGATTGATGAGAATATTTAAAGGCTGTTGGAAGAGATCCAAAGTAAAGCTTTTACATTTAGATCACAGAAAGCTGGCACAAAGCTAACCCTAGTGGAGAAATACCAGGAAACATATGAAATTAACAGTTCTACAGAGCTTATTTTCTTAATGGGAACCTGATTACTTTTGAGGAGATGGGGCTGGGAGTACTCAGAGCTCTAATTAAAATTGGTTGAAATACAAATGATAACACAGAAACGAAGCCAGCAGGTTGGAGGTAGGAGCTTTAGCTTGAAATCAGAGCATCTGGGTCAAACTGATTTTTTTAATTAATTAGGAATTGCAGCAGAAAACTTAACTTTTAAGGGGTAATACAAATAATGATGGCAACTTCAAAGCAAGTAGCTTTAAGTCTTTAAAGTTAAAGATGAAAAAGACCAGTAGTGTAACTAAGGTGGGATGAGTATGGGGAGAGGGAGTGAATGGGGACAACAGGGTTGGCTCCTAGAGAGCCCAGCCATGGGGCTGTTTTTGCCTGAGCAGAGATGACACTGGTACAGAAGTAGTAGTGGTAGCAGTAGCTGGGGACGGTAAGCCTTCCCTTCCACTCACCTACATTCCCCCACCCCCCCAGATCTACAGTGGTCAGCATGCCCCTGCGTTCCCCCAGACCCTTCCCACCCAGTCTCAGGTGCTTAATAAACTTATTACACTTATGGAAAAGATCCGTTGGTTCATACAGCCCCAGACCTATTACAAAGATGTAGCATAGGCACTAACCCTTTCACAGCTGATTGTCTACTTTTGAATTTTGGCTGTCATTTTTGCAATCTGAATTGCCACACATTGAAAAAAGTGGTATCACGGTACCTATATGTATCCTGGCTGAATTTTCCAATAAAATACTTGTTCAAAGTGTACTGAATGCCGGGCTATATTGAGGTGCTGGGCATGTCTACGTGAGATGTTAATTGCACAGTTGACTAAATAACTGCACAATAAATGTCTTGGTGTCTTCATGTGCACTCCTATTAGGCTGGAGTAAACTAATTTACTCCACAGCAGGATAGCACTTGTTTTTACAAGTACTATCCTGCTGCAGGTAAAAAATTACATAGCAGTACACATAGCAGCCCACATCTAGATGCCGCCTGGCTGGCTGGGGCATGAAGTTGCTTCAGTGTGGGGGCTGCCTGCCTGCCCCTTAGCCCCACACTGAAGATGCCTCCTGCCCAGCCAGCCCCTCCATACCACAGTGACCTGCAAGGAGCAGCCTTGGGCTGGCAGGCTGATCTCCAGAGTCCTCTGTCAGCCGGACCTGCTCTGCCTGGGCTCCACATGCTGCACCTGAATAAGTTGCAGAGCTTATTGCCCAGAGTTAATTGCTCCTGGGCACACATTCAAACAGTAATGTAATTGCACATATAGACACACCCCCAGTATACAATCCTAGAAGTAGGTTTGATGAGATTCTTGGCATACCCAGTAAAAATTTTTGCAAATTAATTTCTAGAAAACTCTCATGTGAAAATGAAAATAATTTTCGCTCTTGTGAGCCAAATGCTCATTCTTATACTCAAATATGTTTCAAAATACTGTTAAGAAATTGTGCTGACCATTTTGGATAACTTCTAATGGTCTTTGCATCTTTGCATTCTAAATCAGATTTTCTTAGTGGACCTCCAGTTTGATTTTCATAACACTATGTAACTATTTTTGTCAATTATTTATATGACACTAAATAAACTTACCGCTATCCATAACACAGCATTTTCCAAGAGAGTTTACTACTGAATAGACAAAAATATGTATAGGGCAACAGTTCAAGTGTAGGAGAGTGTAGAGACTTCATTGACAAAGGCGCTATAAAGTCAAACGTAAGGAACATTTTAGACAAGAACAGGCAGTCTGTTTCACATATGGGGATGGTCCAAAAGAGGACAGAAAGCCAAGAGCAGCAAAAAGGAGATGAAAGAGGAGAGGGAGTTGGGAGGAATTTGGACATGTATAATAATAAGGAAAGGATATATTTGAGTAATACTGTAGTGGAAGAAGTGAGAATTTAGTGACAACCTGGATAGATTTGTCAGTGAAAACTAACTGAGAAATCAGGGGCGATATATATTAACCTGGGACGGCAGGGACATTGTGCACTGATTGGGCAGAGAGGTGAGGCAATCTTATGAGGACAGAAACTAATAGACTAGTAGTCCTCAGTCTACTTAAAAACAAAACAATCTATCACTCTATTACAATGCAATTAGCCCTTTTAAATGCCACACAACACTGATAGCTCATTTTTCTTTCAAGTCTCTTTTAGTCACTGCTTCCTAGAATTGAATCTCTACCCACCCTTATAAGTGTGACCTGCATAAGTGGATGACTTTGTATTTGGCTGTATAGAAATATATGTTGTTTACTTCTACCTGGTTTACCAAACAATCTATGTCTTTCTGAAGCAATGACCTGGCCTTATTGTGGCTTACCGTTCCCAAAATCCATGCACCACAACTTTGGTGACAAGTTTTTGTTTCTTTCTATTTTCCCAACTCTTGTGTTGCTTGCAAACTTCATCGGTGATTAGTTTTTGTTCTTTCAATCCCTTAATAAAATGTTAAGAAGTGAAGAGCCAAAAACTGATCTCTGTAGGACTTCAATAGACACATACCTGCCTAACGATAACCTATTTGCAATTACAT
This sequence comes from Crocodylus porosus, assembly GCF_001723895.1. NCBI lineage: Eukaryota > Metazoa > Chordata > Crocodylia > Crocodylidae > Crocodylus > Crocodylus porosus. The sequence goes on from NW_017728917.1 coordinate 22,978,559, forward strand.
TTGGGACTTAACAACTGGCCAGTTTTTAACCCGTTTAACCATCTACAATGTAGTATTCTCAGTTTTCAATCAAAATGCCCTAAGGTATTCAGTCAAATGTCCTAGCAGCAATTTAAGCATATTATACCAAAAACAGGAGTTTTTTCAACCAAACTTGTCTCCTTAACAACATGCATATTTCCCCAAAAAATCACTCCTCTGAAATTGGGTTGCACGTCTTAAGCAGGGAAGCTGATTACAGCAGTAGAAGGGAAGCATGGGGACTAGGGGTGTGCAAAGCGAGCTTTATTCAATTTGGATTTGGATTCGGCCTGAATCAGGGACAGCGATTTGATTAACTGATTCAGATCACTGTCCCTGATTTGATTCAGCCAAATCCAAATCTGAAGACTAGATGCTGATTCAGAGAATCAGTGATTCGGACATAGACACAGCTTTAGAAGTTTTTTTGACATACCTTGAGGTAGGAGGCATGGCTTGTGAATGCTGTGATGGTGGGGTGGATGGAGCACGGGGAGTTCTCCAGCATGCTTGGCAGCAAAGCTGAAAGTGGACTGGAAGTATTTCCGTATTTCCAATCCACTTCTGGGTCTGCCAGGGAGCATGGGGGGGGGAGCCTTCCCATCTCAGCATTCAGCCTCAAGGGGACCCCAGGAGCTTGCAGGGGGACAAAAAAACTTTTAAAGCTGTCTCTATGTCTGAATCTCCCGATTGATTTGGAGGGTTCTGATTCAATTCAGCAAGCTTAAAGGGTTCTGATTCAATTCAGATTCAGCCACTGAATTGGGCTGAATCTCCGCCAAATCGAATCAGGGACTGAAGCTTTGCATAGACCTAATGGGGACACTGAAATGGCTGCCACGCTTCTTTCTAAGCTGGTCACATGTAGGGATGGATGGAGCTCACTCTTCAGTGTCACTAAATGTTGCCAAACTGGCAGCACTTTTGACTGAGTAGTCATGGGGAGGGTGAGTAAACTGAAAAGCATACTTCCTGTATTCCATGCAGTCAGAATTCAGCTATGACTTGGCAACTGTTCTTTTCTTCATTCTACCTGCCTAAAACGTGGTGTGTGTTATACAGGAGGCAGTATGTGAATAAATATGGTATTTTTTATAAAGTCACATTATATTGACGTTATATTACTTTCCTTTTCATTATTTATTCATATATTAATTAATTATTTTTTAATGTAACACCAACTCCTTATTCAACTGCATAAGAGATGAGCTTGCATTATATACCGTTATGTAGTGTTTCGGAATATTTTTTACACTTTCCAAACCTGGCTTTATGAAATGTGTTTTCTTATTTTCTTCTGCCATTTACTTCAGATAAAGCTGTTGTAGTAGAAATTAAAAAAAATATATGTATGGTATTTAATTAGAAAAACATGTCTCAATTCATGAGCTTCATAGTGTTTAGGAGGGGTGTGCGAAATGGGCCCTACTTGATTCGGATTCAGATTTGGCCTGGATCAGGCACAGTGATTCGATCTCTTGATTCGGATCACTGTCCCTGATTCGATTTGGCTGAATCCAAATCTGACAATTTGATACTGATTTGATGAATCAGCAATTTGGACAGACACAGCTTTAAAAGCTTTTTCTACATACCTCTAGATACCAGTGTAGCTCATGATCACTGCGGTGCTGGGGTGGATGGAGTGTCTCACAGCAGCACAAAGGGATTTTCAGAGTGCTCAGCAGCAAACCTGGCAGTGGACCAGAAGTACTTCTGGCCCACTTCTGGGTCTGCTGGGGAGCGTGCTGGGGGCCTCCCCCACATCCCCCCGGCCTGGCAATTGGCTGCAGGGGGACCCCGGATACCCTCCTCCCCAGACTCAGGAGGCACCAGTTGCCAAGCTGGAGGGCTGCAGGGGGGTCCCCTGCATACTCCCCAGTGGGCCAGGAAGTGGACCAGAAGTTCATCTGATCCACTTCTGGGTCTGCTGCTGAGCGTGCTGGGGAGCCCATGGCACTCCTGTGGAATGCTGCATCTGCCCCAGCATGGCAGTGTTCAGAGTCCCTGCTACCTAGAGATATGTAGAAAAAACATTTAAAGCTGTATCACTGAATCTATCTGAATCTCTCCTAATCAATTCGGAGGGTTCCAAATCGATTCAGAGAGATTAAAGGGTCCTCTGATTTGATTCAGATTCAGAGACACAGCCACCAAATCAGGCTGAATCTCACTGAATCGAATCAGAGACCAAAGCTTCACATAGTCCTAGTGTTTAGAAGGCTTGAACAGGAAGTTTGTATGGTATGAAAATTTTCACATACATGTCTATTTTGTTTTATTTGCTTAAAACTAGTACAATCAAGGTACACAATTTGAAAGAAAATGTGTGTAAAATACTTACTTCATCATCACAGCTTATGGAACATCTGCCATCAAGAGATGCGCACTGTAAAGGATACCAATAAGATGTATATTTCACACTAAGGTTTTTTTTTCTATTCTGATAATTTTATGATTTATATTTTAAACATGATAATAAGCAACATTTTTAAAAGAATGATATAACTGATTGCAGCTGAATCAATGACAGTAACTTACTGGGGAAAGGCCACAAGAGGATTTGACTGTAGCAGGAACGAGTTAAATCTAGTATAATTACATCTGCATCAAAGGGATTAGGTCATGCTATACAAATTTCAGTTGTTTGGTCCAATCTTTAAAGCCTACCTTAAATGATACATGTTCATAAACCTTACATAGAGAAGAGTTAGTTATTCCCCACAAGGGATTGCCTAAGTCACGTGTCAGTCCATATTTCAGATAATATTTTAGAGATGCTTATTCTCAAAAATAGTACAGTTCCAATTTACTCTCAAGCTGAGAATGTAATCTCTTGATCCTCTTACAATTGGATGAGATTATTTTGTTTAATAAATACACATTTTAAACCCTAAGTAAACCATTTTAAATGCAATTTATTAGAGGCTGTAAAGAAGAAGATAGCCAAACTTGATTTAATTGAGGTGGTACACCACTACATCATATTTCACATTGCTAAAAGCTAGACTACAGGTCCTGAGTAAGGGACAGGGCATGAATCTGCTGCTCAGGAATGACCAGCAACCAAAATGTGACTCGGGGTACATCTACATGTTCATTAATGTGCTTTTGCTACTACACATTACGCTTAGTACCTGCACTATAAAATACTACATAAAGGCACATTAGGCTGTCCTAATGGGCAGTAACTGAAGTGAACACTTTTTTTAGTGATGTTTAATGTAGACTAATTCTACTGTGCATTAGCATATTAGCACTGTTTTTGACAAGATGCTATAATGCGCAGAATAGGCTACTGAGCATTAAAGTGTACACGTAGATGCTCCCACGGCTACATTATTTAGTGTTTGATTACTTCTCCCAGTGCTGCCTGTACTACCTTGTGCACCAAAGCAGGAGTGGAGTCAGAGTTCTACCTAACTCTTGCTCACCTACCATAGATTGGGAATTGGAGCACCATGGAGGCTGCTCTCCCCTCCTAATCACCATCCATAATACAGGTAACCTGCACAAGGGAATGATTAATTCCCTGAATGAACATGAGGAGGCCCCCAGCTATGCACTTAGTAATAAGTGTGTACATTGGAAGAAAGTGAGCAAAAACTGAGCAATTTGAAATCATGTGCAGATATTTTCAATACAATGAAATCATGTTTGTATGTATTTTAATTCTGATATTAAAAAGTGTTAGCTAGTGATAAAAACATTAACACTGAAGAGGAAATTCAGAATTATTAGGTGATGATTTTGACTTTCCCTTGATTTACCCTAAAGTAATTATTCATGGCTTTGTACTTTACTTGGAGACCTGATCTTGAGAGTCCTTTCACTTCTACAAGTGAAGGATCAACACCAGAGCAATTAACCCTGTGAACATTATGTCATAATGAATTAAAAAGTAAATTGGAACAGCCTGTAGTAATAGCTTTACAGACACCCATAGGAACTCTTGCACTTCCTTGGCTAACCATATGCTCTATTCTATCATCCATACAGTAAGAGAATGAATATGGACTTATCTACATAGAAAACACCAAATGGAAACATACCTGTCTGCTGGCAGTCCAAAACTTCCGCTGGAAAAATTCAAGTTTCATCTGGATACCTACGGCTGGTAAAAACAATAAATAAAAATATGGTTTTAAAAACCCTATCGTGATTATTTAGAGTTAACCATAGTGGAAATGCTGATGAATCTTCTTGAAATCATACTAGTTTAGTTTAAGAAACCATGTGATCATACATCAAATAAGACTTACCTTTTGTTTAAAAATATCAAGACACTGATGACACAACATGTTAGGAATGCACAAACCAGGAGTTAAGAAGATTGTGCACTTATTTACACTTAAAATAAAGGGCCTACAAACTGGCAAAAAGGAATTGGTTCCTTATTAATCCTGTTCCATTCTTAAAACCTGCTGTAGAATGCACAGGTATAACTGGGCATTTCTGCACTCTGGGTGAAGTAGTCACAGCTGGGCTGCTGCCAGCGGCCAGAAGAGCAGCAGTGGTGGCAACTATTTATGTTGCCCTTATTAAGCCCCATCTACATGTTACACTTAAGCCATGATTCAGTCAAGGCTACACACTCAGTCAATTAATGGCACGATAAGAAGAGGAATAAGCTACAAAGTCATTTCACAAAATATGTGTAATACCTTTGTAGCTGCTTCCTATCACGTCATTAACTGAAAGTGTGGCCAAGGGCCTGTGTGGCTGGGAGCCCTATCAGCTGATTGGTGAAATGCCCCCCTGCCCTCCCTTTCCCATGGCTCACAGATTGCAGCAGCTGTGGTTTCTCAGCCTCACCCCACCACCCCCCACAGCTGAGAAATCACAACAGCTGCAATCTTGCTGCTGTAGGGTGCATCCACATAGCTGAGAGCCCTGTCAGCTGACCCAGGCTCTCAGCCGAGGGAACTTGTTTGCTTCTGACTCCCCCTGCACTGGGAATAAGGTGCAATGAGATCTAATGTGACCCACACAATTGTGCATCCTGCCAAGCATATGTGGCATGGCAGGAGGTGTGATTGTGTGGCTAGTGCATTAGATTCCATAATGTAAAAATTAAGTTTATTTCCTACCTATAGGGACTTTTTCCCCTGAGCCTGATGGGCGTGTGAGCCCAAAAGCTGGCAAAAAAGGGTTTTTTTTTGCGATTTCTTAGTTGGTCTAATCAAAGGTATAATCTCTGAACCAAGAGTTCTAGGTTTTTGTATTTCTTTTTGTCTCAGACCAACACAGCTAACAAATACATCCCTGAAACATGGAAGATGCCAAATTTTAGCCAATTTTGAATTTTAAATTTCATTGCTGAACAACAAGAAAGATTTCTACACCTCCCTGCTTGCCATGTGACACCACTAGGGAAGGAATCCTGCCTCATCTGCAACAGAGGAACTCATAAAGTCACTCTCATGGACCCAAAGGGTCAGATTTCCATCTTAAGCTTCCTCTGCGCAAAAATTAAGTTTATTTCCTATCAGAGGCAAACCGAGCAGGGCCCCACCCTGCTCCAATCTCAGACCCAAAGAAGCTGCTGCTGTCATTGGTGGCAGCAGCAGCAGGGGGTGTGGGGGGGTATTGAGCGGCTGGACATGGAACTGCTGCTCCACCCAGCTCCATGCCATCACTGCTCTACCTGGCTCCATGGGCCTCCCCCCCAAAGCACGGGGCCTGGGGCAGTCGCTCCGATTCATTTCCCCCCTAGGGACAGCCCTGTTTCCTATCTATGGAGACTTTTTACCATCTTTAATTTTCCTTGAGTCTCATAAAGGGTGTGTGAATCCAAAAGCTTGCAGAAAAAGATAATTTTTTTTTGTGATTTCTTAGTTGGTCTAATAAAAGGTATCATCTCTGAAGCAAGAGTTCTAGATTTTTGCATTTCTTTAGATCCCATTGTGCCTTTACCTGCTTATGAGGAGCGGCCCTTAGTTATGCCACTGGTAAAATGTCCCTGGGCAGAGATACCTGCAAGTTCTGTATGCCAATTTAAGTTCTTGAAGCACTGAAGATGCTCCCTGGCAAATTCACTATATAATTTGCTACTTAAAAATAAACTATACAAAAATTCAAATTGTTCTGGGAAGTCAGCAGAGGCTTAATTCATTTTTTTTCTTGAGGATCTACGACATGAATCACCTTTAATCGTATTTGCATTTTCCACAGTCTCTTACTCCAATCAAACATTGGTCTTGTTTTCACAAATATGTGGCAGATGAAATCATGAACACTTTTCATATTGTTTTCCTCATAGTGAATAAGGAAAACTATGTGCATAACTCATAACATACTGATAGATGTGAGGTAAAATTAAAAATAGAGGAAAGTTTCTCTATTGAATCAGCCTAAAAATATTTCTCTACCAACTGTGCCTCATATACAACACTACTTGAGAGGATAAATACGGAAATACTCTGTGAATCAGCTTCACAGCACATTTTCTCCATCTATCTTATATTATATTGTCATTTATTTTATGGTCAGTGAGGAGATGCTATCTGACAACCACGCAGAACATATTTCCTGCATCTGTTATATTCCTTTATAGCCATTTCTCACACAGAAGTAATCTGCACACTCCACTTTCTTTTTCTGAAACAGAGGCAAAATATGCACCATATTTGCAGGCTACACCGCAATAAATGCTATCTGAATATTTTTAAATCTTAACCTTATATTCCAGTTGTATTGATAGATGTATGAAACGTAGTTCACTAAAGTGTCTAGTACAGATTCTTTAAGCCAGTGGGAGACTTGATACGCAGTTCTGCATGTTTACCTATGTGTGTGCCTAGATTTAAGCATATAAGCATTTTTATTGAAGTCACTGGGGCTAGGGACAGACATTTAAAAAGCCTGAGCCTGAAGTGATTCAATCTTTGCTGGTTAGTCTAACCTGGCTAGGCTAAATCACTGTGTAACTCCATAGACATCTCAGAAATGCAGGCATATGCCTGCAGTGGCTCAGGGTAGAAGCTGGGGGGTGCTAGAGCAGCCCTCCCTTCCCTTCCAGAATGCTGAGCTGAGGAGGAGGGGGCATGGCCAGGCCCCAGCAGGATGCTCTGATTAGCCCAGCAGGGAACTGATAACAATATTTATCACCTCTCAGTGTTTATCATTCCATTAAGAAAACAACAGAGGGACAGTACCGCTACCTGGTGATTCTGCCTGGTGATTCTGCCTGTTGACTCAGCAGGGACCCATGGCCAGCATATGGTCTGCTAGCTGATACACAGATACCTCTCAGCAAGGCAGAGGGGAGGGGGGAATTCCTGCTTAGCAGGGAGTGGTAAGGGGGAGGGAGGAAGCAACCCGCAGTCTCTGTCAGGGTTGCATCCAGGGAGCAGAAGGGAGAGGCCAGCCCTGCTTTCGGGCAGAGAGCCTCACCTAGCCAAGAGAGCATGCCGGGATGCTGAGGGAGTTTGGTTTATCTTAAATCAGCCAGAGGTCTAGGATAGACATTGCATAAACCAGTTTGACCCAAATCAGTTAAGTCTGATACTACATTCAACCAAGTTTATCTCAAACCAGTTTCAGCCATTTTCAAACTGGTCTATATGCACTGAACATCTATTCTGTTACAGGTTTAAACCAGTTTCTAATCACTTAAACTGGTTTGTGTGTAAAGTCTGTTCCTAGCATAGGCATACTTGCATACTTAATATTAGGTACATGATTGCTGTATTGAAGTTTGGATTTGCCCAATCCTGATAGGTACAAAGAACGTCAGGTGCAATATTAACTATCTTCATCTCCCCTCAATTTTAACTGATATTGATTAATGCTCAGCACCATGAAGGTTCAGACCTTTTTTTAAATTGATGGGGAATGGATTACATGCCTTTCTATTCAGTATTAAAACACGATCCAGTTTCTGCAAAGAAGAAATTTTTGCAGAACTTTTCTCTGTACTCTGCAGGGGAATAACACGTATTTCTCAATCGGTGCTACTCACCTTCAAATTTTTTAACCTTTGTTCTTAAAATATATTTGGTGAGGCACAGTGGATTCTTCGCTGGTTTGCCAAGTCTGTGTCATAAGGCCTACTTAGTTGTGGAGGACAGATAAAGACATGTATACAATAAAATCTCTTTCTACAGGTTATTTACTAATCTCATCTTGTGGATAACCTATGCAGAAGGGTTGAAGTACTAAGGACAAGATTTTCCAAAGTATTTTGGTGCCTGACTATATAGATTTTTCAAAAGACTCAGGTTTGGCCATTAAATCCCACAGACAGCAATGGACATGTGCATAACTTTCTTAAGTATTTTGATAAATATTGCAAATGCTTATCTGAACCTTTAGATTCCTAAGTGGCTTTGAAATGCTACAGAATAAGTTTAACAACCTACAGTTACTAAAGAGCACTTTTTATCCAAGGATGTTAAAGCACTTCAAGAACCTGTTGACTTTTACGATCAGAATCTGGTGGCCTTTTACGATCAGATCACCAGATCATTAGATGCAGGAGTAGCAGTAGATATAGTCTTCCTGGACTTCCAGAAGGCTTTTGACACTGTCTCTCACCC
>NW_017728917.1:22987965-23004937 GCF_001723895.1 Crocodylus porosus
CGGACTAGATGATCTGCTCAGGTCCCTTCCGACCCTAGAAACTATGAAACTATGAAACATGGCCATCTATTATTTTACCCTCTATTGATGGAAAATGTGAAACATATAGAGAATAAAATGGCATGCTAATGCCACCCAGGCAGTCAAAAGCAAAACCTGGGGACACAATGTAGATTGGCTGACTCAAAAAACCCTGCTCTAACTACTAAACAGTGCTGACTATTTAAGAGGGCACAGCTTGTGGTCAGATATTCTTCAATTGAGGTGTAGAGTTAGGTCAATGGCAAACTTCAGAACTTAACACAAGACTGCAGTTATTAGGAAGCAAATTGTTGAGAACAGAGATGGGGTTTGTTGGCAGTGAAACAGGTTAACAGTGGTTCATCCACTGCAAGTTGAGGAGACAGAGCTTTGATCAGCCCCCAGTCAGCAAGCAAGTAGTTCAAGCAGGGAGGAGCGGGAAGACAGGCAGAGCTTTCCCAGGGGACCAGACCTCAGTGCTGCAGGCAGGCCTCTAGTGCAGCCTGGCTCTGCTGCTCAGCATGAGCCCCCTCTTGGCACCGCCCCCCCCACCAGGGCTGCATGCTGCATCCTGCTCGCTGCCACTGGCACCAGGCTGTGGCAGAATTTGCTGGGCAAGCGCTGGGCAACAGGCCCTAATCCTGCCTTTTATGGAGTCAGCCTGGTCCTGCCATCCAGCATGTCCCACAGGAGCCCAGCACCAGCGGTAGCTAAAAGGTTGCAGCAGGCAGTCCTACTGGGGTAGGTGAGGGGGTGGAGTAAGCCCACATCCTAGCTCCAGAAGCCCTTTTAGGGAGGGCTGCGACAGGGGCTTCCCTCCACATTGAGCTCCTAGCCCAGCCTGTCCCTGCCACTTGGCACAAGCCCTGCAGGGCTGACTGCTGCATCTGCTGGCTGCTGCTGGTGCCAGGCTCTGGCAAGACATGCCATGCAAGCTGGAGGCATGTGCTGGGCAACAGGGCCTAATCCTGACTTGTATGGAGCCAGCGCAGCCCTGCCACTTGATGAGTCCCACAGGAGTCCAGCACCAGTGGTAGCTGGAAGGATGCAGCAGGCAGCCGTAGGAACTTATGTTAGGCAATGAGGCCCAATCCTTCCTTTGATGCGGCCCACCTGCCTAGGTGGGAACAGGGAAATTCCCCAGGGGATAGCACAGCTTGTGGGGCTGAGACTGGGGTGGTGGAGGTGGGACTCCCTACCCTGCATTTTAGTGACATGCTGGCCCAGCTGCATGGGAGGGAGTCACCACCTCCCCACATCCCTGCAGCTGGGCAGACCAGGGCTCAGGGAGATCCCATGCCAGGGAAAACCTCCCTGAAGGCCTGGAGTTTCCACAGGTGGGAAGATACTCCAGTCCAGGCTGGTCAGGGACAGGGGACTGTTTACCACCTTGTGGGGACAGCAGGAGTTTGGCGGGGGTGTGCTGACCAGCCAATTGGGGATGGTCCAGCTGCCAGCAGGCTAGGAAGCATGCTTTAGCACCCCTTGACTTTTGGCCTACACCAATGTAGGCTTCTGCCTGCTTTTCCCAACTAAAAAGTAAATGTTTGTTATGTTTGGTATCCATTCAATCTACACAGATTAGAGAAACCTTCATAGATTGAATCAATTTTGACTTGGGCCTTTTGACTCTCTGTACTTAGCCCAAAGAGACAGCTACAGGACTTCAAAGGTTCTGTGCTTTGCTACAGTAAATAGCAAATAGCTACAGTAAATTGTAGCTATGCAAACTAAATAGCAAACACCAGTAAATAATGGTGTGATCTTGATGTCACAGGCTCGTGGCCACAGGGGTAGCTGTGACACCCCCTGGTGGCCTTGCATTTCCTGCCCAGCTCAGATTCTAATGTCTCTCTCCCTAGATTGCTCCCCCACCATGCCTTATTTTTAATATTAAAGGTTGATTAAGAGAGTTGCCAACAGGCCTTAGAGTGAGACCTCATCTTAATAATTTCCCACTAGGCATCTCATAAGGCCCCACTAGCCTCAATCCAGCTCTCAGGCCTGATAGGTCCCTCTCAGTCTGCCCAGGTCCCTGTAGGGCACCTGTAGCCTTAATGGCAAATTGCATGGCTCTTTTTCCTTCCCTACACCATGCCCCAAGCTGTGCAGATGTTCTCTCCCTTTGATGTTGACTATTTATACACTCATCCCCCTTGGGCCCTTGTACCTCCTGGTCCCATACTTCCTGGTCTCCTCTAGGCCCTCAGACCCCTGGTCCTGCATGCAGCCCCTCCTCCATAATCCTGGACCCTCTAGTCCGGCTTAGCCTACTCTGGGCTTATGGAACCTCTGGCCCAGCTCAGCCCTTCCCTGGGCATGTGGACCCTATGGTCCAGGTCTCAGCCTTCCGGACCCCTTACTGGGCCCCCGTCTCAGTCTGAGGTCTCCTGGGTCAACAGTTCTCTACATAGGGTTTGAGCCTGTTACCACAGGGCTCAAGACTAAACTACCACCATAACTTAAATAAACAAGAAGAATTGCAGCCCTCCAGCGAATACCTCAAACCCACTAAGGCCTCTTAATACATAATACAAAGGCCTCTTACCTGTAAACCCAGTCTTTCTCTGCCAAGGAACCTGCCTCTATTCCCAGGCCTGCAGAGTTGTTTAGCTAAAATCAGGTCCCTTCAGGAGCCCTGTTGCCCTGAAACCAGGAGCTCCTCACTTCATGGTTGTTAGAGCAAGACCAACTGACCCGTGCAAGCTCTGAATTATGTAGCTCAAGCCTGAGCCCTCTTTCAGTCAGGTGAGTCCCTCATAAGCTCCCCTCTGCCACCTGGAAGCAGCCTATTCTCTTCCAGGGCCAGGCACATCCCAGTGCCTTGCTACACTTGAATCATGTTTTTCATTGTATTGTGAGGGTTGCATGTTCATTAGTGTCCGCTGAAGCCAGCATGAATTACCACATACATTCGGCATGTATCCAAATGGTAAAAATTCAGAAAAGGATCATAAAGCATACTGAGATAATATGATGATATATTTTATTGCTTATAAATTTCAAGATATCAACAATTTAGAAAGAACCTGTAAAGTACCTAGCAAAGGAATTTTTGTTTAAATTTCATTTTTATTCTTGTAAACCATGTTTGTAGACGTGTAATAAACATGGGGAAAAAAACTTATACTGCACAACAATATTTTTCCTCTGTGCTAGTATTTTACAACCACTCAAGTTTAATGATAAACCCTTTGTAAAGAAGTGCTAAATATATGCTGATGGCCTTACTTCAATCAAAGATGAATTTATACTTAACATTTCCTAATGTCCGGTATAAATTACTTACCACATGAGAGAGAATCTGAAACTGTAATGAGATAATTATGACACAGCTCATCTGTAAAACATTTCATGTGCACTTTTTAATGAATTGCACAATGGAATGTTGGAATATAAAGACAATTGAAATCCTGGGACCAATTTCTGTAAAACTTAGAACATGCACTCTTCATGGAGATGAGAGAAGGCAGGCAGCTGCAGTTTTGTTTTTATTGGTATCAGCTCTATGAATTTCAATGCCTTTTTGGAAAGACTGGAGAAAAGCAGAGAGCAGGCAATAATATTGGGTTTGCTCTCACTACAGTAAAACTACAGTTTTAGTGGGAGTTTTGCTTGTGCAAGTACTGCAGAATGGGCTTTATACCAATTTACTTGCTATTCTGGCTTTTTAAAAACACAGTCCAGTTCATTTAACTATATGCTTCTTTGTAGAGCTTCAATATTAATCTCTGAGGTACAATATTATTTAAGCAAGGAAAACAGAAATGTAACTAATAGTTTAGCATTCTCTGGTCAAGCTATATCTCTATGGTGAAAGAGGAGGGAGAAAACACAGCTCCAGTTAACAGTTTATGGTGAAAACAGCAATTGAAGGTTTCTTTAAAGAGGCATAACCTAAGACGACATTTTAATATCATCATTTTTAATTCTGTGTTGTTTTTTGCAATATCATAGGGAACTTTACAAAGTTTTTATATGCAGTTTGAGTGAATAACTTCTTAGCATTCATTCTTCTTGATACATTGCTTTGAAAGGTCACCTGTATATGAAGTACAATAAATGGCAATTATAAATGTTTCTTACATTTCTGATTATAATTATTTGATAATAGCTCAAAAGAATTAACAGTGCTAGTGAATGGAATAATAATTTTCTTTTCAACCCCTGAGGTAATGCTAAAGCATTTTTGCAGGCTTCATATGAGGAAATATATATTCCCTCTGCTTTTCAGGAACACTGAAACTAGTACAGGATATTTTTTTTGGTCAGCTCATTTTATGCTCTAAGAACTATTCAAATATACTTCAAAAGGATTTTAGAGCCAATACGTTCTTCTGGGCAATCCCCAGTCCTTCAACATTTTAGAACTTCAGAATGAAATATTTCATCTCCAAGCTACTTAATATTTAAATCTGTGTTCTACAAATCAGCTATATGTTTAAAAAGTTATAAACCTCAAAATTATAGCTCCCATGTGACTAATTCCTTATTTAGCCCTCCCTGATGTAATAGTTACTGTAGAGGTTGGAGAAAAAAAAGTTATATATTTTTCCAAGTATTACTCAAGAATTTGTGCTGATAACATTCACATTTTAATAAAAACTTTTTTAAACTGATACTTAACTCAGATGGGAGTAAAATTTTAAAAGGCTGCTTAAAAATGTTAGATTTTGACTCACCCAGTTGGCTACAGAGTTGAAACTATTTTTCACTGGCCAGTGGGGAAGGAATCACAGTTGGAGGAGGACAGTGCTTTCTACATTGCTTCCATACCCTCAGAGTTTTATTAGGGAGGACAGATTTAAATTGAAGTTGGTACCCGATTGGAGACCCACCAGTAGTGACTGAAACACCTATCTGGTGATTAAATGACTCCCCCCCTCACATAAAAGGGTCTCGACATCTTCTGATACTGAAAAACTGAATTGTAACCATTCCCCTTTACCTCCCAACCTAAATAAAAATTTTGATTATTCTGTGGTAAACTGCAAACGTATTCAAGTGTGAGCAAGTGGGTATATTGTAAGTTTGACTGAGTAAAACATACTGACAGAAAAATATAAGATTTTTGCAATTACACTCTGATCCAGAAAAGCACCTCTGCACATGCTTAATTTTAAACATATGAGTATTGTTGCTGAACTGAAGAGCAAGTTTTCTGCTGGGCTGGGACCCTAGATCTGAAAGTGGCAGGGTCCATAGCCATTCTACACTGCAAGACTGAGATCCATGGCTGCTGTACAAATCCTGTATCGTGTAGTCATGAGACCAAGTGAAACTGTCAAGCAATGCAAGGAAATTTCATAGGCAGAAAAACCCTATCCCATTGAATTCTCCAGGGGCAGACCCAGAGAGGGTGCAGTGGCATGGTTGCACCTCCTCCCCTCCCCGCTTTTGGCTGTCTGCTGCATGTGCAGTGAGCTTTCGGAGCTCACCAGCATGTCAGTGAGCTCCTGCTGGGAGCTCTGCCCTATGCTGTGACCTCTATGAGCTTATGAGCTCACTGGCTGGTTGGCAAAGGGTCTGCTCTGTGTCCCTCCTTTGAAGCAGCTCCACAGTCCAAGTGATGCTTGCTCTTTCCTTCCTTCTGCTAACTGCTCTTTCCCACACTTTCCCTTCCCTCAGAATTCAGCAGCAGGGGAAAGGAGGGGACAAGTGGCCAGCTGGCAACAAGACCCTTACTTTCCATAGCTCCAAAGCCTACCGGCTGTGTGTCAGTGCTGGTGGGTTGTTCCCTCCTTTCTCCTGCTGCTGTATTTGGTAAGAAGGGTTGGGGGGACATGGAAGGGAGGGGTGGGAAGGACGGAGAAGGAAAGAAAATTGCAAATGGGAGAAAAAGGGAAAGAGCAAACCTTGCTTGAGCTCTGGAGTTGCTTGAAAGCAGACCCTGTGCTGACCAGCAAGTGGGCTTTGAGACCTCACTGGCATCGGGATCACAGTGAGGGCTTGTGACACATGTGCGATGAACTCTCTTCACTGAGCATGCACCAGACCGTTGAAGGGATTGCAGCAGCACCTCCATTGCCATGATGCTGGATCTGCCCATGAAGTTCTCTGAACATCAGGGCACAAACCTTGAACCATTGAGAGGTAGTTAGCTGTGTTAATCTCAAGTCAGGCAGAAGACAAGTAGAGGTACAGTGCATTCAGTTATAAGGTGCACCCCTACTTTGCCTTCTGTTAGATTATGCATTATGAATCTCTGGGTCAACATATTGTGACTTGTATTACTGCTATATCTTTTTTTGGTTGGGAGTGTTTTCAGGACACTTGGCTTACTTTCTAAATATGAGTTATAATAATTCAGTCTGAAGGTCATAAATGTCTGAATCACTTTAAAATGTGTGCCACTGCCATAGCAATGAAATTTCGCATGTGGGGCAAAGCCCACAGCAGCAGCCCCCCCTTGCCCCATGCACAGATTCAGGGGGCACCCCCCCATGTTTGTCCAGGAGTGCATGCAGCAGCAGGAGCCATCCTTCCTCCATCCCCATGCCCCACCAGACAAGCTGCTCATAGCTCTATCCCACACCCCACCCAGCTGGGCAGCACCTGTTGGTGCCCCTTCATTTCAGCACCTACGGCCTCAGCTTGCTCGCCCCCACTTGCTACAGCACTGAAGTGGTGCATGTCCAAAGCTAGGAACAAAGATTTCTTGCCAGGCACAGATGAAATTGATACTTTTTTCTGGCATGAGTGCTTAGGTTATGAAAAGTCCAAAAGGACCCCAACCTTGTAAATGGAGCTCATAATCTGAGAACAGGTATCTTCTATAGTGGGGGATCTTAAGTAGGAGACACTTTCTTTCAAGCTTCTCCTTTTGTTTCTAACCCCACTTTCTCACCAAAGGATCTAGCTTTAGTCAATGGTTCTGCATCCAGATACAGATTCTGGCTAGATCTTCAGAAAACTGAGAGATTGTGCTGTTGACCTTTAACAGGAAGAACAGCTGAGTACTTCGTGAATTGTTCTAAGACTTCTTCCCATGTATCTCAATGTATTTCATCTTTCCAACTTACTGCTCCAGTATGGTTGTTTATAACAAAGTAAAGACATAGGGCTAGCATACAGTGCTGAGGCTTTGATGACATGGCTTTAGCAGTACTAGTCAGCAATACTAGGGACTACTGGTAATACTAGGGACCACTTTATATTGGCAAAGGGAGTTATTGGCTGATGCAGTTAGTGCAAAACCATTTCTTCAAATGATATGCACTAAGTTGGCAATTGCCAAAATAAGCTGTATATACAAAGGAGGGAAGTGCATTTTTAGCATGACTACATCAATTAGCTGTCTCATTTTTTTCCCTTCCAATTCACCTAATTCACCTACCTATGATGGCAACACTTTGTACAGACCTTACAGAGAAAATAGGAAATCAGCACATGATAAAAACTCATTCAACAATTTCTAAATAATCCCTGCAGCCTTACCAAGAAAATACATACTAAAGGAAAAATATATTATTATTGTTGCTCCTCTTGTTAGGTCAGAAGAGGACAATGTTTTCAAATGAAATGCTACTAAAGGAACATAAATTTTGTCAGCTGCAGCTGTAATACTGAACAGTGAACAATAGAAGATAGGCAATAGAGACCCGGTTCTCCTTTGCTAAAGATAAAACCTAAGATGTTTGTAGATATTTACATCTAAAGTCATACTGGATAGCATAGCCTATGGGGTTCACTCCTGTCACAACTAGACCACCCCGGGGAAGACTGGAGAGCTGGAATCATGTTGTGTGTGTGTGTGTGGGGGGGTTGGGTTGTCAGGGCTCAAAGGGCTCCCCACAGTACAGCCATTTCCCACTACATACAATTCATTAACACATGCAAGATCTTTTGGTCTTTTTTTGTTTGCTTCTTTTATTCTTTGGTCTTTTATTTATTTTATTTCACTTCAAGAATGTGTTACATAAACTTAAACAATTTATTTTGGAATAAAAGGAGATGGAGGAGGCTAGTAGGGGGAAGTCACAGCCCTGATGCCTCTCCACCTCTTGTATCCATGCTTCTGATGTTGCAACCTTTCCGCCCTGCCCTCTCACTCACAGTGGGAATAGAGCCCAAGCATCTATGTTCCTAGTCATACCTCTAGTCACCAGCTCTCTAAATAGCAAGGAAAAGTTCTGCAGGTAAGAAACAGTATTAAGTGTTAATGTGACTGCTCACAGCATATTTTAATTTTAATACTGCTTAACATTCCACAGGAATACAATGACCTATTAGGTAGAGGCCGACATTACACATAAACTGGTTTAAGTGATCAGAAACTGGTTTAAACCTGTAATAAGCCAGAGCTCCAGCAGAGACCGCAGGCACAGCAGGATCTGCTTAGCTTCCCCCTGCGCCTCCTCCCTCACCACTTGCTGCTCAAGCAGGGATCTCCCCTCTCTCCCCCTCCCATCTCCCACAGCACAGACCTCAGCCACATGGACCTTAGGTATGTGGTATGCTAATGCTAATGCTGATAGGTGTCTGTGCTGTGTGTCTCCAGTTTCACTGGGACAGGACAAAGGCAGATAGGACAGTGTCTGTTTAGGGCTTTTTGGAGCTAATCAACAGGTCATCTGGTAACGTCCCTCCATTCCTTCCTTGGAGAAATCTGTTTAAGAGCTTGAACTAATGAGAGAAGCTTTTTTTTTCCTTGATTGGCTGCTAAACAGTGTTATCAGGTCCTTGTTGACTCTGTTGCCTGTCAGGTTTGTAGACAGTAGGAAGAAGCAGGAAAAGGGAAATTGAAAAGCTCAGTATCATCAACAGATGCACACAGTCCACACCCCTGCTTTGCCTCAGAGTGCTAGCTGGGGGCTGGCAACACTCCTACCCTTTGATCAGCAAGTGGGGAAAAGCCTAGGAGTGTGCAGGCAGGGTGGGGTTTAAACCCCTTCCTAATCAGAGCATCCTGTTGGGGCCTGGCCATGCCTCACCTCAGCTCAGTACTGTGAAAGGGAAGGGAAGGCTGCTTTAGCATCCCCTGGCTTCTAGCCACTGCAGATGAGTTAAAGAATTTCCCATTGGATCTGGTCCAAAGGTATACTTCTTCTGAACAGATACTGTATGCATGTTTGAGTAGGACAACAAAAGAAACACCCCCCCCCCCGAAGTGTCAGAGCTAGGACATAGCCCTGTTTGACACCACTCTTGGTTTCAAATTCTTCTGAATGTGGCCCATCAAATGGCACCATTTCACACATACTAACATGGAACGACTTGATGAGTCAAGGAACAGATTTAAACTAAATCCCTGTCCACAGCATAGATATTGTTATCAGATCAGTGCAACTCTGAATAGAGATGAACAGCAGTATGGGGTTTGCAGTGGCTTACCCTCTGTAAAGAGAAGTTGCCAATTGGCAAGGCAGCATAAAGGGGAACAGACAAGATGGTGGCTGCCCCCTCATCCCAACTCCCTATGGCAGGGCTTCTCCACTAATCAGTGTCAAGGGGCAGGGTGGCATTATGGTGGCCACCCCCTTTTCTCTTCTCCCCCTCCACAGGGCCTATTTGCCAATCAGTGTTGAGGGGTGGGGTTGCTAATGCCCACAAAATTAGCCCTGCGTCTCGCAAGTAGTCTATGAAAAGCTCTCTGTTTCACCATGATTTAAGTAGGTGCCTATTCATATATTCTGTATGAAAGAACAGATACAGAGTTACAAGTTCAGGTCATGCTCAGGGGCAATCAGCATGGGTGCATCAAAGGCAGGTCCTGCCTGACCAACCTGATTGCCTTTTATGACTAAGTAACTAAATACTTGGATGATGGTGTCGCCATGGATGTAGTCTTTCTAGACTTTAAGAAGGCCTTTGACACTGTCTCTCACCCATCCTCATCAATGAATTAACTGACTGTGGCATTGATTCCTGCATAGTTGGATGGGTAAAAAATTGGCTGATGGGACGTACACAGAGAGTAGTGGTGCATGGGTTGTACTCAACCTGGTGAGATGTGAGCAGTGGGGTATCCCAGGGCTCAGTCCTTGGGGCCTCACTGATTAACGTCTTCATTAGCAACTTGGACGAGGGGGTGGAAAGCACGCTGTCCAAGTTTGCTGATGACACTAAGATGTGGGGTGAGGTGGACACTTGAAGGGAGAGAGAGGCTGCAAACAGATTTAGACAGACTACAAAAGTGGGCAGATGAGAATAGGACAAATGTAGACAAATGCAGGGTGCTGCACCTTGGGAGAAGGAATCCACAGCATACATACAGGCTGGGGAGTTCCCTCCTTGAAAGCACACAGGCAGAAAGGGATCTTGGAGTCATTATTGACTCCAAGATGAACATGAGCCACCAATGCCAGACCGCAGCCAACAAGGCCAGCCTTACCTTGTCATGCATCCAAAGGTGCATCTCAAGCTGGTCCAGAGAGGTGATAGTCCCTCTCTGTGCGACATTGGTCAGGCTGCAGTTGGAGTACTGTGTCCAGTACTGGGGGCTGTATGTCAAAAGGGATGTGGCCAGGGTTCAGAGGAGGACCATCCACTTGGTGAGAGGGCAGCAGGACAAGCCCTACGAGGAGATCCTGAGGGACTTGAACCTGTTCAGCCTCAGCAAGAGGCAGCTGAGCGGGGGCCTGGTGGCTGCCTACAAACTCATCAGGGGAGATCAACAGCAAATAGGTAGAGCCATTTTCTCCCCAGCACCACCTGGGGTGACCAGAAAGATGGTAATAAGCTGATGGAGAACAGGTTTAAGTTAGAGATCAGAAGGCAATATTTTACAGTTAGGGTGGCCAAAATCTGGAACCAACTTCCCAAGGAAGTGGTCCTCGCCCCTACCTTAAGCAAATTCAAGAGGAGGTTGGATGATCACCTGTCTGGAGTTTTGTCAACCCAGCATTCATTCCTGCCTGTGGCAGGGGGGAATCAGGCTAGATGATCTGTTTAGGTCCCTCCTGAACCTAGCTACTATGAAACTATGAAAATATGAAACAAAGCAGTTACTTTCTGCCTCTTTAACTCTGAATCCTAATCTATCCAGTCATTTCATACCACAGAGATTAGACCCTAGAAAGGATTGTGATTGTTTTAGGTATCAAAATATAAAACATTGGAAGTACTTAAATCGCTTATGATTCATACAGATTACTGAGTAAAAATAATTGGTTGATGGCAATTTACAATGCAACTGCAAGAAAAACATCTCTTATTTTCGTTGGTCAGTGGATTAATTTGTCTGTGGATATTTGCCAGTACAGATGCATTATATTTAAATCATAGATGGACTGCAGAAATCACAGACAAAATGCTTTTAGTGATAAGTGAAAGCAATAAAGTTCAAGACTGCACCACAACCTTATGGATGCTTTCATTTTTCAGTCACAGTGAGACTTCATACAACTTGCAAAACTCCACAAATAATGCTTGTAAAAGCAACAGAAGTGAAAGAAATAATAGGCCTGGTTAAAAAGGCACTAAAGCACATCAGAAAAATATTAGCTTGTCTTTAAGACACTGTTTTAACTGAAATGTAATTCATATTACATTAACTGGCAAGATGAAATGTTCTGGAAAGATGCCGTATATCTTGGTGTCAGAATGTAGTGAATAGGGTTTTACGCAACAATCAGCATATATAAATGAAACAATCAGTATATATAAATATAATCCTATTTCCCATGTTGACATTATTGGAATTCCACCAACCTTAACAGAAAAAAAAATGTGTTTTTTTCTATATTAACGAGTAGTAACAGTTTGGAACACATATTTTCACTCTGACCTGACATTCAAATTTGTTTCATCTTTCATTCCTACTTTTCAAATTCATAATTTTGAAAGCTAGTGTATTTGATGTATTTATTTAATATTCTGCATCTACTATGCAGCTGTGATGGATGAATTCTAATGACTTGGGTTGTCTAAAAGTCATCATTGAAAGACATGGATGATCTTGGAATTCAAGCAGATGAAAAGAGCCTGGCCTTAGCTAACAATAGAGACCATCCTGACCCCCTGGTTGTGAGGGAACCACAAAAAAGTGAATGTTGTACAAGCTCCTTTTTTCCATGAAAAATGGAATATGACCTATGTTTAATAACATTTTACTTACTGGTAATATTTGTTAAGTAAAAAGTAATCTTTTTACTTCATATCTACTTTATGGAAATAAGTAAATGTTTTTAATGTTCTGGTCTGGAGGTTAGAAGCTCCACAATATTTTTGTGTTCAGCACTTCCTCTTTTTCTACCAACACTTGCCTTGAATAAAACTTACAGGTCCAAAGTCAGAAATTGTGGAGACATATTTTGTGCCTGACCATGTTATTCTTGCCCTGATCCTGTTTCTAATCAAATCCTCATTTACATGATTTAATCCATTTCCAACAACTCCAATTGTTTTCTTCTGTATCTTGTCTCCAAATGACAAATACTACAAAATTATGCTATTGTTTGCATGAAAAAAATAAAAGTCTAAGTCTGTCTGTCTGTCCATAATGCTTTATTCATGCTCTGACTGGCTGACAAACCAGGACATGAAGAAGCATTCTGACAGAAGGCAGCCTGCCGCCATAATGGTAGAGACACAGGGGATGAAGTGGGGGAGTGAGACAAGTGCAGCTCCTCCCGACCCGCCCTGCCCTGCTCCTTTGAGGTGGCAGCAACAGAGCAGATGGAAGAGGGGGGTGAGGCCAGCAGGGTTGGCCTTGCCACCTCCCTCCTCTGCTCCCTACAGGTAATGTGGGGGGGAGTGGGCCTAGGCCCAATGCAGGATCTGGGGGGGGAGCGGGCCCAGGCCCAATGTGGAACTTGCCCAAGCCAGGGGAAAAGCCAGCCCACTGCAGCGGTTGGGGGACAGTAGGCCTGCCCCAACACAACAGCTGTGGGGGGGAAGGAAGGAGCAAGTCTTCTTCCATTGGGCCTGGGCCCACTCTTCCCCTACCCCCACTCTCCCACATCAGCCCCGAGCCCACTTCTCCTGTCCCCCTGCCAATGCTGGGTCAGCCTGGGCCCGCTGCTCCCTTTTGCCCCCCTGCCACAGCAGTCCAGCTTCTCCCCCTGTATCAGGCCTGGGCCCGTTCCTCCCTTTCCCTTGCTGGTGTGGTGAGAGGGGGAGAGTGGGACCACACCCTAAGCAGCAGGAGGGAAGGGGGAGCAGGCCCGGATCAGCGAGGGGGGGGGCTGAGGCTCCATTCCACCCCCCCCCATCATTCTTGACGGGCAATTGGCTAGTACAGCATAAGTGTCAATAATGTACATTTATTGTGGATAAAGAGAGGACTCATCTCCAGAACTGACAGTATATAGCTTCCACAGTACTGAATTCACTCTAAAAAGTTGACTATACAGTCTTCAGTCAGTAAACATGTAGGCTAGGGACAGACAGTCAAAAACCCCAAGGCTGAATTAATTCAATTTTTGCAGGTTTCTGTAGACTGCTTAGACTGAATCAAGAAGAAAATGAACTGATTCACTTTTCAAAGATGAAAGGGAGCCAGACCCCTCCAGTGGACCATACCAGGAGCAAGGGAGTGCTTGCACATGCCTCCCAGCCTGCTGGCCAGTTGGGAGATGAGTGATTTCCCTAGCCATGCTCCCTCTTTAGCATCCACTTGGCTGAGGAGTGAGTGTGGGGGGAACCCTCCCACCAGACCTCCAGTAGGGTCTTACAAGTGCTGGGGAAGGGGGAAGAGGGAAGTCCCCAATGGGGTGCTTCTCCCTCTTTCCCTGTGCCCAGAGCAGGTCCCCCTACCCATGCCCCCCCCCTCAGTCTGAGCAGGCTGAGGAGCGGGCCTGGGGAAAAACCTGACTCTTCCCCCAGACCCCAGCCATGGTCTCCACCACAAAGAGGAAAGGAAGGAAACACCCAGAAGGGCACTTCTTCCCCTTTCTCCCCATGCCCAGAGCTGGATCCCTAGTCACACCCCCTCAGTCTCAGCACTGGCTGAGGAAGGGATGTTGGGGGGAAACCCTCCTTTCTACCTCACATTGGACTCCCAGCTGGGGTCTCCTCAGGGTTGGGAAAGGGGGAGGCAGGACCCCTAGCACAGTTCTTCCCCACCACACCCCAAACCAAGAGCTGGGCCAATCACCTGGCCATGACCCCTTCTTGGCCAGCATCCGGCTGAGGAGAGAATGGGGGAGGAATGACCCCCCACCCAGATCTGGAATCCTAGTGGGGCTGTGCCAGGGTCAGGGACCCTTCAGTGAGCAGCATTCCCCCCCGCCCCCCACACTCCTTCCCCAGCCAAGCAGGTGCATGGCCAGGTACTTGGCCTGACTTCCAGCTGTGGGGAAGCCCACAGTGAGGACCTTACTCCCCTACTCAAGCCAGGAACCAGCTGAACATTCTGCTTGGCTGGCAGGCCAGCTGAGGAGGGAGTTGGGGGGAAACAGCCCCCCTCCCCTGCCTGGCTTTGGACGCCCAGCTGGGCTGTATCCAGCAGAGGGAGTGGGAAGCCCTCAGTGGGGGCTGTTTTCCCCCCTTTCCCTCATCAGCTAGCCTGCCAGATGAGCAGGGGGAATGGCCAGATGATTGGATTGGCTCCTGGCTCAGGTGGGGGAGTAAAGGTCCCATTAGGCTTCCTTGTAGCTGGAAGCTGAGCCAATCACCTGGCCACACCCTTTGCTCTGCTGGCAGGCTAGCTGATGGGGGTGGGGGAAAACTACCCTACTGAGGGCTTCCCACCCTCTGTACCAGGCACACCCCAGCTCAGGATCCAAACCTGGGCTGGGGGGGGCATTCCCCTCACCCACTGCCTGCCAGGTGACTGTGTGATCAGCCTGACTCCTAGCTGAGGGTAAGCCTATGGTGGGAGTTTTACTCTGCCATCCAAGCTGGCAGCTGGGGCAGTCAACCAGCCATGCCCCCTGCTGAGTTGGCAGGCTAGTTGAGGAGGAAGTGGAGGGGAAACAGCACCCCCCGCCCCAACTTTGGATCCTCAGCCAGGCTGTGCCCATGGAAAGCCCATAAAAAGGGGCCATTTCCCCCCCCCCACTCCCTCCTCAGGTGGGGAGGTGGCTGGGTGAATGCCCTGGTTCCTGGCTCATGTGGCGTGGAGCTGGGCTGATCACTTGGTCAAATTTGCTCCCTGGTCAGCAGGCTGGTTGAGAAGGGATTGGGGAGGAAAAAAGGCATCCTCCTGCCCCTCCCTCTGCCATTCCTATTCCAAAACCCTGTTGCTGTCCCAGGAGCCACTTAGTGAGCATGGCTCCTAGTGCTGACGCTTCACTGGAGCCGGCTAAGGGGGTCAGAGCATTGGCTGCCCAGCATCTCTTGGGAAGAGCTGCAGCCTTTCCTGGGAACCAGGCCCCGCTGCCCCTGCCAGCTGAGCCAGGAGTGTGGGAGGGAAAATGCCCAATCAGTGCCCTGTGGAGAAGGGAATCTGGCAGTGGGGGTTTTACTTCCCTGCCCCAGCTGGGAAGTGGGTCGATTCCCTGGCTGAGAAGGGGGAGGTGGGGAAATCTACACCTGGATGCTGGGGATGGAAAAGTCCCTGCTGGCAGCTGGGGGGCAGGGCCAGCCCTGCTCTGTTGGAGCAGAGTGCACAGCCCAGGGCTGTAGAGCATGCTGGGATGCTGGAGGACTCTGATTTAACTTAAACCAGGAAGGGGTCTGGGACAGAAGTTTCATAAACTGGTTTGATGCAAATCAGTTAAGTCTGATACCACATGCAACCAGGTAAATCTGATATTACATTCAACTAGGTTCATCATAAACCAGTTTTGGCCATTTTGAAACTGCTTTATGTGCACTGAATTCCTGTTTTCTTATGGGTTTAAACCAGTTTCTGATTACTTAAGCTGGTTTATGTGTAACTTCTGTTCCTAGCATAAAATAACAACCAAGATGTATTCTAAAACATAGAACACTGTTACAGTGCTATGATTATACTTTAGAATCATCTATTGAAGCTATCAACTGAAGTACAGTAATTCTAACATCACCATGGGATGCATTAAAAATTGAGTCAGCCTTGATGTACTATTTAAACATAAAAGCCTATTCTCCAATCCTCAGACGCTTCTGATTCCAGTCTCAGCCTAGTTGCCCCAATGTCACCCCTCCCCCTGACTTCAGCTCTTAGCCCCAAATTTTCCCCATACTTGCAGTTTCCTTTTCCTGCAATTTTTGTTCTCATTCCCCATCCCAGATCTCTTACTTTGTCCCACTCTCCTTGATCAGTCAATCCCAATTCACTCCTACACTCTAGTTTCCTGGTCTGTCATCTGTCTTTGCTGTCCTGATTTTCCTGTTCACAATCCTTTGTCACTTTATAGGGATGGCATGTACAGTCCCATCAGAAATAGGAAGCATGAGAGGTTCAAACATACTCTTCATAAAGGACTCTTCAGGGAAATTCCCTGTTAAAATCTAAAAAAGTCTCTGTAGAACTCATGTATGTACCAGCCACACCTATAAATATTAGGTATGTAAATACTGTGTGTTAAAAAAGCAATACAGAACCACATAAAAGTAGAGCTGGAAGGGACCTCAGAAGGTTATCTAAGTTGACTATACAAACAACCTTGGCTCACAACAGCCAGGCGCATTCTCTCAAAACACCAAGATCACTCTAACCTACCAAAAGTAAAACAAGGGGGTAAGGGCAACATAAATACCTTATCACTGGGAGGGCAGAATTAGTTTGTTCAAATACATTCTAGAAATCCAAGGAAGAAGATCATGTTCCTTGCTGCAGAGGAACGACTATCAAATTATTCCATCCTTTCCTGCTTGAAATATTTGTTCGCAACTCTTCTACAGAACAGTAGAATTCCCTGTGAAAATTAAAATCTTTTATGGATAGATTCCTTCCAAAGCTTGGCAATTTTTGTATTGAGCACACATTTAAGCATTTCACATGTTTCATAGATTTTATAGACATTAGGGCTCGAAGGGACCTTGGAAGATCAGAGTCCAGCCCCCCGCCCAAAGGGCAGGAAGTCAGCTGGGTTCATAGGATCCCAGCAAGATAAGCATCCAATTTACTCTTGAAGGTGTT
>NW_017728917.1:23007107-23097254 GCF_001723895.1 Crocodylus porosus
ACACGATCCCTCCTGTACAGGGTATAGCCCTCTATACCCGTGGTCCAGTCATGGGTGGAGTCCCACCAGGTCTCCGTTATCCCAATGGCGTCATAATTCTTTGCACTGAGCAGGAGGATGAGCTCCTCTTGCCTGTTGCCCAGGCATGATTATTACTATTTGCCTGTCGTATAATGTCGTATAATGTTGTAGCTAAACATTATAAAAAAACCTTTTTAAAGTGTGGAAGGCAGGGGTGGGAGGGCTAGCAATTAAAAAAATGTCAATCCACCTTGACTGTAAGGTCCCTTCCATTTTGTAGGAAAAAGAACACATCACAGATGCATATGTATGTACACATAACATACTGATGTATGTCTATAAACACACTGTTGCCTTCAAACTATCGTATTTAATCAAAAAGTAAATACAAAAAGAGTTCCCCTCCACTAGCATGTGGAAAAAAGCATGCACCTTATAACTGCATATAAGTAAACCTCAATAAATACTTTGTCTATCATTAAACTGCTAACAAAAGCAGCATGTGCTCAACAATGGACACCAACTATAAAGTTGATTAAACATAGCCGACACTAAGCATTATTATAAAACACATGGCCCACATTTGGCAAACAAGCTGATAGGAACCTACCACAAGGATATGTAAGTGCAGTTCATCTGAATAAGACATGACAGTGCCCATTAAGTACAGTCCTCCTCACTGCTGACTCTTATTTCAAGTCATGTTAGCCATTACACTGTATACCCAGAATCCCCCTGTCAGCCCCTCTCTCAGCCTGGCACAGATGATTAGCATGGTTCTGCCCCCCCATGGTGTAAAGCCACACAAAATTGCCTTCTGCTTCATCTGCATATACATTTTTGGGACATCCCAGGACTTGTGACAATGGAGGCTAATTAGCACATGGACCTTTTGCGGGTAACATCAGGAGTACACATGCATATTGAGCAGTGTTGAGCTGTGTGTGTACTTCCATGGATTGAAATGTTGTTGACTTTGGTGGGGTGCAGTCCAGTGAATTATGTGGTAAATCATAAGCTTTTTGGCTTTGGACTAATATCAGGCCTAATTTGTGTTACATATAAGTAGGTGCCAATTTGCTGTTCAAACATATATTTATGGAGTACCTATGCTAAACTGTACATCAGTTTCAAAAAAAGGCAACATGCATCAATCCTGTATAAACTAAATGCATGGGTACTATATGCAAATTGCTGCAGCCATGTTTCAATTTTTGTTCCTCACTTCCATGTGCTCATGGAGAGCAGGGTCTGCTAGTAAGGAGAAGAGGAAGGGTTTGCCAGGGGAAAAAGCTGGGGGGAAGCAGAGAACAAAGGGCTACCTGATCCTCCCAGATTAAATTTTCCTTTCTATAGCAGTAGAAAGGGGACAAATTCAAGGTAAACCTCCAATAATTAGTTTGTATACTTGGAAAATAATAACTAATTTATATTTTTTCCATATATAGAATCTAATTACTGGGGGGGCTGTCTTATAATCAGGGTTGTCTTCTATTCAAGTAAATACAGTATACAGATTTTTTTTTCTAAACAGGTCCCTATTACAAACAATTTTAAAATTAAAAACCTTAATAAATATAAAACGTCAATCATGTATATGTATACATGTAACCCTGGTCGTGGCCTAATAGTTGCTACCCTTGCCCAATATCAGGGATGGCGTGGTGAGTGGGGCAGGGCTTCCAGCCAGCATTAATTTACTTTCCAGCCAGCCCCTGCTCCCCACAAAGCAGCCCATGGTCCCAAGAAGGTCTAACACTTAACTGATTTAACTATTTACCCTTTTTTTACAAAATAAGAATAATAGGAAAGGTTATTTACAAGTGAACTTAAATGGCATAACCAGAATCACAAGACAAACCAGAATGCATTAGTCAACCCTTGACTCAAGAACCATGGGTAGGGTAACCGGCAGCTTTCAGCCACTGCTGAGACGCTACCACAAGGAAGCAAGGTGCTCACTCCAGCAGCTCCAACAGGCTTTCGAATAAGTGACAGACTGCAACAGATTAAGCTCTTCTGGTCTGCAGCAATCAAATTGTATGAAACCCCAACCCCCCCAAAGAGGGGAGACCCTTTGTGGCAATCAAAAAGGCAAGCAACAAGCAACAGAGTAGGCTCCTGCAGCAATCGGCATGACCCAAGCACAAAGTTCAGGGACTCCATCTGATGACAATCAGCTACAGAACAAGGGACAAGACTGAGTCCCCACTGGAGTAGTCAGTGGCAGAGGGTCAGTAGCGCAGGCAGCTCCCAGGGGTCATTGCTTTAAACCCCTGCTCCAGATGACTGACCGGGCACCCCACATGCCTCGTGGCTCGCCAATCCCGCTCCGAGCGCTGGCCTGCGCCCCGAGCTCCTGGGGACCCTTGTCCTGGTGCTCTGCTGCTCCTCAGGATCCCAGTGGCTTGCCTGCTGCTGTTCCACTTCCCACGGGGAGGTGAGGGGTTTCCTCAGCTCACCGGCTCAGCTCCCTGCTCCGCATAAGGATGCTGCCTACGCTCCCAACTGCTGCCTCTTCTCTGCAATGGAGTGGGGGACCGATTGCCACCCCTAGCCTCTGGGATGCCTGGCATGTCCAGCACACTGCGATGGGGCCTTGGGGCACCAGCTGTCTGCCCCAAGCCCTTGCCACAGCTCCCTGCCGCTGCCCTCTTCTCCTAGGGCCTTTGAGGCTCTTCAGAGGGGTCACTCTGCTCCCTTCCATGTGAATGAGGGGACTGAAAACCCCTTCTTTAGATTGGCTTCTTCTTTTCCACAGGGCAGGGCTCCCCTGCTCCACCCTTGGGTCACTCAGAGTTCACCAGCAGTGTTTCTAGACCAGATTAAGTATCTCAAACCAATCTGGTGAGACTTAATTGGCAGTCTGTTACATATATATGTGCACATGGCTTCTGATTAAACAATGTTTTTGTTTCTTAGGACTCTTAAAAAATTGTTCTTCTCATTATTATTGGTACCTTAATATTACCATTACCTGGAATGGCAGCAATGCACATTTAAATTGGTAAGCTCAGTTAAAAGATCTATAATTTTGTTAGGTGAGACAGGATAATTTACTCAAAATCATAACCTTCAAGATGATACAAACAATGTTTTTCTCATTTCAGTGATAGGGAAGTTGGGTTTAAATCATTCTTTCTCTTGCATAAGCATAGTGAAACATGGAAGTTGTGTACACTGTTCATTGTTAATATTGTACCTGCTGTACCTCCTCCAAAAAGGTTTTTGGAATCAACGGTAGGAGGAGAAATGCTGTTTGGGGGTCACCAAGGATAGAAGGGAGGCAGTGGCAAGAGATATCTCTTGGAGGCCAAGCAAAAGTGAAAGGGAGGAAATCCTACAGCTTGATGATCCCTTTGAGACCCTAAGGTCATTCAAACTGAAACCATCAAGAAAAGTTTGGTTTACAGCCAACCCCTGACAAGCTGAACTGTGGAGGTCAGTCTGTGATCATCCTCATAAACCAGACCCTCCTAGAATCTCTGACATGCATCTTCCTCCTGTACAACTAATGAAGTAGCAGTGAAAGCAGGATGAAACAAGAAAAGGAAATCAACTGAGTGAAAGCATGAAAATATATAGATGCTGCTGAATAAAAATACATTGCATTTCAAAAAGGCTTCATTGAGAAGTTTGGATGGAAAGAAGTTACCAATAAATTCTCATTTAGACAGTTATGCTATACTTTAAACTTTACAAAAAAACATTTCTTGTAAAGCCAATAATTTAACAAAGGGCTCCCACAAAAATATACTCTTTTACCTTGTGATAAACCCTTGTGTACCAGGCATAGTGCCTACAGTAGATGCTTGGGAACCTATGTGTAGTTTTCTTGTTTAAACAGAAAATCTCTCTTGGATATAATGAGGGAGGTAAAAACTGATGAAAGAAACTTAGATTAATTACACTTTGTTGGAAAGGGATACATCCTGCTCCTGAAAAATATAATGAATCCTTTGATAGCAGAAATCAGAGATTGAGCCTGTATAATTCGAAGGTGGGACAGTGTATTGGATAGACCAATTATGGTGTCCAGAGCACCCTCGCACAATGTTAAGAAAATTCCTGACATCTCTTGCAATATTGTTCACTCCACTAGCACAAAAATTTTTCAAAGTATTTTTATTAGCTTCAGGAATGCTTTAGCAGTAGCCAGAGATGGGGTGAATGCCATCAAACCAGGAAAACTGCTGGTGGCAGAATTTTTATAGGAGAGTTCCTGTGAGCCATTGGGAACCCTCCCTTCAGCACCTCCCTACAAGTTCACTATTTTGTGGGATATTTCTGAACTAAAGTAATGAAACAATGATTGCATTTAAACAACTCCCGATTTTATAGGGTTTGGTCATTCATTTTTTGGCAATATTTAGACACAGCCCATGACTGGAACAAAAAATAAGAATAGTACATTCATAAATATTAAGGGAGGATTCCTGTAATGTCATGTATTCAAAAAAAAGTTCCATTAGCTTTACTTATGACAACTAAGGTTTTAATCTTACTTGCTAGTGTGGCTTAGCTGGTATTCCTTCACCTTAGGGCCAAAAGGGTTGTGGTTTCAAGTCCATAATTAACAAACCTCAAAAAGCTCAAAGTTCAGATAAATATCCAAGAGTCAGGATCCTCATCTGTACCCCTAATGTCTGTGAGTGGATCTTCACAACATTTCAAACTCTTTCACTTACCAGCTTGGTAAAAAAACAGCTAAAATACAGCAAGAACAATCCTCCATGCATTATCTTCTGTCTTCCAGTTCTGGCCCTGGCTACTGCTTGGGTTGTGCATAGCTGCACACTCCACAATTTTAAGACAGACTAGCTACAGAAATGGGTGATGGCTGAAATATTCTTGTCTCTCAAGATATAAGAACATATCATCTCCTAAGGTATCTCCTACCACCCACTCCTGGTCCAAGTCTTATGCTAAGACTTTGAACTCCTGACTAATCTGGCCACAACAGTACACTCCTGTGAAGAATCTGCTGTTGTAGAGAGGGTATTTTTTTGGACACAATCCATTGAGGATCTGTGCAAACACTCCCCATTACATGCATGCTATTCTGAGTTTTTCTGTTTGCAATTTGGAAGCAAGCAAAAAAGTATGATGCACTTTAAAGAAAAAAATGTGCCTTTTACCTAATTATAGTAGGTGAAAGTAAAGGCAAAAGGATGGACAGCAGTCAAGATTCTCCATAAATGGTATTTGCTGTAGAAGCAGTGTACTTACCTGTTTTTCATTCCTTTAATTCATCTTTTTACAAAATGCAGTTCTCCTTAATCTATACATGGGTGAGAGCAACTGAACATGTTTGTTCAGTTTAGCATGAGGCATTAAGTTGGCAAAAAGCCACATATCCTGAAAGATTCTGAAATGCAGGTTCAAGGCATGTTGAAAGAGGTAATTGTAATTAGAATACTGAAAAGATTTTTCCTGAACACTTAAAGGCAAGTGTTTTTTTATTATCCTCTCCCTAAACTCACTTTATTCACTCTAAAAAAAGGGAGGGGGCTCTTCAAAAAAGATCAGTAGTCTGAGTGCTTACAGCTTCTCGATATGTTAACCATAGGTGTACCTTGCATGGCCTAGGATTTCCGTAGGAGGTTAATAACATTAGGGAATTTAACCCTTGACCTCTTTCACAGATTAAAAAGTGAACTATATGTAATTAAGGGACAAATATTTAGTACATACATCTACATATGCACTTTAGACTGTTTTCCAGCACATAAAAGCGTCACGTAAAAAACTGCTTAATTCACATTTGTTTAGTACCTCACATTGGGGGTACTAAATTTAATGCACATTAGGAAAAGTACCTTAATGCACATGTAGACATGCCCAGCAGGATACAAGTTGGGCCTTAAGAACAGTGACAGCCTTCATTTTGATAGTACTATTTTTATGGATTTAACAAATAATAACCTTTCAACAAGTTCTGACTGCTTTATAAACATAACCTAATTAATCCTTGTTACCCATTTGGAAAAGGGCATGGTGGTAAGTATTTAAAGTATCTTGCTATTATTCCAGTAGCATGAGATGGAGCATTATGCCAGACTCATGTTCAATATCACCCTAACTTGATTCACATGTAATGAGATACCCAGCTTTTTGGGGTCAGGACTCAGAAATGGCCAGAGGTGAAGTCTAGTAATGACATCCCTCCTACATGTGCCATTGGCTATGAAAGCTGGCATCCCTCAAACATACTAACATGATGGATGGGTCTTCTAGCCTTTGGCAGTCCATGACAAACTGATCCCTTTGTAGGTGGGTAGGTAAGTATCATGCAGAATCATGTACTAATAATATAATATTTTCATGAAAGTCAAGGAAATTATTCACATACTTAAAGTTAGGCAAGTACATAAGTGCTTACCTAGATTGCAAACTGGATTACTTCCCTGGTCCCGCAAAGCATCAAGAGAAAATTAGAGACTTATTACTGTCCAAAGGTATATAAAATTCAATTGTTATCCGAAACCTTTATGCCAAGTTGCAGCAGAGTGAATTTCCTGGTATGAGTTATTAGCTTTTGGAAATAGTGTAAGTACTGACATGATTTCTGAAACAGCAGTGCTAAGATGTTCAACTTATGTCACAAACCATTATCCAGATGCTCCAATGAGTATTATATTACAACTTATCCCCTAATGATTAGAAGGGTTTTGCTGTCAATACCAAATAAATCACATTTTAGATGCGTACATAAATATTTTGTTTGAAAGAAATCAATATCATAGACATCAGCCACAATCCTCTTTAGCAGAATGGCTTTTTTAATAAATCAGGCAGGTTTGCTGAAAGGCGACTATCTTGGTCATTGTATTAACCTGAGGATTTTCCACAACCACCAGTTTCCACTTCTAGTAAGTCACAAGTGCAAATTCAGTTAGGGTTTCTGTATGACAAGTGCTGTGCATCCTTGGTGCCTGTAGCAGGACTAGGCTCAAAGGGCACCTTTGATGCCCCTGGTGGCCCTTTGACTTCTGCCCCACTCTAGCTTCTCAGGGTACCCTCCCTTTTCCTTTTTCCTTCCATGCCTTGATGGAATTAATTTATTATAGAAGGGAGGCTGCTCCAGGGTCCCAGAGTCCCTTAGCCTGCTTTGCCCAGCAGGTCCCTCCCATACTCAGCTGACTCCCTGCCATTCCTGTCTTTCCAGCCTAAGTGGGGACCTCCTTGGCCTTGTCAGTGCCTCAGGGAACCAATCACCTTCAGGGCTATGTGTGGCCCTACAGCCATGCTCATGCCTAGCAGATGTTACTCTGTCTACAGTTTAGGCCACTTTTAGAAACCTCACCCCTCTTGGCTTTAGCCTCCCCTTTACTCTGGCTACAGGTTTCCAGCCCTGGGCCCTGATTCAGGCTCAGCTTTCTCAGCCTTTTTGGTGCTTGGGATCTCCAGACCACGCAGTCCTGTCTTGCACCTTGTCTTAGCACCCCTGGAGTCCTGGACCCAGAGGGAAAGCTGATTTTGGTTCAACTCAGTCCCCTTGGCATCCTGGACTTGGAGAGAGGCTGCTCTTGGTTGAGATCAGCCCTATTGGCATCCCTGACCCAAAGTAACACTGCTCAGCTCAATTCAGGCCCCCTTGACATCTTTGACCCAGGGCAATGCTGCTCTTGGCTTAGCTCAGCCCTTTAGCATCCTTGACCCAGGACAAGGCTACTCTTGGTTCAGCCCACCCCCTGGCATCCCTGACTCAGGGCCAAGCTACTCTTAGTTCAACCAAGCACCCCTTGGCATCACTGACCCTGGGAGGGCTCTATCCTTGGTGCCTCTGCAACATCTCTGTAGCCTCCAAGCCACCCCTGTCAGCCACACCCAGTCCTCCAGTCTAAACTGGAAGAAAACACCACAAGTAGCTGCTTTAAACTCAAAATCTGCCCCTCCAGGTCAACATACTGCTGCCAAGCCACCTTTCTACTCTCTCAGCTTTCTGAAGTATTTGCTACAGCTTGCAGCTATCATTCCCCATCAGACTGAGCTGGCAGGAGCTCCTCCCTCTGCCACATTCAGGGCTGCTCTGCCTGTCTGCTTCAGGGGCCCAGACTTACATGCCCCTGGATCCTCCACTTAAGGTCAGGTGCTCCTCTGACCAGGTCTCACTGAAAGTTAAGACTTAGGGCCTGCAGTTTTGAAAATGTGTGCCCTTTCTGCCTCTAGGGCAGCTTATTGCCAATGCCCTGGCTCCTTAACCAGCGCTCTGCCCTACTCCCCTACTGCAGCCCTGCGATAAACATTGCAGCCTATAGATGCTTGGTTGCCTACTCCACTGCAGCTGGCCCATAGTGTGCTGTCTTCCCCCACCTGTGGGAATCCCTGCTGCACCTTCTCCCTTAAAGTAACAGGAGCCCCTGGCTCCCTGTTACTGCCCAGTGAAGCCAATGGAAGACTTGCAAAGAATTCTTAGTACCTTGAAGAACTGAGTCCTTTGAGAGCTTAGACATTAGAAACTGCTTTAATTTACATTAGTGTTCAAGGAGACCTTGGGCAACATAATCAAAACTGAGTAGTGTAGGGCTGTAAGTCTTATTAACTTTCAGTGAGATGTAGGCTCATAAGCATCATATTTTAATGGTATTAAGGCACCTAAAAGGTGTAGACAATGCCTAACGAGGTTTTCAAGTGTGCCTAGATATTTATGAAAAGACAGAAATGAGATTAAGATATCTGTAAAGCTTCCGAAACTCCTATGCTCCTTTCCACACAGTAGGCACCAAGATGCTTCTAAATATCTGGCTCTAAGCACCTAAATCATGTTAGAAATTGCCACTCTTAACTCATTTACATTGCTTGAGTAAATATTACCTGCTAATTCACCACACTACTGCATTATTTTCTAACATGGTCATTTTTGTCTTCTAACGCTGTCAATTATCATAGTAATGATCAAGAGCAACATTACACTTACTGGTGTTTTTCAAATAAAGATGTTATGATGCTTTACTATATTATTAAACTTTGCTATGGGCCCAACAGAGAAAGAAAGGAATTTATTCTTTTTTTTTTTTTTTTTTTTTAATAATTGGAAAGTATTACCCCACAGGAAAAAAAATTAAACAGAAATTAAACTACTGTTTTTCTGGTTTTCTATTATTTCATTAAAGATAAAACAAAACAAGCTTACTGCAAACAAATGGAATAATATTAATACAGTAATAACTCCCATAAAACATATTTTCAAGGATTTTTTATATTTTGGTCTTGTATAATTTTGTAATAATATAACAAGTAAAAGAGAGAGGGAAAAAGAGGTAGGTTATATAAAAAAACTCTTTGTTGAGCCAAAAAGTATTTGGAAAATGGTGTCTGTAAGGAGTTTTGCTTTGAAGATTTGCATTACTTTTGCATATGTCAAGATGCTATTATAGGGTGCTGACTTCATAAGTAAGATTTTTTTTCATTTAATTCAGTCATATTAGATTATGGTACTGATTATGATCATATCCATAAATCAGTATTCTAACAGTTTCCATGGAAACACTATATGCCCATTTTAAAAATTTTTTAGACAAGGCAATGCTGTTTAACAACTTAAATAAGTTTGACGAGGACAACATGTTTTGTTTAAGTTACATTAACTGGAGCCAATATTTCCTAATTGCATTACCAGGAGAAACATTTACAGCAGTGCTTTTACCATGGAAAGCCTTCCACAGTCCAGAGTTCAATTCATTTTAATCACTGAAGGACAGGAAATATCAGCATTGCCGTTTCTTATCAAACTTAATATGTGTTAACTGGTCTTGTATCTATAAAATAATCTCCTTTATTAAATGACAAAATTGGTCTTGTTTTATAACCTTCATATACAAGAACACTTATCCCTCAGCATCTGGATTTCTGAGACGTTCCTCCCAGAGACCATATGCTTCTAAAGTCAGGGTGGTCCAGTGGCTACAGCACTGATTTGGAGCTAGGAAACTTGAATTCTGCTCCTGTCTCTGCCATTTATTTCTTGTGTGACCATGACCTTAAACAAGCTTCTGTGCCTGAGGTCCCTGTTTGTTTAATGGCACATATTGATATTTACCTGTCTTTGCAAAGTGTTTTGAACTTTACAATTGAAAGAGACATAAAAGTTAAGTAGTGAAGTGTCAACATGTTATGAAATAGAGAAGGACCCCAACTAGAAACATTTTTTTCAAATGCAACAACTTTCACGAGTAAGCACTACTCCTGTAAGAAAAAGACAGTAGGGTCAGGCTTTTAATATGCGTAGAATACAGGTAGCCCTTGTTACATAAACAGAAGCAACTCTTCAGAAAATACTGAGAATGCAGACACATACATACATGCACATGCTGTTTATAAAATAATATTTTCATTAAAGGATACAGTTGTAAATTTTTACATGTAGCATCTACAACAAGTGGTGGTTCCTATAATAAGAATTTTTAAAAATACATAATTTTATAAAAATCATGGTTGAAGGATTTTACCAAATCTGCCAGAAGTTCCCCCCACCAGCATATAAAACATAGGGCCCAAACTAGCATGAGCCATCTATATGCCTGAAACACTAGCGGAAGCTTACAAAAATCAGCAAAGAATAGTTTAATTTTACAACATTAGACACTGGGGTAGTAACCTGAGTGGACTGAGCTGGATTTTGATACACTGAAATATACTGTGCCTAGTAAGGAAGGCTGCATTTGTTTAAAGAAACACAGTCCCTATTCATAAGCCCTTTTCTGCAGAAGTCTTCCACTGTGAATAATGCTTCTATAAAGGGTCCCTAAAAAATAAGTTCCTATTCTGATTGAAACTGGTTGAAACTCAGAATTTCTGTTTCATAGGACATTTTTAAATTTTAATTTTGAATCAAAACAAAAACAAAGAATGTCAAGATCTTCCTAAATAAAAAATTTCAAAATTAAAAAAAAAAAAGTTTTTCCAGAGGAATTTTTGTACAGATTGATATGATGTTGTGAAAATGTTTGGTTTCTGAAGGAAAACTGTTTTGACCAAAATTTTTGAAGCAACTCTAATCCTGACCTCCTTGATGCATCCAATTTAATTATTTACCTATTAATATATAAAACAAATTTTCTGTTTAATCATCTTTTACAGGAAAATATTTATTAAATTTAAATGGAAGAACAGCAATAACTTGTTTCATTAAATATTCAGAATAGAAGTATAGGCTCTAATGTTTAAAGCACAGAGACACAGAAATGTAATTTATATAAAATTTTGGTCAGCCATTTGCCACTTCAGAGAACTTGTATCTTGGATCAGCTGCATGCTCTGATTGATACAGCACTGGAGTCTGAAGAAAGAAAGGTGTCTGTTGCAGCATAATAAAATGATTAAAATTTCAGTAATAAGAGAGATGTGAGGTTCCCCTGAAAGCTACCAAATATTCATTAAGTATAGCATGGTGTTAAAAGTCCTCATGCCTCACAATTAAGGCATGAGGAATAAAATCTTTAATCCGAACTCTAATACTGAATTCATGATACAGTACTTACTCCTGAATCCCACCATTCTTTTTCCCTCTGGGATTATATCATAAATTTCTGATATACAGTAGATTTCTTAGAACTCCAGCTTCAGGAATCGTGTTATTTCCAGCCCTATGGCTGTAGAGAAAAGCTTGAAGCCCAAGGCTCAAATCACAGAAAAAGCCAAAAAAGCAAACAAACAACACCTCCCCCCAAAATAAATCTCTCCATTTTAAAGCCAAAACAATGTTGTCTAGGTCTTGACTTGTGATTTTCAATGCTATGTCCACTCAAAGCCCATATCCACATTACCAGGAAAGCTTCTCCCCTGCATCTAAAACTTCTCCCCCATATCAAAAAAAGCTTGTTTTGTGTACTTAAATTTGTAACGCTCGTCTTACAACAGTACCTAGATATCTCAGTGGTTGGAACCAGGGCTGTGCGAAACAACACCATTTCATTTCAATTTCTGTTTCACCATTTTGAAGGCACAGTGTTCTGTTTTGCTGTTTCGAAGCACCATCCTGTTTTGTTTTGTTGAAACTGGTTCGCTGTTTCAGCGCTGTTTCAATGTGTTTTGATGTTTCACCCACAGGCTATAATGGGGAATCACAAAAAAGCCTACAACTTTATCATTTCTTGCCTGGTATGGATTAAAATTGCAAGGATGGCAGCCCCTTCTGAGGGCACAAAGCCGGCCAAGTTTCAAGGAGGTAGGTGTAGGGGGTTTTGTAATACTGCACCTCAAATGGTTCAAAGGAAAACTAGTATCACTTGCAGGCAGCCACAGCATGCTGTCATCCTGCTCACAGATCCCCTGGGAGGAGCCTAGCACAGCCCTGCAGCCCTCCCAGGGGGCATGGTCCCCTGATCTATGTGCGGGAAGACATCAGGCTGCCACTGCTGGCTGGGCCAGTGCCAGTGCCAGCACTGGGTTCTTCCCAGTGCTCAGCAAGGACTGTGCTGGGCAGACTTGGGTGCTGGCGCTGGCCCCAGCTGGCAGCAGCAGCATGTTGTCATCCATATGCTCTGCAGATGGTGAGTGTGGAGCTTAAAAAAAAAAAAGCAAAAAAAAGCCCTGCACTCACCAGATCTGGCAGCAACAACTGGGGCCTCTGGGTGCTCATGACAAAGCTCCCTCCGTCATGCAGTGTGGGACAGTGGGGGGCAGCAGGGATTGCCCCCTCACCTAGCACCTGTGCGGCAGCTGCACCATCACGCAAGTGCAGTGTGGCTCAGCAGGGTACCATGCGCTGTACTGGAGCCGCGGCAGATCCACCTGTCAGCTGGAGCTCCCAGTTCAATCCCCATCTCTCTGATCATTCCCCCAACTCTTCCCGGGGGGGTGCAGCCCCCAGATCTGCATGTGGGATTTCTGCAGGCTGCTGCTGGCAGCTGGGGAAATAACCCAGAGCTGCCACCATCCCCAGCTGGCAGCAGCAACTTGCTGTCATCCTGCATCATCTGGGGACCCACATCCCCTGGGAAGAGCTGGGGGAAGTGATCAGAGAGCTGGGGAATAGAACTCGGAACTGGGGGAATGTTCAGAGACCTGAACATTCCCTCAGCTCCTGATTTAATTCCACAGCTTTCAGTTCAATTCCACAGCCCCTGCTTTGATTCCTCAGCTCTGATTATTCCCCAACTTTTCCTGCAGCAGCAGCCTGCTGAAATCCCACATGCAGACTGGGGACCTGCACCCCTGGGAAGAGCTGGGAAATGAGCAGAGAGATGGGGAATCGAACTAGGAACTGGGGAATTGAACTAGGAGCTAGATGTCAGTATCAGAGCAGTCCTTCCCCAATCTTCCCCATCCCCCTGCTTAGCTTCTACTTAACTGCAAGCAAGCCTGGCTTCAAAATTCAAAATGTTTTGAAACTTTCGAAATGTTTCGAGTAACCTTGTTTCATTTCAAAGACGTTTTGAAGGCTTTCATTTCATTTCAATTTCACTGTTTCTAGCTCGAAACACATCAAAACAGCTTTGAAATGAAACACCTGTTGAAATTTTGCACAGCCCTCGTTGGGAACACATATGGACAGATTTTGTTTTTACTTTAGGAAGCTGTATTTCAGTGTTAGAAAGCTGTGCAGAACAACTGATTTTAAGTAAACTGCATACATATGGAATATCACTTCATAGAAATGATTACACATTACTTGTGTGTAACACACTGGAGTCTGCCTAACTCTTATAACCCCCTTAAGATGCTGAGCTAAAAAAAGATTGCAGAACTGTAAAAACTGGTTTTCAACCCCTCAGCTAATAAAGAAGTACTATTTGAAAGTATGAATGTTTTAAGTTAAGGTTATGTCTGAGGGTAGTATGGATATTTATTTTCCATTTAAATGCCTGCACTGCACATTGAGCTGCACTAAATACTAATAAAAGCTCAAGTGCTAGTACTTGGCACATCACATCACAGAATACAAGTTAAAGAGGGGCAGCACTCTACTTTCTTTCTCCTCTTGATAGGTCTAAACAAAGAAAGTTTGTAGCAGCAGCTAATGAAAACCTATTTGGGATTGTATTGATGCTACAAAATAGAGGCATGGAAATGATTACTACAGTAAGTCATGCAAGTAATGAAGAGCTTTTTCAACCTCTAAAAGCAGTAACTTTCCTTCCCCCAAGCCTTTTCAAGTAGAGGGGAAACCTATAATATGGCTCTTTGAACATACCTATTCTAATTCTGATGGAAATACTGAAGAAGATAGGAGCAGAGCAATGTGTTGTCATTTTGAAAACAAAAGGGATCTTGGATAAAACCTGTGTGATATAAATCCACTCTGCCGTCACATTTGAAAACTGCATACTACAAGACGGAGTACAAGCAAATGAACATATAAAAATGTACTCTTTGTGGCTCAAAAGAGCTAAAGATATTTGGATAGGAGAGGCCCTGCTGCCTTGACAGCTTTTGACATCATGCCGAAAGTTAACTAAGTTAAATAGAAGTGATTAAATTGCAAATGGGGGACACTTAACTAACTAGCTAAGAGTCTTGCATATAATTTCTAGGGCTGTGTGAAGCTTTGGGTGCTGATTCGATTCAGAGGCGATCTGGCTCGATTCGGTGGCCCAATTTCCAAATCCGAATCAAATCAGGGTAACAATTAAAAGGTCAGAATTGATTTAAAGCTCTTCAGATCTTTGGAAAAGGTTCAGAGAGCTTTGAAACAGGGAGATGTAGCCTGACTCAGAGCTGGTAAGTAGGAGTGGGAGATGGGGGACTGAAGGAGTGGGGAGGGAACCATGGGGGAACCCCTGCTAGGCCCCATCCCCTGCCTATGCCCCCATCCACCCTAACCCCCACCCGCTTCCCCAGCCACCCCATGGCTGCCCCGCCTTCCCCAGCTCTCAGTGCTTTAAAACCCCCCCCGACTCACTGGGTGCTGCCAGGCAGAGAGACAATTCCTGCTGCTCCCCACTGCCTGACATTGCATGGGGGGCTCTGCTTGAGCCCCCTGACCCTCTCCCCCCACCGCCTGCCCCAGCTCTGGCCCTTTGAGAGAATAAAAACCGGAGAAAAACCCCTGGACTCATCATGTCCTGCATGGCCTCGGGACTTCAGCAGAGCTTCCACATGTGGCATGGGGCAGTGAGGTGTGGCACATGGCATGCAGCAGCAGGGATCAGGCCCTGCTGGCAGGAACAGTCAGTTGGGGGGTTTTCTTGCGGGGGGGTTCTTGAAAAGCTGGACCTGGGGCAGGTGAGGCAGCCTTAGAGGGGACTGGGGGAGCAGGAGGGAGATGAGGGGCTCATGCAGAGCCCCCCATGCACTGTAGGGCAGTGGGGAATCACCCCCTGCCTGGCAGCACCCAGTCAGTTGGAGCTTTTTTCCCCCCCCAAAGAACTGGAGCTGGGGTAGGTGGGGCAGCCACTGGGAGAGCTGGGGTTGCGGG
This sequence comes from Crocodylus porosus, assembly GCF_001723895.1. NCBI lineage: Eukaryota > Metazoa > Chordata > Crocodylia > Crocodylidae > Crocodylus > Crocodylus porosus. Next base: position 23,022,490 of record NW_017728917.1, read on the forward strand.
GGGGGGCCTGGCTGATGCAGAGATTCGGCTGCTGCTGAATCTCCAAATCAGATACATCTGAATCTATTTGGGACAGTGATTCAAATCACCGAATCAAATCACTGTCCCCTGAATCGGCCGAATCCATATCCAAAGCGAATACTAGCCGCTTTGCACAGGCCTAATAATCACCTATACATGTTAGTGTCATTCTCTGCTAATGAGGTAGAATTCAGACATAAATATTAAAGGAAAGAGGATGTGATCTACTGGTGCATCTCAAGCAAAACCAGGGATGTCATCCTCCCGCTCTACTTGGCTTTGGTGAGCTGAAGTACTGTATCCAGTTTTGGGCCTCCCATTTCAGGAGGGATGTGAAAAAGCTTGAGAGATTTCAGAGGAGACCCAAGGCCTGGAAAGCAGACCATACAAGGAGAGGCTGAGGGATTTGGGACCCTTCAGTCTGGAAAAGAAAAAGCTCAGGGGGGACTTGGTAGCAGCATATATAAAGGGGGTACATCAGGACCTGGGAGAACAGCTGTTCACCGGAGCTCCCCAAAGGATAACAAGGTCTAAACTCCAAGAAGGCTGATGTAGACTAGGCATAAGAAAAAAGTTCTTTATAGTGCTCATGTCCAGGGTCTGGAACAGACTCCCCGGAGAGGTGGTGCAAGCACCTACTCTAGACTCTTTCAAAAAACATCTGAATATTTTTCTTCCTGGGATCACTTGATCTCAGCTAACTTCCTGCCTATGGCAGGAGCGGGGAGGGGGTCTGGACTCAATGATCTCATGAGGTCCCTTCCAGCCCTTAATGTCTATGAAATAATACTGATGTGTCTGTTCAATTTCTGTGGAAAAAGTATGGGGAAAATAACTTACTTTATATAGTATTTCTCTTTATGCTTGCCTACAGGCACTCAGTCTGCTGTCATAAATTTGTTATCCTCTTAGCTAATGCCTCTGCCTGACCCAGAATGTTCATCCTTCAAATTATTAGTATTACATAAAGGGATGACATAAAAGAACCTATACTTAAAAGCAGGCAAAAGACTTATGCTAGAGCAAACACAAACTAAGCACATCCCAGAATTATAACAATTAAGAAACATTTCCTCCTTTATACTGATCATCCTGAATTTTATTTCTAGAAAGAATTATGTTCTTATTTCTCTGTATTTGCAATTGTTCATGTGTCAACCATTTGGTAAAATTCTACTAAGATTATAATAGTGACTCCAAAATATAGCTTCTCCTCTTCATGAGGTTAAAAAAGTGGTAAGATATTGCTAGGCCCTGATTCTGTATGTAAACTGTCATTGCTATTTTGATTTTTTCAGTAGTACCCAAATGCTCCTGTCTGAATCAGAGACTCTGTGACTCTAGATATTGAACAAACACATAGAAAAATATATAAAAGGAAGAATTCCTCCTCTAATAGACAAGATAAACTGTGGCAGAATGGTAAAAACATTAATACAAATTCCAATCTTCACCTCCCAGCTCTGCTCCATTACCTCAGCCAAAATGTTTCTTCATTTTTGCTTGACCTGCCCACCCAAAAGCACATATTGTTGTTATGCTTCCTGTTGTACTTTATAACCACCACTTTTTGCTTTATTTTAATCTCTGTTATCTCCAAAGATACATTAAGTCAGCACCAAATTCCACCCCACTCCTACTATATCTCTTCACCTTTTTGGCCAGGTACAAACATTACATTTTTATAAGTGATCAGAAACCAGTCTATATGTATAATGGAACAGAAGTTCAGCATGCAGAAACTGGTTTAAAAATGGTGGAACCCAGTCTAAGATTTGACCTCTGCCTCCACCAAAGGGCAAATGTTTGTTCTATTCGCTGCTTATCTAAACTACGCTGCTCACAGAAAACCACATAACTTTGATCAATTCCACCTTCGGCTTTTTGAATGTCTATAGCTAGCCTTTGAGTCCAATTCCATTTAGTTAAAAAAGTTATGTTGACATCAGATGGGATCAAGGAAATTAAATGCTATATACATAGCAGGATTGCAATGATCCAACTAGTTCTATTTGAATATGTCTTCTCTTTTGCATTGACCAAAACTAGAATCAAAAGTATTCATGTAATTTTTTAAATTAAAATCTTCTTTGCAACAATTTTGTTCTCTTTAAGGTCCTTTTAGCAGCCTATTTTGGAAATTCTCAAGAGCTATGTCAGTATAATTCATACTGAGCTGAGCGTCACAAAGATTTATTATTTCTGACAACAGTACAACTGTGGCAAAGGAAAAGGAGTTCATCCATATACCTTGCTTTACTCTCTGGCTTCATAAAAAAGTTTTCTGTGGGAGAAAGGGAATTTTAAAAACATGGTGGGTGTTAGAAAATCTGCTTGCTGTTAAGAAGGATACCACGTGTTCTCTAAGATGTTGTGGTAGATATAAGACTCTGCAAGCCTGCTGCTACATCGTTTAGAACAGAAGGTACAACACACTGAATTTCAAAGGGAGAAGAACAGAGAGACAGGAACAGCAGCATGCCATGTACAGCCTTGTAAAATATATCTGCTATTGAAATAGAAAACAGTGCCAGCAAGCATATGTATCAATCTCATTCTTGTTCACTGGAATCATATGGAAAGTGTTTGCAACATCCCTACTCCATTTATGAAATGGTGCAGCCTGTAATGAATGGTGATGTTCCAGTTTGGACCCATCTATTATACCCACATATGCCTGAAGCTTATGAGTGCTGCATAATACATTTAAAATAAAATAGAAGAGGATGACTAGCATAGAGTAATATATGTGATAATGCTGTATACAGGATCTCTTGAATGCATTTCTTTATAAAACAAAAAGACAGAAAGCCTAATTTAAAGCCACAAAAAGGCTCAAAGCTGAGAGTTAGCAAATACTCTGATCCTGGTGCAACTTAAGCATGTGCTGGACTTCAAGCATGCGATTAGTTTGATTCATGCACTTAGTAGCTGGCACATTCGTAAGTGGTCAGTACCTTGCCAAAATTAATGAAACTTCAAATAATTAACAGAAATGCAATTTTGTATTTGAATAAAACTGTGACAGAGTCTCCTAGATTATACCCTTTGTAATCTGGTTTGTGCCTTTACACTCCATTGTTCCTACAACGGTCTTTAGTACACAGATGCTAAGCTAATGAGGAAAATCCTCATTATAACTCTGGAAAACCTGTAGTTTCAAAAATCCATCAGTCAGTTTTACTGAATTTTACATTCACTTTGTTGCAAGAAAGGTGGAAGATCTAATGAGGTAGTTACTATTATTTTGTGGTTGAGCCAGAGATCTGCAGCTCAAGAGATGGAGTAGCATGTATTTTAATTCACTGATTCTTCAATATGCATTGTGGGAGTTTTCATTGCTGCAAAAAGAACCATTAAAAAAAATCCTGACCACTCTGGTAACAGCTTACATATGAAAACAACTGTTTAGATCTCACAGACAATTAGACTGCTATACATTTAAATTTCTAATAAATTAAATTCAAAACAGTTTTCCTTTAAATTTATCACACAAGTAAATTCATGATCATCTCTGATTACCAATAAAAAAGTAGGATGAAATATTGCTATAAATACACAAAAAGCAAACAAAGCAGCAACAAAAAAGCTGTCAAATAACTTTTTGGTGCAACATGACAATCAAAAATCAAGAAGGATGAAATTTATCCCAATTTATATTTTTTTGAGAAGGGATAAAAAAAAAAAACCTATCTAAAATATCTAAACAAAACAACATGTAAACCCTGTACTTGATCTCAGACATGCTTTTTCAATTCCTGGTTTTCTTGATCCTTTTGTTTCTATTACTTGTATGTCAAGCACCATCTGTTTCTATTTACTGTAACAGCAATATGAACTCACTAATTAACTTTAATCATACTTATCTGACATACATTTTATCTACATCTACAGAGATGTACAGTGCACACAACAGCCTATTGTTATAAATTGAGAATTGACTGAAAATGGAAGCCTGTTTTACCACTGCTACTCGTGATGGCACCAATACATATGCAGACACATGAAATCTGATTTAAAAGCCTCTGGCTGCAACTTTATCTGACCTGTAATTAAGTGTAAGATAATCCAGTTATGCTTGTTTCTGAAGGCCTTAGATCCTCAAAACCAGATCTACCAGTAAGACTGGGCTTACTAAGCACGGGATCCCTGCATCTGAGCCAGACTATAAAAGTCTGTTCTACAAACCTGTTCCTCACCTTCAAGCCTAGGTACAGATGTTACCCATTATCCGTAGTGAATGATTAGAAATCAAACCATTCACATAATCATACAGAAGTTTGGGACAAAGAGTCTGGTCTAAAAATGGCAGAACCCAGTCTAAAATAAACCTGGGTGGATGTGCACTCAAACTTGTTCAAATTAGGTTAGTCCAATGCATCAAATTTCTGTACCAGATCCCCTATCAAATCATGTTAGGTCGCTATCTGCCAGCTGCCCAAGCTCCTTTGAAGCCCCTGCTTCCCCTGCCTTGCAAGGAGGTGCACTGGCCATGGCCTGTGTTCAGCTGCTCTGACCAAGTGTCCAGCCAGCCGTGCCCCAGGCTCTCACAGAGCAGAGTAAGCACTGTGGCTGACAATGGCAGGGGAGGGAGGGAAGGGGAGCTCTGCTGTGCCCTACATCTCAGTCAGGCTCCCTGGGTGTGCACCTGCTTGTAGGATGTATAGGGCTCCCTGGGTGGGAGTCCACCCAGAGACCCCCATGTCCCCCATGAGCAGGCACAGAACCTGGGAGGCATGCTGGAGTGCCCCCAACCTGTTTCCCCTGGCCAGTGCAGGCAGTCTAAATGATATGCCTCCCCCCCACCACCAAAGGGTGAACATGTGTTCTGTTTACTTTTGAACTGACCTATACCACATACAGAAAACTGTGTAAGCTTGATCAATTCTCCCTCAGGCTTTTTGAACATCTGTACGTAACCTAAACAACACTTACTCATTCCAACCCCATGCTGGAGCGTTTGGACTATCACAAACAACCTTGCAAGAAGCTCCCAAAAAAGAATGTAAAAACTGAATCTCCTGCTAAATTCAGAAGGTCACAGGGCAGGGTCCTAAGAGCAGCCGTCATCTCTCCTAGCGCCCCCCCTACCGTGCCAAGTAGGTATCAATGCACCCTCGATCTCTCCCGCCACATCTTTGATGATAAGATTTTTAAGGGAGGCTGCCTTTTTATCCTCCTTGACACAGTACCCCTGACATACTCCAATCTGTGCCCCGTCTACCATGACTCTGTGCGCTCCCGCCTCAAGGGCTACGCATGGCTCCTACCACCCCCAATACCACACCCCAAGTCTCTCAGATATACCAGATGTTGTCGAGTCAATTACTGTTGCCTGCGCCCTCACGGACACCCTCCGGGCTTGTCTTCTACTTGTGGCCCACACCAGGGCCTTTCTTGTCTGTGTGCCCTCCCTGGGGCTTCTTTCATTATTGCCCTCCCTGGGGCTTCTCATCTATGCACCCTTCCTGGGCTTCTGGTCCGAGTGCCCTCCCTGGGTCTGGGCACTTGGAGCTCAGGTGGCCGTAGCCATGCCTGGACCCCTTAATCCCCTCCTTGGGTCTGCGCCTCCTATGGGCCTCAGGTGGCCTCGACCTTACCTGGCCCCCAGTGCACTGTGCCCCTTCTCAGGGCTGCGGTCAGTGCATCCCTAGATGCGGTGCCCTCTCTGGCACCGGGGCCCCACACTGCTGTGGAGCCCCTAACGAGGCCTCCTCCAACCCCTATTAGCCTTACCCAGTCCTCTGGTGTAACAACCAAAAGCAATAACATAAGCCAATTGGCTGCAACTCAAAGCTAAGCTTCCTGGCTAAAACATAAACTCTAAACCATCAGGCAATTTATCAACCCAAATCCCTACCAGGGCTTCCTCCACCCAGTCTCCTCACACGGGAGCTGTTTCAGGCCATCAGGCTTCTCTGCGCTGCCTGCTCCAACAGAGCTCCGACTTCCTCGGCTGCCAAAGGGGAATTGACTCTGGCCTCAGCCTGGCTTGTTTATATAGGCCAGGCCCTGCCCCCTTCTGGTCAGCTGACCAAACTGCGGTTGCCCCGGCAACCGGCACCTGTCCTTCTTTCTAGGAGCAGGGCACTTCAATGCTCTGTGACACACCTCCCCGCTTAAGTTCGAGTCTCACTAGGAGCAGGGCACGGAAGTGCCCTGCGACACAGAACTTCACAATATCTACATAAATTAGAAACCTGAAAGCCTTTGAGCAAATAACTGGCCAACAAGCAAACTGTGTCTCCTAAGTAATCCCGGCCATGAATATGAAAATGAATTTCTGTATTATATCAGTACAACAGTATATCAGTATATCAGTTCAATGTTATTTCTCAGAAAGTGGACTATTCCACTTGCTTTAAAGGAAAGAAGGTGAAAAAGCCCCAATAAAGAAGAAATATAGACTAAACTGTCCATGAATTTTGTTTGTTTTTCAGAAGCACTGTCATTTAGTGGTCAATTAAAGCCTTTAGGGGCAAGTCTACAACCCTTTCAAATTTTCATTGAACTTTTCCATGACTATGGATGCTCCTATTAGCTACATAAATGTCCAATTCAAATCTGAATCCCAATAACTTCCTGTCATGAAGGGTAACTTCTGGCAAAGAGTTTAATAGTTTAAGTATGTGCCGTGTGTTAAGTACCAGAAATATTAGGGAAAGGCCAAAACATTACTCCTGACCCAAAAAACAGGAGCACAACTTCCAAATCTTGATTATCTCCATTGTACCTGAATTAAAGAGGTTTGTTTCCCTCCCTTTATGGGTTAAATCTAAACCATTTTAGCTGCTGCCAGGAGGCAGCAGAATCACCTATAACATGGTCTCATTTAAGATATTTTGCGTAGGATTCCATGGCACAAAAATGCCATTATAATCAGACACTGTAAGATATGCAAGGACTTCATTCACCCTGTTCTCCACCACATCTTGACCAATAACCAAGAAGGAATAAGATATTTCCCCAAGATAAAGTGTATGTAACTATCATCTTTTCCCCTAGGAGATGTAGGGATTACTTGAGTATTATAAATGGACTTAATCCATAAACGTGATATGAAGAAAAGCCTAGACTACTTTGAATTCCATTAGAGTTTTCCAAGAAGAGATTATGTGTTTTCCCAATCTAGGAATATGATTTAGTGGAATGGAAAACTAAGACTCACACATTTCCAGGTTAAATGACTCTTTCTGTGTTAGCCCATTACAGTTCAGGAACAAAAAGAAAGTTTAAAAAAAATATTGACACTCAGGAAGCCCTGTACTATTTGGTTCATAAGACTTTTTTTTAATTCAGTGATGCCTGTCTATACTCAACAGAAACATAGTGGAAACAGAATACTTTGTTAGTGGAATACAGTAGCTTTAAAGTATGTGAAATAGTCAGTGTTCTTTAAATAGTTTCCTCTCTGCTAGAGTTTATTTAAATCACAAGGTGTTTCTCTGTAAATGGGATGAGTCTCCTGCATATTCTTCCTTCAGAATCAGAGGAAATAAACTGTTTTTGGCTACAGCTGTGCCAAAGTAGATGCTGTATTTACTTGAATCCAAGATGAGGCTTATCCCTCTAACCAATATGGGGGAAAAAACCTCTGTCTTAGATTGGAGGGGGCAGACAGCTGCTGCAGCTCCACCTCTGGGTCTGGGGAGAAGCCAGAGGTGAACTGTCACCTGTCCAGAGTGGCTTATGGTTCAGAAAAGGGGATGTACCTAAGGGGGAAATGCAGAGGAAACCAAGCAGTGGAGGGAAGTGTGGGGAAGACCCAAGGTGGGAGGGGCATGTTGGGGAGACCATATGATGGGAGGGGCAAGTGGGAAAGACCTGTGGGGTGTGGTTTGGGAGAAATGTGGGAGAGACTGCACAACCTGCCCCCCCGCCACTTGTCTTCTGCCCCAGCTCTGGTGTCAACCCTGACCCAGATCCCGAACCTGATCCCAACCTGGTCCAGAACTGCTGCTGCTTCTGCCTGGCCAGCGTGGGACTGATGCCACTAACTGCCATGGAACTAGGGACACCACAGAAGTGGCTGCGGGGGGCGGGGAGCAGAGGGGCAGGCAGTGGGGGATGGGGCAAGAGTCTGAGGGAAGGCAAGCAGCAGGGAGGCAGGTGGGTACGTGGGCAAGTAGCCAGTGCAGGCAGATAGCGGGAGGGGGCAAGTGGCTGGGGGAGGCAGAAGCAGAGAAGCTGGCACAAGCATGGTGGGGGAGAGGGACAGGGATAGGGACAGGGAAGCAAGGAGAGTGGGAGTCTGGCCACCTGCCCCCTCCATCTGTACTTTTCCTGATACAGTGCTGGGGGAAATGAATTTAAGATGCCTCCAATAATTAGATTCTATACATGGAAACTTATAAGAAATTTATAATTTTCCATGCATAGAATCTAATTATTGAGGGGTTCTTGAATTTGAAGTCATCTTGGATTTCGGTAAATGCAGTAATCATTAGCAGTACATACAACAGGGTGCACCTACCAGCAAGCAGTGGGGATAGTGGGTGTTAGTTCACTGGACTGTCTTCACATTTGTGATGGGAAATATAACCTGGTATAACAAGACACAAGTCAATTTAAGGAAAAACACAGTTGCTGCACCATCAGACAACCAAAAGAAATCTTGATCGCTGTTTAAATGGCCAGAAGTAGAGTAGATTTCTTGGTTATTCTGTTTCTGGTAAACGTTTATCTGTGTTACTACTATAATTTTTACCACGTTATTGTTTTCTCTTCTACCCAAAGTACTATAACTAATAAATGGAAACAGGACATGGATTATAGGCTGGGGAAAATTCTGTTTACAAATACATATCTTCAGTGATTGCAATATAAGGAAAAAAATAACCATATATACATAAAAAGTGAATTGACAGATTTAATAATGTGTTTCCAAATTTAAGCTTGCCATGAAGATTAAATTAAAAAAGGAATAACTTTTTAGACTACAATGCAAAATACACAAAACAAGGCTTGAGTTATTGTTGGAAATGAACCTCACACAGTGCTTAACTTTCAGTGACCTTGCCCTGCAAACATCTTTTCAATTTGTTGAGTGCTAAAAATAACACAATTGTAGCTTCAAAGGATTACCCAAACTAAGAGATCTGAGAGACATTCTTTAAAGCTTCTGTTATATCACACAAAGTGCTGCAAGAACTCAGGAAACACACCTGGCTAGCAAGTTTTTGTTGAAAGACAATAATTTAAAAAGAAAGAACAATGATCAGAACCCTGAATTCATAAGCTAAAAGAAAACTGTATCAACATCCACAGAGAATTGAAAAGTGAGAAACACTATTGGCTATAACAGGAAGCAATAGTTAAAAAGTCACCGTATCCTGTAACAAGAACAGGAATTGCTAGAAGAGCCTGATGTCAGCCCTCACAGATGCAATGGAAGAGATGTGTCAAACATGGAGGAATGTTATCTGAAGCAGGAACTATGATGAGGCAACTCTTAAGGAAAGGTCCTTCCCAAATGCTGTACCTTCAAACAGCAATGTGTAATTATAAGAACACTTCCTGATGTTCAGGGGGTCGGACTAGATGATCTACCTAGGTCCCTTCCGACTCTAGCTACTATGAAACTATGAAACTATGATGGTTATAATTTCCGACTGACATGGTGACTCATAGTGGTCCTTACATTATCTAATTGAAACCTAATTAAAATTATTCCCTGTTGCATAGAATACATACTTAAAGTTGCATTCACAAATTGAGTATGCTGCACGCATACCTTGGGGAAGATGCAGGCAGGTATTAGAAAACAACACTTTGGGAATTGGTTTTCACCTCATTTTTCAAATTGTTTAGTATAAAGTAAAGGATTTTATTCTTTGTCTTTAACCTCACCCTCCATTTCAAAAGTCAGAACTGTTAAATGCTGGTGTGGTGTCATGTGACCAATATTCATAAGATTTCCTTTCACTACATTGTCATCTTTCATCTTGAATTCACACAATCTATAATTCACCAAGAGTATCCAGAATTATGAGGCCTAACATTGCCACCAGTATCCAGAGTATTTTCTGGATGATCCCTTGGGTTTACTTTATAGAATGTCAGCTGCTCCACATTTTTAGGCCCTGTCCAGCTCTATCCATTAATCCTTCAGTTGTCTTGACTATTTTCTGTTCCAAGTCAGCAAAGGAATCCATGTACAGTAATAAAGTAGTGCACAGCTCTCTTAATAATTTTTCTCAACCTCCTGAACACTCAGACATATTGGTGGGGAAAGATAGGAGATGACTATAAGAGCTCCATTTTGGAAATACTGTATTTACTCAAATATAAGACAGCCCTGAATATAAGACGACCCCCTAGATTCTATATATGTAAAATGTATACATTTGTTATAGTTTTCTAGGTATACAATCTAATTATTGGAGGTTTGCCTTGAATTTATCCCCTTCCCACTGCTACAGGAGGGAAAATAAATCTGGGGGTCAGGTAGCCCCCTTACCTTGTGCCTCCCACAACTTCTTCCCTCTGTCAGAAATTTCTTTCCCACAACATAAAAACTAGGAAAAATTTGAAAACACTTTCTTTGAAATGAACATAATTTACCATATAGGCAAATTACTATAGGTACCCATAGATTTAGTTCATCCAAAACTGATGCATTTTACCTTTTTGAATCTGCTGCAAGGTTTAGCATAGGTCCTCCATAAACATACTTTTAAGCAGCACTTTTACACCTACTTATAGGTAGTATAAACTATACATAATATAAGTCCAAAGCTAAAAGTCTCATAATTTACCAGATAGGTCATTGGGCCCCAGCAGAGTCAATGGCATCTTAAGGCAAAGTGACCCCCACAGCTCTGCACTGCTCACTATGTGCATCAGCAGATATTCCCCACAAAGGAACCATGTGCTAATCAGACCACCACTCACGACTGGAACCAGATGTTCCTGTCAAGTCCTGGGGTGAGTCATGGGGACTTTTGCATCCTCTTGCCCCCTTTGATCCATTTTGGGATTACCTCCCTTTGGGCTTGGAGGAGCATATACCTTGTTCAGATAGGCTGCACTAATCTATTCTTATGGTAGGTTCCATGTGTGTTTTCCTTTGGAACTGCACATGGAAGAAAATGGCAAGGAACAAGCAGTACAAAGTGAAATCGTCTGGAGACAGAGGAATGTGAGAAGAATGTCAGACATCCTTCTATTTCTCTGAGCCAAGTACATGAGCCAGATTTGCAAATTGGCAAGAGGGGTAGAATCCAAAACAGCCCACTTTCTCAAGTATTTGCAGGGCAGCTGCTGCAATAGTGGTAGGTGTACATGACAACCAAAGGCAGCCCATAGGCCATGATGTCTCCATGGTTCTACAAGGTCCTGAAATGCTTCTGGGAAAAATACAAGCTGCACAGCATGACCTTAGCAACCCTGGTGAACCACCACAAGATATGGGAGGTGGTAAGGGCATCATATTGCCCATGGACTACCTGGTGACAGCTGCCAGGCCATGTGGGAGCGAATCTTCCACAAGGATCTTCAGAAGGAGCACAGAGACCTGAACTGGTAGGCAGCCCACCGGGCACTCCCTGTACAAGCCTGGAAAAACAGTGCAAGGCAGAATAGTTCTTTGAACTGCCCAAGGCAGACCTCCCAGTGGCAGGCAGAAACAATTGATCACCTCTTCTGGGACTACCCATACACCAGAGGGGTATGGAAGAAAGTAAACACATTCCTCCTGGTGGTGACATGTTTCAGAATCTGGACCAGAGACGTGGTCCTCTATGGGCACTTGACCAAACAGCAACGGGCCCTGACAGCTCGCTTCAACCAATTCAAATCATGCTTCAGGTGTGCCCTGTGGAAGGCCAGAAACCTACTCACAAACAGGCACTCAGATCCCACAGTTGAGAACTGTTTTAAAATGGGGCTGAGTGAAATGTACTGTTACTACAGGAAGACAGAAGAGGATGACAGGAAAGAAAGAGAGGGGACTGGCATAGACTTTTCAGAGGCAAATCCTCCAAAGAGAACAACAAGGTGGACAGCAGTGAGGACAGAGATGACCACGACAATGACAAATACAGCGACAATGAGTGAAAGCACTGGAATGGTGATGGGTGCATGGGTGTGCAGGTGCGTGATGTGAACTTTGTAATAGGACTAAAATAATTTAACTGTCAAAGTGTGATTTGGTCTGTCATGTGAATCACAGTGGTCACTTGACAGGTTGTTAGAGGTACAGTTATATAGGTAGTTATATATATAGAAATAAATATTTTTGCAAAAAATAAATCTGTATGTTTGTCCAATATGGCCATGTGTGTTATAGTCATGTTCCATGTTGGCTGCTTTTCATCAGCTTCATAGTTGGTTTCCATAACGGAGCACATGGTGCTTTTGGCAACTTTTTATGATACACCATGTATTTCCATGTATAAGAATGTGAGATGCGGGGCTTTTTCTTTGCACTGTTTTGGGGGGAACAACCTCATCTTGTATTCAAGTAAATATAATAAATGTGAATTATCAAAGTTCCTCTCTCTACCTGTACACACACAGAGGCAACTCCACCTTCATATACATATGAACTTTTGAACTAGTTCCGCCTGGATGCCTCAACAGCAGCAAGATACCAAGCAATATTCTCAGTTTATATCTGCCAGGTCCAGTCATAATTGTTAAAAGCCTTGCTTATTTATGGTTTTGTCAAATCTATGTTAGATTTGTCAAAGCTTGTTCTTGTTTTCTGTCTGTTGAAGTATAATGTTTATTCAGTGCATTTCAAGTGAAAGAGCCAGATATACACCCTACAAAGGGCTAGGGTAGAGCCTTCTCAGTGAGCTGCCTATAACTGCAAAGACAACCTTTGATGGAAATTGGGCTGAGTCCAACTTTGCCAACTACAAGCTACTTGTCTGAGCATGTATATTCTTATGGGACAAGTTGAGTTTCTCAACTCTAATTCTACCGTGAATACAGTTCTTGCCAATTACAAAAAATCCTTACAAGTGAAGGTAATTTTGGCTAGGACTGGTGCAAGACTCATGATGATATAAGAAGATCTAGTCCTTTCCTGAATTCTGGGCCTTGCATTATGGAAAGTTCCTGTTCAGCATCCTCTTCTGCTTGCTTGGTTCCTGAGATAGAAGCCATAAATCAGAGCTTTTAATGATGTAGGCAGAGCTCTTCCCCCTTTCCTCAGCAATCCAACACTGTTCTCAGAGGAGGAGAAGCAGAAATAGCCTGCCAAGTCTGTTCCCTTCAACCTTCCCATGAAAAATCAGAAACAGCTCCTCTCTTCCTGCCTTGCCCCTTTCAACTTCTCTGTCCTGGAAACACTTGGCCTGCAAATGGGGAGGAAAAGAGGAGGATCTTGCTGCACCTGCCACCCTAGCCTAGAAGAGGGGAGTGAACCAGAGAAGGGACAAAACTGACTAGGTCATGGAGCTACATGGGAAATGGCCAGAACAGATGGAGGTTCTGGGGTCTGATGGAGAGATCTAGGGCCTACAGGATAAGCAAAACTCATGGGAGGCCCAGGGAAGACCCGTGCAAACTGGGATTGATTGCAAACTGGGATTAATGCAAAATTGTTGTAAGGAACATAACTGAGACAGAATCTGGGGAAACAGAATGGATTTGGAGATTAGGAGAATTAGCTGCTGTTCAAGGAAAAAGGCCATTTCTGAGAAGTGAGAACTCTTTTAGAACCCAAGGGTCACTATCACCTCTCCATGTAGAGCAGAGCAATTCAAATTGTCAAACGCTCACAAAAATGAATCAATACACCTAAAACACTACAGAAACTCTTTATAAAAAAAAGAAAAATCTCAGAATGTCTGGAAGCAAACTCATTATTTTTTCAGTAGTGTGACTCATAAATTTTGACTGCTCTATATTGAGTTTAACCTTATTAATTGGAGGCTAGTTAAGAGGAGGAGGGGACTGAATTGCATTGTTTCCTATGGGAAATGATTTGTGCATTCATGCATTCTACACATTTACAAAGCACCAACCAGAGAACACAGAACTTTCAAGTTATGGTAATGAATGTTCAATAAATAATGTAAAGAAAGATTTGGTTCTTTATTTTTTTAAAGCTTGAGTTTAGAATTATCCACCAAAAATGAATCTGAGACTGATTCTGCATCATATCATACTATCCTGAATGAAACTCAGATTGTAAGCAAATTGTGACCCTGGTATGTAACACAATTTGCCCCTAGGAATGCTACTATATGCTTAGCATTTGTAGAGTGCTGCCATTTGTGGTGGTGTCATTTCTAAATCTTTCCTCATGACAAAATTAACTGATGAGGAGCACCAGGCTTTTGACCTTGAAGGTCCTCACTATCCCAGGTTTCATATTCATTTGAATGCTTCATTGCAGTTTAAATCATTTAACAGCCATACAACATTAGTCCTATTCCTTTTGTAAATGTTATGCTGTATTTTTGTTGCAGACGAAGGTAGCAGTGGCAAGATATAACCATGAAACATGAGTTTTCAATCAACTACCATTTAAAATGTCAATGAGTCTGAAAAGAAAATCCACCTAATATTTGTAGTGTCCACACAAATATGTTTACCATTCCCACTCTGGGAAGCACCAGCTCTTTGTTCCCATGCAACAAAATCCTTTCAGCACAGTTAATCCTTATAGATGCCAGAAGAATAAATCCTAGAAGAACAAACAAGTGCACTGTCAAAACTATGTCAACATGTAGGCCTATCTGTAGTGATATTATATATTCCATTGCCTCCAATCAAAGCCCAGGATAACCAGATTTCACATTTAGAGTCATCCGATCCTGCAAGGGTTGGCACAGCACAGCTAATAATTGAACAGAATTGAGAAACTAAAATGTATTTTAAAAGGGTGCTTTATTTTTGTGCACTGGATTTGAAGCAGATTAAATAATCTGGGATATGCTATCAGGTCACGATTTGTATGTTACAGCTGTCCAGTTTGATTTGACAATCACTCTTTGCATGACCTGTTGACCAAGTAAGAGGCAGTGAAAACCTCTGAGAGTTACAGATGGACAGTGGAAACAGGAGTGCAATAAAACTGACTGCAGTGATATTGAATGCTGATGGAGTGATTCAATAGATCAAACAGCTGAGCTCCTCTGCAAGATACAGTTATTTTCTAAAATAAAGCCACAAAAGAAGCTGGATTAGCACATACCCTTGACTCCCACTTCAACTTTATAATACATGTACATTACCGTTCCACTTAACAAACTTGGACTAAACCTTCTACAAGAGAACAAGCAAACAACCATGAAAGGTGAGATATAATTCCTGTTTAGACCTATAGGAATGTACTTCTACTTTGTACAGAAATCTTGTCTTTGCCAAACATTGCCTATTTTTAACTTTATAATGGTAGCTGTATTTGTTTCTAAAAATAACTGTTGCAGAACAGCGTAACACCAGATAATGCATTTCTGCTTATATGAACACAGAATTCAAGAGCTGCAGCAAAAAACTTTGTAATTTTATTTCAACTGTAATTTCATTTTTATAGTGCATATTTAGTGGTTAGCATGTTAAATTGTAGTTACAGAAATCCAAGATTTTCTTTGATAGATTTAGTATGGTTAATACTTAAATCACATTTTGTTATTCCTTTAAGATATAGTTCCCTGTTGCTATTTAATGCTTGAGCTCAGGAAGAGAAAACATGCGTCCTTTCATTTCCAAAGCTTTTCCCTAATGATTGACTAAAAGAGTTACCACTTTGAAATAATAGATGATCAATATTGAACTGATTCACCGAGACACTGTTGAAAAGGGTCTAACAGTCTACCTGTTTCAATTTTACTGAGCCAAAATAATTAATATAAGATCATATTCCAACCATCTCAATACATCTTGATTATTTCATTGAAATAATGAAAGTACTCTGAAGTAACATAGCTTTATGCAACACACTGTGCTTTGAAGGAATACAAGCAACTACATAAGATAGGTACAAGTTATTATATTAGTTCAATCAAAGCAAACTTGATTATTGTTAGGAGCAACAGCAGTAGATAATAAATTAAATATTAAATATTAGAGTAATCTTGTGACCTTATTCATCATTTTAACAACTTGACTTGAAAAATGTTTGCCTGGTAGGGGTTCAAACATCTGGAAAGTTTACAGCTGGCATTCAGGTAAGGGAATTTCAAATAATAACTATAAACATGGGTGGATACTTTAAAGGACAGCCGCTCAATAATCTGAATCCTGGGAAACTGCTGTTAAGTTCTATATAGTGAAGCTTTTGAACATTGTTTTTCCTCTAACAGAACACTAGCTTAAATCTTTATGCTGTAACATGGAATCAAAAAAGTGGCTAAATGGAGGCTGTGCTCACAACTCTTAAGATAAGGCGGTTTGGAATCATTACTTGCACTGAAAGAAAAACATTACAATTTAATAGCCCTGGGAACTCTATCAAGGCATTACATTCTCTTGGGCATGCAACAATTAGGAAATCATTCAATTTTTATGGCAAGGAGCTGATGGCAAAACATGCTAAAATTTGTTTGTATTTAAGATAAAGCCCCAAAATACAGCTGTTTGAATTTTACAGATTTATAAAATTGTCTTTAGTCTACATATAAGGATTTTAGTTTTATCTACAACTGACTCATATTATACTAGTATACGGAACTCTGAAGTAAATATACAAACTTAATGCTAATTATTTTATATTTGACATCCAATAATATACCTATACCTTTGTCTAGGTAACCAATATCTATTTTTTCAAAACATAGAGATTCTAAATGATTTCACAGCATTTTTGTATTTGTTATACAGGCTACTTGCTTTTGATTTTGAATGTTATCCTATTAATATATGAGGTTCATGGATGTCCTGAAAAGTGCCTATGCCATCCACCTTCGAAGACAGTAGACTGCAAGAATCAAGGACTTGTTGACATTCCCTCCCATTTACCTTCTGAAACTCAAATCTTACTGTTGCAGAATAACCACATTTGGAGAATCAATCAAAGTGCATTCACTGGAGCACCTTGGCTCAAAATTTTAGAGCTGTCTAATAATTCAATAACAAGTTTGGCATCAGGTGCTTTCCAAGGGCTACGATACCTACAAGTTCTAAACCTAACCAAGAACTTGATTCATTATGTAGAAAACAAGACTTTCAGTTCCCTCCCACAGCTGAAAGAACTGGATTTATCTTCCAACAAGATACTAAGTCTGCCTGAAACTTTGGGGAAAAATACCGGAAATATAACGTTATTGTCTGTGAAACATAACAAGCTTCAGAAAATGGAAAGAGTTCTTCTGGAGTCACTTCCAAACCTGAAAGTTGTTCTTTTCAAAGATAACCCATGGCAATGTAATTGCAATGTCTTTGGCCTTAAACTGTGGCTGGAGAGCTTTTTATACAGAGGTAAGTAACTTTCTTCATTAGGAAGAATGCAGGCAAACAGGCCTAGCATACCCCTTAATTGTCCTAATAGCTATGACCTTAATGCAAGAAACCATTTAAGCACACATTTAATTCCATCCCTGCTCAGAAGCACACTTACACACATGTCTTTAGAAGAGGGATGCTTACCTGAATTGGTGCGTGTGATTATTACACATAGCTCTTCTGTACTGACAATATACTACAAATAGGCATGTTTTTCTGAAGTACATCAGCATTATCTTAAATACTCACAGAAAAGACTGTGTAAATCACCATCCCATACACGTTTTATAAGTGACATCTGACTGCACAGAAAATCTGCATATAGCAATCTCTAAACCATATACATGATCCTTTCCCATGTGAAAGATTCTAATTTCAGGTATATTTAAATTAGAATACATATTTCTGAAAAGTTTCTTTGCATCTTAATAATATATTTACTATATGCAAATCAATGTACTTTGGGCATATTTATATTAAACTACTTAATAACATTCAATTCTCTCTAGCTAGCTGCAAATTCATCAGTAATTTCTTTACTTTTCTTTTTTTTGGATATTCAGAAGTTGTTTCTTTTTACTTTTGAACGGCCTTGCAGCAGTTCATGATGGGCAGTTTTAGAATCCAAAATGATTAGATTACAGCCTACAAGGGTTTATTATCCTAAAATATTCCTTTGCTCATTTGTTCTGTCTGAGTTGGCAGAGTGTAAGGAGACAAAGGTATTAATGGAAGCAAGGCAGGTTTTGAGAAACTAGGAAACAAGACATCCGTTTTTTTTCCTAAAATAAACTTTGATGCTCAAATATAAGTATTTTATAAGCTTCCTATTGGCAAATGAGCTAATACACCAGCACACTACAACACAACAGTATATATTGACTTGTTTGTTGCAAGACAACTGCTATTCAGAATCCACTGAGTTGCCTTAACTCACAGTTAAGTGATCAACCGTCTTGAAGATGATATCTCATTTGAGAACAAAAGAGTAGAGGACTAAGTTCAGACTATAATGAAGTCCTAGTAGACATACATAACCTGTGATAGTCTGCCGTTTACTATGCCTAAACAGAATTGCAGCATTCATCACTATTTTCTAGTAGCACTAAGCACAAAGAGTTACTGTGGAACTTGCCAACTAGCTTTCACTCTGGGCTATACTTTATTCTACTAATTAATTAACTACTATTTAAATAAGTTTATACAAGAATAAAGGAAAACCTCATACTTTTCTACTAGAAATGTATATTCTTCATACATATTTCCTTGCTTAAGTTTAAAAAAAATAATCTGATGATAACCAATGCATCAATGACTAGCGAAACATCCAAATGTTACATTAGAAAGTTTCAAATATGCACCAGTTCCCAATTAGAAAAAAATAATCTCAATTTTGTCCCCATCCTTTAAAATTGTTTAATTTTAGAACATCTTTCACTAGAACACTGGTATTTTTTTTTCTTCTATGTTATATCTCTTTTTATATTGAGGTCCTGTTTCACAGGGTAACTACCTAAACATTGAGCCAGTTCCTTGGCATGCTCCAGTGTTACTGGCCACAGTGGGAAATAGCATGCTTCAACAGTACTGGCTACACTGGGAACCGGCTAGCAAAAAGGCAGTATCCAGGTAAAATACAGTCATTGCAACTGGGCACAAATTAAAGCAGTCTTGAGGCCATGCTAAATTATATTGGGAACTAAACCAGAGTAAATGGCTTGAGGAAAGCTGCTAAATAAAACATATCTGCATCTTCCAATAACATTTGTGCCAGGGAAAATACTGCCCAAAATCTGTCTCTGGTTCACTGGAGCTGTGAGGAAAGATATACATTTGATTAAGTCCATCTATTTAAGACTACTAGTGCAACTAGATAATAGTGAAAAGATGCAATTAGTTTCAGGAAGTATATCAGCAAAATTAAACAAGGTGCTTAAAGCCAACAGCCACATGCAACTAGAGTAAAACTTATCAAAATCTTCCCGTGGATGTGTTGATGGAGCAGTTTTGTAATTTAACTGACAGAAGTTATTATCTTGAAGAGCTTCAGCTCCCTGAGGTAACACCTTAATATTTTATCCCCAAGCTTTTGTTAGATTTTTTCTGGACTAATTCCCCATGACAAATATCTGCAGGGGTTCCAACTTAGAATGTAAAGGTCCAAGATAAGCATATCCGATTGTCTTAATTAACATGCCAGCAACATAACTTTTTAAAATTTTATCTCTGAAAAAACAGCCACTGTTTGGCAATTCAGTAATTTTCTTCTACTACTTCCACCTTTGTATTGATCACTACAAATGAAGTGAAATATGCAACCCCCATTTAATAACCAGTTTGGAAAGAAATCGAGATGCCACAGACCCCAACATACTTACATTTCTTTATTTAGCTCTGACTTAACAGAAAATGAGTTATGTTCCACATTAATCCTTCCAATTCTTCCTCAGAAGCAGATTGCATATTTATGGCAAAGGCATGCTCTGGCCTTAGGGAACGGTGCTGTGTGCCCTAACTGAATACTGCCGGTAATGGAAAATTGTTTGATTTCAAAGAAAAAATCTTAAATGTTTCATTCATTAGAACACTAAAAATATTTAAATATTTCTGAACTAAATGTAACTCAAGCAATTGATACTTGTTGGATGTACTAAAAAAAATTTGATTGAATGCTTTACTTAAGGCAGAAATACAATTTTCCAACACAACCTTTTCAGCCACTCATAACGATAGGGGGGACCATAGCTGCAAAATGTGGATCTTCATCCATATCTACATTCAGACTTCCAAGTTTGGAGGTTTTTGGACCTACATTTTTGGTTTGGCCAATTACAGATCATTGAAGCAGCAGTTACATTCAAATCCACCTTGGAACATTATCAGTACTTATGGAGAAGGTGGCCTTAGGAATTTGGCTTGGTTTGGGCTCATCTGTACTCATTCCTTTCTCAAACAAATTATTTTTAGGATGAAAATGTCCATGCATGGCTTCAGCTAAAAGGTGGTTTGTTTGGGATGAGAAAAGAAGAAAGGAGAGAAGAAATCTGAGCTGATTTGATTCAATTAATTTAATAATGCTGACATGAAAGCTCACACTATTTTAGGCACAACTTACTAACCAAGAGACCATGTCTCCAAGGGCCCATGTGTATGAGCAAGACAGGAAGCTGAGAGATTCTAGAAATGGATAAGAGTGGGGAATAATCATGCTTTACTGCTTAAGCAGAAGTAAAGACACTTCCTTTTCTGCTTCTCCCATACCAAGAGCACCCATTTAGACAAGGGCAAGACCAGCCCTAAATGAGTAACAGATGAGTCAATGAGTATCATAAAATGAGTATCATAAAATATCCACGATGTACCATGTGGACAAATACATTCTGTATAAACAACTTAACTCCTTTAATTTTCTGACTCTTGTATTCATGTTTACTCAGTTGTAATGTTGCTTTATAAATTGGTTCTTGTACATAGCATAAGTGGAACAACTTTTTTACAGGCAAGGTACTAATAAAAGTCAAAGCACATAGACCATTTGGCTTTCACAGTTTGCATCATGGCAAATATTAGCACATAATGTCAGAACAATGACTTCATGGAATATTTCTGTCAGTTCTAATGGGACATTTTTACAACAGGTATATTGTTTCCATTTATGTTTATAAGAACAAAGTGATGGTATGAATTTGCTTGGTAACAATATATCTTTGTTTTCATTTATGAATTTATCCTATTTTATATGATTGGCAATTTTATTATAACATTTATAAAATACAAGTTAGATTATTCCTAATGAATTACTGGTTACAAATAACTTCTTATTTAAGTGATTAACGTGTCATAATCTTACCCTATAATTAATTAGAAACGTAAAGTTCATAAAATATGGTTATACATTTTCAAAAGTAGAAAATCAAAGCTTTATACATTTCATTAGGCTTCTGTTAGTTTTAACATATAGATAATTCACAAAACCCAGCACTGTAAGACCTTAATATGTTATTTTCAGGAGGAATAAGTGATGGCATTATCTGTTCCACACCTGAGAATCGGAAGGGAAAGGACCTCCTCAAAGTCCCTTATGAGATCTATGGAGTATGTCCTCCTACAGCTGCTCATGTTAACCTGGCTAGTTTTCACCACCATACCTCTGAGCACAGAAATTCACTGAAGCATGCTCATCACAATGAACACGGAGACAGTAGCCATTCAGACTGTGAACCTAAACCGAAATCAAGGCCAGTTAATTTGCGTCACGCAATCGCCACTGTAGTAATAACTGGAGTTGTCTGTGGAATTGTGTGTCTAATGATGTTGGCAGCTGCTGTCTATGGTTGTGCCTATGCTGCAATTACTGCTAAATACCACAAAGAACGCTTGGCCCCCGCAATAGAACAGGGGAGTCCTGAGGAAAAAGAGCCATTTGATAGCTCCTTGGCTTGAGTGAGTTTTGTTTTTGTTTGATCTAAAATAAGAACTCCCCGTTTAGTCCAAAGCCTAGTGTCTAAGTAGGATTGATTTACTCATTACTACTATATTTTTCTTTTTCACATTAAAATGTTTCCGTGAAAATATTCTTTGGGTAGCATTTTATGTCAGGAGTATAAATAGATAAATTAAATACTTTATACTTTGTATATTCCTACATTCTGAAGTTAAACAACATGAGTTTCAAATGAAAAAAATGTTGATGTTACCACTTCCAAATATTCTGGTTTATATGAACTAGGCCCTGAGGTAAAATTGATACAATACATGGCAATTACTGAGAGTTACTAGCGAATATGAGTGAGCTTTTATGGAATGAAAGATATGAAGCAGTTTTAAGCTATTTGCTGAAACTTGCCTTATATGTACCTAGAGAAATACAATAGAAAAGAAGTTGTAAGTATAATTAATACAATAAAATTAGGCACCAGAAGCAATTTAGTCAACCAATTTGAGTATTTTAAAAATAAATTATTTACACATACTTTTTTCACTAATCTAGATGCTCCAATATATAAAATACTATTCAATGTTGCATCCACAGTGCAGCTTATGAGGTAGGAAATCTATAGTTAGGTGCAGCATTTCATTTCTGGAGTCTGGAGAGTCTGTGCAAAGACATAAATACCTTTCTCGATTTTGGGGGTAAGCAAGTGTAGAAAGGGTCAAGATGGAAAAGAAAAGAAGAATAATTTTTTAGTTGGATTATGGTACTCAAGTATCAGGAGGTCATGACAGATACAAGAGAAGCATAAATAAAATACAGACATAAAAACCACCTTTTAGTCTACAATGGACCAATATGCATATTTATAACAAACATTTCTAATGATCCTTATTCAAAAAGTTACAGAAGGCTTCCTTTTTGTTACTCTCATAGTACGTATACGATGCTAGGTTTTGTATAATGAAAACAACACAACTACATATCCATACAGCCCAGTTCACCCCAATGCCTACCCTAACAGAAGGCATAAAGATTGCTGTAATAGAAAGGCTGCAGCCACATTTTCAACAGAAAATGAGAAGGGGATAAAAATATTTTTAAAGTGAAGTAATTTTCAAATACAACATAAAAATCTAAGACTGGAAGGTATTTTAGCAGTCATTTCATCTTCCCCTCAGCTCTCTTTTAGTTTAGCCTGTTTTAGAAAACCTCCAAAAGGGGTAGAAATGAACTATTTCTATGGTTAGATCTTCTCCTTATTTATAACCTAAGTGATCTTTACTGCAAATGCTTTCTATCTTATTGGATAGGAGACCTGAGCAGACCACAGATGAGGAAGATGTGCCGATGAAGGGAAAGGAAGTCACATTACAGGACATGATGAGGTCCTGTAATTCCTCCTAACAGGTCTTGCCTTATCACTGGCCTGCTGGAGGGAGAGAAGAGATGATAGGGTAGAGGGAAGCACGAAGCCAATCAACAACTTAAGCGCTTGTTCAAGACTCTGGTTGCCCGAGGAACAGTGAGTTTCATTAACCCCATCTGCTTGTGATTTCAGAAGACATCCCACACAGCTGTACTTGGGGCCTTTCTACTAGGGTTGTTTGAAGCTTCATTCGCTGACTCAATTTGGCACAGATTTGGCCCAATTCAGTGGCTGAATCGCTGAATCCAAATCGAATCAGGAGACCCTTTAATCTCTCCAAATTGAATTGGAACCCTCCAAATCAATTAAAAGGATTTGGAAAGGTTTGACAATCCAGAAATAGACACAGCTTTAAATGTTTTTTCTACATATGTGTAGGTATCCAGCAGCTCATGAATGCTGAGATCCTGGGGTGGATGGAACATTCCGCAGGAGCACGGGGGAGGGGGAATGTAGGGGCGGGGCCAAGCAGGCTTGGCAGCAGATCCAGAAGTGGACCAAAAGTACCTTTGCTGAGCACAGGCTCCCCACACTCCTGCGGGACTCCCCATCTGCCCAAGCACTACAGCATCCATGAGCCACACCTGGTACCTCAAGGTATGTAGAAAAAAACATTTAAAGGTATGTCTATGGCCGAATCGCTGATTCTCCGAATTTGGGCTGAATCCGAATCTGAATTGAATAGGACCCATTCTGCACACCCCTACATTCTACAATGTATTGGACAAAATAAAGGTTGCCATATTGTCTAAAGGATTACACCACAGCTTCAGAATTGAGGCCATCTGCAATGAGCAGTATGGAAGAAAAGGCAGGCTGCTAAATCTGCAACCACTAGTGGGAAAAATGAAGTTGCTCAAACTTCTGAGGCTTTGCTTTTATGAAAATGCTCTTCTAGCCTGCCTGAAAGCAAATCTGGGCTCACAATTCAACAAGAGAGGGAATTGAGTACATAGAACCTTCCTGGAAACTGGGCAGCCTGTAAAAAGGCAAAGGGACATTCAATACCATCAGTCAATTTTTCAGAGACAATGGGGTGCTAACATCTGGCAGAGACTGGATCAGGCAGAAATTAGATACCAGGAAGTGTGGGTTTACTAAATACAGGCATTTGAATGGAATTTGCCATTAAAAAAACAACTGCATTTTCTAGCATATGGCAAACCCACGCAAACTGATCTGGGAAGACAGAATGAAGATTTTTTTTCAGAGTTCACAACTTAATTTTCATCAGATCTTGGCTGTTCAATCAAAAGCTGAAACTGTAGCTTCTGCTGAAGACCAGATTCCATGGGCAGATCTTGGATTTTGAAAAATCCAAGTCTGTCTATCTATGAAATAGGAGAAGAAAGACTAGGCGTAGCTTAGTGGCCAATTCTTCAACAAAATTATCAAAGAAAGAATAGCTTGATTAGTGGAACATCAAGATCATTAAAAAGGAGAGTGTATCATTAATACCTATGGAGTAAATAGCAATTAGCAGGAATTAAGTAGATTAAAATGAGGCATGAAGTCAATTAACTCTCTGAGCAGTGCCTGAATAGACATGCCACTGCTACTAGTTTGGGCAGAAAATCAGCTTTCCTAATTAAAACATGCATACTAAACTTTGAAAGGCTAATTCTGAGGAAAATGTACAAGTGGCATGCAAACAAATATGGTATTTAGCAATCTAGCTAGCCATCTATTTAGCTGGCTTACCCTAGGGCATTGTCAGATCCTTTAAAGGGGGCCACTCAATATAAATTCTAATATAATAAAAGCCTTAGTCCTTCTGTCTGTCTGTAATGCTCCAAGCCAAATGCACATGCCGCTTTGAGAGAGCGGGAGGTGATTGGCTGGTTTGGGAGGCCACAGACACAACTTTGTGCTGGGGTTCAGGGGACAAGGTGGAGGTGGTCAGGGAGGAGGGAGCTGTGGCACTGTGCCACCTCCCCTCCTGCCAACAACAGCTGACAGGGAGAAGAACAGGGGTTGTGGCAGCCCACTGTCCTGCCGCCACCGCCGCTGCCAAAAGGAGGACTGTGGAGGGGGGTAGTGGGGCTGGGGCTACACCAGGTGGGGAGAGGGCAGGCTGCACTCAGGCTGGGCTGGGTTCTGGGGCAATCAGAGCCCAGCAGCTCCTCCAGAGGCGCGGTGCCGGGGTGTCAAGGGTGAGGCATGTGGCTCCCTGGTCTGTGCACAGGGCAAGGGTGGGTTGCAACCTCTGCTTCCTGCCTTGCTGCCACTGGGCAGGCTGAGCAGCGAGGCACATGGAGCCACACTGCTGTCAAAGCAGTGGCAGTAAGGCAGGGACTAGAGGCTGCAGCCTGCCCTTGCTCCATACACAAACCAGGGGGCTATGTGCCCCCTACTTGGCTCCTCAGCATTGTCCCACAACCCAGCCTGGCCTGGCCAGGGCCCCATTTACTGTGAATGGGGCCCCAGCTGGGCCAGGCTGAGGCATGGGGCAATCAGAGCGGGTCATCCAAGGGTAAGGTGCCAGGGAGATGGCGGGGGGGGGGAACATGCCCCCATCCCCCAGCTCCCCTGTGGTGCATGCAGCAGTGGCAGTGGCCTGCCCATACCCCTAGAGGAGCTGCCTGGCTTTTATTTCCCCATGACTCGGCCCAGCTGGGACCCCATTCACCATGAATGGGCCCCCAGCTTGGCTGGGTCATGGGGCAATCCCCACAGTACAGGAAGGAGTGGGCAGGTGTGAATAATTTGCCACACCCACTCCCTCCTGCACTGTGGGGTTCTCCATCTGCCCCCCCCAAGCCCAAGCAGTCAGAGGGGGGTGAAGTAGAGGGGGTGGAGCAGGGCCAGATATGGAGTAGTAGGGGGAGTGGGGCCGGACCTGGAGGGGTGGAAGAGTGGTGGGGAGAGGAGGCAGCAGAGAGGGGAGGGGAGGATTGGGGTGGAGCCTGGAGTGGCGGAGGTGGAGTGTGGCTGAGCCCATGGGGTGGAGTGGGAGAACAGGGCTGAGCATGGAGTAGTGAAGGAAGGGGAGCAGCAGAAGGTGGGGAGCAGGCCCTGGCCCAGCACAGTGGGGACAGCAGGCTCAGGCCCAGCATAACGGGGCAGTGGGCACAGGCCTGGCATGGTGGGGGCAGTGGGCACGAACCTGGGCCCTGTGGGGCAGGGAAGCGGGCCCAGGCCAGGCATGGCAGGAACAGTGGGTGCAGGCCTGGAGCAGCGTGGGAACAGGCCCAGGCCTGGCACAACAGGTGGAGTGGGCCGGGGCTTGGGCTCAATGTGGCGTGGGAAGTGGGACTGGGCCCGGTGCTGTGGTGGGTGTGCAGCTGGCCTGGAGCAGCAGGGGGAGCAGGGCCGGAGCTGCAGTGGCGGGGGGGGCTGGACCCAGAGCAGCGGCAAGGGGGGTGGCGGGTCCAGACCTGGAGCAGCAGGGGGCGGCGTGGGGCTAGACACGGGGCTCCATCCTCATTGGCCCCCCACCATCATTCTTAACAGGCAGTTTGCTAGTACTGTTAAATGTGTGAACATTTACACATGATTCACAAGATGAACCCAGAGGATTCAGATAGAATTCCAGTCTTTCAAAAGCTCTCTGACCGACTGTGGTTTTTCTGAGTTCTTTGCAATAGAATTTTTCCATTATTTCTCTGGCATATTCAGAGAAGTTTTTTGAATCCCACAAGGAGTGTCCCAAGTCTAAAAAGTTTGGAACTATTGAGCTAGGGAGTCCTAGCATTATTTAGCTCTTAAACTATTACACTAGACACACGAAAACTTTATTTCCATTTACAAAATTAACATTTTGTAACATAAGAGGAAATTATTATAGATTGAGACCTGGTGGACAATAAAGCTCATTGAATTCAGAGGAACCAGAATTTTTCCTATCATGCTCCCAGTCACCCAGGCCTTAGCAGCAAAGTTTTTAATGTAAATACCCTAAGGCTTCTAAGATAACTTCCAGCAAAAGAAAGACCAAAATTGACCTTCCTGATATTTCTAAGTTAAATATACGCAGAACTTCTGCCCACCCATTAAGAAAAATAACCAAAACCTTTTAGGCCCTCTTCCATCAAAAGGAAGAAAATAAAAGGGCACAAAAATAATTTAAGAAATTCTTTCCAGGTCACATTTAAGCAGCTTCTGGCATTTTCATGCACACTTAAGCTTTAAGTCAATTTGAATTTTTGCTGTAAGGCAAGGTATTTCTGATTTTTATTAATTTAATCTTCTGTATGACTAGAATACACTAATTCAATGCTATATAATCCAATGCTATATACACTATTTGCTGTTAAAAATATATAAAGAAACATCTCCTTATAATTTGATAAAATTATATACATTTATAAATTCAGCCACAAACAGCCATTTAAGATGATAATGTTTACAACAGACATTCAACAGAGAAAATATAGATGCAATCATTTACATTAACAAATGCAGACTTATCATTTTGCAATATGAGAAATGTATACGTTTAACTGTTACAAATGCAGATGAGAAGCATAATTTACGGAGTATTTTGTAAGAACTGCAAATTATCTTTTATGATGACTGTAGTTCGCAAGGGGTAATTTTCAAACGCCATACAGATTATTTTTAGCTGATCATTGTATACTGCTGAATCCAGGGATTCTCTCCAGAAATGTCCTTAATTTGTAAAGCTTGCAGTGGACATCTGCTGTTATAATAATGAGTTGGCTACACAGATTTTTATTTTTTTTAAAGGTGGCTGGTAAACGTATTTTAACAACCCAATGTGAAGTCAACCTGTCAATATAATATTTCCCTCAATCTATATTTATACGGTAGATTTCTGAAGCACCTTTATTTCTAAAACTATCAGGACACATTATTCACAGTCTACTTTGCAATGATAGTAAAAGGAAATGTGCACTATATCCTTCAGAAGTACGCTTTACCACAGTTTTCAGATATACGAAGAAGGAAGCCAACTTTCTTGTACATTTATTTCCAGTTTAGAATGAAGATAAACACACAGATTGCTTAGAGTTTCTATAGCAAATGCCCAAAGATATCTATGTAGATAGATACAATCACAAAAACTGATTGCCTTATGTAAATTCTTTTGTTCAAAATTTAACAGAATAAAACAACAAAAATAGTCATCATCATAAATACCTCTATGTAATTCCACCTCCAGCCAAAAACAAGATATCAAAGTATGCATGTATTTACATTATATAATTTGCAATATTAACAAAATATCATTTGTAATATTAAAAGTATTAAAAATATACCAATTGTTACACAGTTAAGCCCCTCTATTTGTTGCTGGCAAGGACATAAAAGTACAGAAGATTCCTTGAAACTAGTCATCCACAAATCTTCTATAACACTTGTCTGGAAATGCTATATTAATAAAATTCACACAAAATTCATAGTACTATAAGACTGTCTGCTTATTATCAGGATGTGGCAGTAACACATCAGGAGAAAGACAGGAATGAGCAAGCCACGGACAGAGAAACCAATAACTGCATAGCCCATGACTACACCTTGCTGCCAACCAGGATTGGGTCTTTAGTTGGGTTTGCATGATGAGGGAGAGGCCTCCCCATGAACTTCTTGCCTACATGGATATTGTAGACTGAGATCCCTCCACAGAACTGCCATCCTCAGTTCAAGGAGGCAAGGAGAACCAGAGAATCCTGTGCATATTGGAAGTGAAGGCTTTTTGCAAGCAGAAGTTAAACTACTTAATCCATACGCCTTAATTTAGGCACCCAGGCAGCACCCACCCACAAGCACCTGGCCTGAGTGGTACCAGAGGGCACCACAACTGTGGAGGGAAACACTGGGCTGCAGCACAGCTCAGGGAGACAGGCAGGCTCTGGAGAGAAAAAAAACCCCCAAAAAAGATCAGGCTTGCCACTACTTTTTTTCCCCTTCAATGGAGCCTGCCTGCATGAGCTGTCTACACAGCCCCTGAGATGCTCGGGGCCCAGTGTTTCCCTCTGTGGCAAACTAAACCACCCCTGAGATGTTTTATTTTGCCATGTCCTAAAGTCATGTAATGTGCATTACGCCGCCAACACGTGCAAACAGCCCACCATTAAAGCACATTACACCACTGACATGTGCAAACAGCTGCACCATTAAAGTGGTACAAAAGGGCATTAAGCTGCTTTTAGGCCAATTTTGTGGCATGTACAAATGGCCTATAAAGTCCATCCAGAGTCTCTGTCATGTGCTGTAATCAAAGACATACTTCGTTAACAGCAAAGTCCATTGGCAAAATGCCTCCAGAGTCTGATTGCTATTATACCAGGTTGCCAGACCTGCTAATACTTCCATCTTAAAAAGGGTGCATAATATTAAAAAAAACCCCAACAACACAGCAAAACTGAGGATAAGGAGCAGATCCTCACTGAACTCTATCATATGCGCCAGGCTGCAGTTTAATCTACCTATGCAGAGCTTAGATTGTATCAGGATGAGTACTGTAGAAAACCATAAAACAGATGAAGTGGGCAAAAGGTGACAGTTATGTTCAAAAGGCAAACAGGATTACATTAGCAGAGGACTACTCTAAAGACTACTGTTATTCAATAAAAAGCATCCTTTCTGAATGTAAGAGAACCTGTGTGTGTGCATGTGTCCCTGTGAAAGCCAGCAAACACTAAATGTACATTCTGTTTTTCCTTGGGCATGTAAGACATTCACATATATCTCAATATTGGATGTGTGCATACAAAGATAATATGCAGTATGTACCACAAGCTTTGGAAAGATATAAACTAGCTGTGCTTTCCACCAAAGCAAACAGAGGCATTTCCGAGGGATTTACCAAGCATTACTTTTGATTATAATCTTCAGTGGCTTGCAAACTGGAGTAAAGATTAACTAAATCACTGTCTTAACTGACAAAGAAAGTATATATTTTAAAAAGCTTCAAATCTTTGGTCAGTATTTCAGTATAATGGCATATTCATTTTCCCTTAAATCCTATTACTAGGAGAAAAATCTTTATAGTTGGGGCTGAAGCTTTTAAGGTCTTTGCTTGGCTGTAGACACTTTTGTTTGACTATTCTGAATAATATAAAGTTTTCAAAGCTAGACAAGTGGGATATAAAGGAAAGTAACATAGGTAACATGAAAAGTACATAGCAGTTTAAAGTTAATAGATATGTTTATTATGTTTATTGTAATATTTTAATGTAAGAAGTATTTAACTATGGGTGGAGCATTTACTCTCTCTCTCTCTCTCTCTCTCTCTCTATATATATATATTTGCAAATATGTGCAGTTTATGCAGTTTCAATTAACTGGTACCAACAAATTGTTACCCTGTTAAAGTTTATAGTTTAATTAATTGGGTTTACATATTCAAAAGCTCAGCTATAAATGCATATACCCCACGGAGCATCCATTTTTAAAAATCTGGAGTCAAGACTTCACGATAACAATGTTGTTGAGTTAAAAGTACTGATTCTTCCTAACATATTACAAGTAGATTAAGAAAACACACCAGAGGACAGAATTTAAATTAATGGTGGATGGCTAATTATTAACAATTGCAGAAGTAGTCTGAGAATTTTTTATCTGACAATATAGTCAAATTTCATTTACCTAAAACCTGGTAAAACAAAAAACTTTGTTTCTGAAAAGCTAGGATGACCCCAGAACTTAATTTCAAGGTATAAGCCTTAGTGTGATGATTCAGGAGAAAAAAGACCCAATCAAAAAGTTTTAAGACTTTGAAGAATGATCAGACTGAGAAAGATTGGGCACGTGTACACATTCATTAATGCACTGTATTTATGGTGTATTAATGTTAGTACTAGGGCTGTGTGAAACAGCACCATTTTGTTTTGACTTCCACTTTGCCACTTTGAAGGGACAGTGTTTCATTTTGCTGTTTCAAAGCACTGTTCTGTTTCGTTTCATCAAAACTGTTTCACTGTTTTGATGCTGTTTCAACGCGTTTCAACATTTTGCTCATAGGTTATAATGGGGAATAATGAAAATACCTATAACATTGTCATTTCTTGCCTGATTTGGGTACAAATTGTAGGGATGGTAGCCTGTTCTAAGAGCAAGAAGCCTGCCCAGTTTCAAGGAGATACATGCAGGTGTTTCTGGGAAACTACACCTCTAAATGTTCAAAGCAAAACTCCTATCACTTGCTGGCAGCTGTCATCCTGCATGCAGATCCAGGGGCACACACTCCCTGAGAGAAGTGTGGTATAGCCCCATGGTCCTCCTGGGGGGTGCGGGCCCCTGGATCTGCACACAGGGTTTCTGCACCGTGCTGCTGCCAGCTGGGGAAATAGCTCACCACCACCAGCTGGCAGCAGCATCCCACTGTCATTCTGCATAATCTGGGATTGGATTCCCCAGCCTCCTGTTTGATTCCCCCAACTCTGATCATTTCCCCGGCTCTTCCTGGGGGGCACGGGCCCCTGATCTGCACGCAGGTTTTCAGCAAGCTGCCACTGCAGGCTGGGGCCAGCGGCAGCCGCTTGGTGTTGCCCGTGCTGAGCATTGGGTGGTTTGTGGTGCTGCCGCTGGCCCCAGCCTGCAGTGGCAGCTTGCTGAAAACCTGCGTGCAGATCAGGGGCCCGTGCCCCCCAGGAAGAGCCGGGGAAATGATCAGAGTTGGGGGAAACAATCAGAGAGCTGGGGAATCAAACCAGGAGCTAGATGTCAATATCAGAGCAGTCCTTCCCCCTTCTTCCCTCTCCCTCTCCTTAGTTTCTGTTTAGATGCAAGCAAGCCCAGCTTTGAAACTTGAAACGTTTCAAAACTTTTGAAACGTTTCAAGTGCCCTCATTTCATTTCAAAGCTGTTTCACAGCCTTTTGTTTCATTTCAATTTTGATGCTTCAAGCTCAAAACATGTTGAAATAGCCTCATAACGAAACACCCATCAATATTTTGCACAGCCCTAGTTAGTACCTATAATAACAGGTACTAACCTTAATGTGCCATAATCAGTAGTACTTTCCATTAACACAGATGCTTTTTAGATGATGCTAATGCACATTAGACTAAATCAACTTCACATTAGCACTTTAGCACAGTTTTTGCCATCCATGCTAATGCTCAGTATAATTAAGGTTTTGCGCATTAAGTGTCTCATGTAGATGTGCCTACCGAGGCCTACATTTAAGAGTGATGTGATCCAGTGTGACTCCATTTTTAATATCCAATTAAAACAGTTTAACTGGGCACTTTCAGAGAGAGTGGATGCTCACAGAAAAAAAGATCCTTTAAAAAAGTCTCAGGTGGGATAATCAAAAATTCAAAAGCTAAAAATACCTATTCACTTTTGAAAACTTAGGTTGGGAACAGCTGCAGCCTCCTTTTCTTTCGCTTATTATACGACTGGAGGAAATTGGTCAACTAAACCCTATTATTTTGGGTCACTCAACCTATCAAAATGTTTTTAGTAATTTTAACTAGAATTCTTTAAAGTCATTATAATGACTTTTTATAAAAGATCAATTTGCCCTTGAAGTGATATGAAACAGAGGGTAATTGCGGGGCTGGGAGATCTATGAAAAAGACTGATGAAAATACTATTTGTGAGTTTGAACAGCTTTGTTGCACATGGAGCACTAGTGTAGGATTAAAATATAGTGGTAATTTAGAGTGCAAGTCCTTAAAGATGCTGAACAATCATTGTACTGAACTTAGATCTCTGAAGGTGATGAATGCTTTAGAAAAGAAATAGTGGCCAAAAAAAGGATTTGGCTACATAAAGTTTAAACTGGTCAGTTGAGATTTTTTAACATTTTTTAATTCCATTTTTTCCTTTGTATGGAATAAAGATCCTCCTTGAAAAGTTAAATTTTGGAAAGGAAAAATGCTTTGGTTGTGTTTTTATATGGGATGATTTATTTAAAGACGTAAAACACATTGCTCTATGCTTGCATAATATAATTTACTTGAGAAATTAGGACTACACAATAAAAAAAAAAAATCAGAGAGAAGGGAAGAACTGCTCTATGTTGTCCTTATCTTTCTTTTCCTACATTTCATTACAAAAGTACAATACTTTTACTTTTAAAATATAAAACTTTATATTTTAAATGATCAAGCATGACTAAACAAAATAGTCCTTTCAATTACTTTCTAGTTTTAGTGGAAAGTAACTACATCTCTTGTTTTCTAAAGGGATTTCCTTAATTCTAGTAAGCTATGTACAACTTGTTCCTTTCCAAAAAAATCTTTCAACAAGAATTTATTCCTATCAACGTCACAATGTACAAGCACAGTAAACAGTACATAATCCAACACTTACAGTGTCCTTGTGCTATGTCACCAACTACTACCAAGTTATTGGCACCTGCTAAATGTGGCTTGTTATTATATAATGTTTGAAGGACAGGCTACTGGAACTTTAAATACCACATGCAAAGATAAATACACAGCATGGAGAAATTAACCATAGTGTTACCAGACAGAAAGAATCTCTCTTGTTCTTCTGTACTCTACTTAGTGTGAATATAACTGATGTTCCTAAGACTTTGGCCAGATTCAGAAATCCTTATTCTTGCAGAGAAACAACTGGCTTCATGAATAATCCTATTGTTTTGAAAAGGAATACTTCTTCGGCTTATTCATTGTACCAATGAATGGCAAAATCTGGTCCCTAGGACTATTCTTCTCATAATATTCATGGTTATCCTGCTGGCCTAGACCCCATAAAGCTCTTGAGGACTGGCTGATCTAGAGACCACTTTTTTAAGAAAGCAGTTTTGCTCTACGTATAAAAGAAAAACAAAAAACCTAACCAAGACATTTGAAGCAGTAAAGCTGCACTCAATTACCAATACACTTCCTTGGTTTGTTCCCATGGCTGGTTGTGCACGCGTATAGAAATTGTTTCAGCCTTTTTTTTTTTTTTTTTTTACAAAACTCTGGCTGAAAGGGATGATTACCAGAAAAATCTGGGTACAGTGGATACTGCTACCCTCCTTCAAGCATACATTTCCTTCTTCCCTGATTACACTGAAGTATGAGAAATCTTCAGAGCAAAGGCCCTCTTCTTTCATTTCCCCAGCTCCAATCCTTTTTGGAATTTGGGCCACAGAGCATTGGGTGGAATGCATTAAGCTAGGTGTCTCAGCTGCTTAGGCATAGATTAGGCCTGGTTTCTATTCAGATGCCGAAGCTCTTACTATATAAATAAATGTCATGATGCTTTTAAACACAATAATGTCCTGACTTAAAGACATAAATACTGAAATCATAGAAAGTTTTGCCAGCATGTAAGGTACATCTATTATTTCACTTGTGGTAGGATAAGTAATTTTAACATAAGGGTCTGACCACAAGAAGAGTTTATATTTAAAATATTTCAACAGGAAATAATCAAAACAAACACTAACCCAATAATGAGTAGCTATTTTCCTCTGCGCAGCTTCTTCCTGACCCCGCTTAGGTACTATACAAACTATCGAGATCATTTTGCACTTTTCCTTTCCAACAACAGGTGGCATTAGTCATTTCTTCTTTAGTTAGAACAGAAGACAGCTCTTAATAACTGACTTTGCAACACGAAAACACCTGTTGTTGTTACAAGCCAATTCTTCTAGTAACTATAAGCTATTTTTCTACTGTAACCTTTCTATTCTGAAACAAACATACCGATAATGTTCAAATGAGATTTTTAGAATGGCAATATCTTCTTACACACCTACTATTTAAGCTCTCTTATTTAGAAAGCTCTTTTCCAAATGGCAGAATCAGTATTTGTTAAACCACAGAGTGTAATGCAGAGATACTTGAGAATCCTTTCAAATGCTTAAACTGCCTCACATTAACAAAGTATCACATTACTTTTGCAAATCCTGAAACATTAGACCTGTGGACACATTTCATAGTGGCTTTGTAATTGGTTATTCTCATACTTTGCAAAGAAAATGCAACTCCTTTTCTATGCAAATACCATGCTTGTGAAAATACAAGTAGATGCAAAAGAAATTAAACATTTGTAGATTAGATGAGATTTCTCTAGAATGTCTCTGTCCCCTCACAACAGCAGTGCTCAACCTTCATCCTGCAGCCCAGATCTAGCCTGTGGGCCAGACCCAGGTCATCTGACCTGTAAGCCTCCACACAGGCCTAGAAATTTGGCAGCAGGGGACCAATAGCAGTGTTAATTGCTGTGGCAGAGCCTGGGGCACAGCAAGTAACACAGTCTTTGTCCCTCCACTGTCAAATTTCAGGAGCCCCATGAGTCAGATGAGATAGCCCCATGAGCAAGATCATGCCAGCACATGTGATCCAGCCAGCAGACTGACCCTGTGCTACTCATCTGGTCCTTGGTGCTAAAGAGGTTAAGTATAACTGTCTTACAATAAAGGGACTATAAGAGTGTTTCTCTACTCATGCCCCTGAATTAAACAACACTTTTGATGTGCCTGTACATTCTGGTCAGGTTAGCTCAGTCTTTTCTTATGGGGTAGGTCAGATGAGTACAGCAATTTATTGCTTTTGGGTCTTTTGGATGACATATGAAAATCCAAGGTACTGTCCATTCTATGGAGACAATAAAGATCCACTGATGATAATTATAAGGGCAGAAATTTGCCTCTGTCCTTTACCACATTTTCCCCCTAACAATGGCTGTGAAATTTAAGATGTAATGTTGACTCAGTAGATTTCAGTTGGGCCATTTTTCCGCATAGAAAAAATGATGAAAAGCTGATTCAGAGGGAAGGCTTGAAAATGCACCTGCTTCATTCCAGGTAAGTGCTCTAACTGCTAAACTACTAGCTATTTTGGGCGATTTATCATTCTCCTTTTCATTCTCATCAATCAGAGATTCTAAGCTGGCTCTAGGAACTCTTCTCAGCTAAGATTTCTTTTTGCAAGAAGTCCCAGTTTCAAGAAATCAGAATTTTCTGGCAAAGAGTTTGTCAAAAACTTCTTGACCAGATCTAATGACGTTAGATTTTCCCTTGTTCAGGACAAGGAGTGGGATTGGGCCTTCTAACAATCCTTTATTGGGACAACCAATATTGTATCATCACTGGTTTCCATTTTTAAATGCCATTATATATAAGGGCACCTGTCAATCAGCCATCTATGGTCTGTATCCCATGAGTTACAGACTGTCTGTCTGCAGGCTGGATACAATCAGTTGGTGGGGCAGATTCAGCCCGTGGTCCATATTTTGCCCACCCCTGAATTAGATTCTATATATGGAAAATATATGCGTAGATTATAATTTTCCAGGTATAGAATCTAATTATCAGAGGGTTTTCTTAAATTCATATCCCTCTCACTGCTACAGCAGACAAAATAGTGGCTGGGAGTGTCAGGTGGCTGGGGAGGGGTAAGGGGCTCCCCTTACCCTCCATCCTCTCACTTCTTCCCTTGGCAACCTTCCTGCCCCCTACCCCTGCTACCCTCCCATCCCCCATTCCCCACATCCTCTGCCTCCTCCACATCCACATAGTCCCTGCCTCTTTACTTCCCTGTCTTTACTGTCAGACACTGCTTAGGCTCTGTTCCCTCCTGGAGCACAGCATGTGCAAGCTCAGCCCTTGGTGGGCCATGAAGCAGTGTCAGCGCTGGTGACTGGCTGGGCAGGGGGTAGAATTCCCAAGTTGAGTGCCCAGGAGGGACCCCAGCCTGAGCTGGAACTGAACTGTGCCTGACAGTAAGGGGGGGAAAGGGACAGAGGGACAGAAGCTGCAGGGGACAAGTTGGAGGTAGGAGAGGAGAAGGCTGCTGTGGGCTGACTTGAACTCTGACCCAGACCCAAGCTGAGAGCCAGAGGCAGAGCCACAGCAGCCACCTCCCCTCCCCTGCTCCCTGTATGTGAATGTAAGACAAGGGCCTTTCTCCCCATGTTGATTGGGGATTTGAGTAAATACAATACAGGCTTCCCTCACTTTATGCAGGTTTTGTAGGGGCAAATTCACTCTTATGCAATGACTCTTTTTATACCAAAAATTCATTATATGCAAGGTAAATTCAGTCTTATGCAATCAGTGTGGTGGAACCCCACGGTCAGCTGCTTTGTGTGGTGCATTGTGGGAGTGACACACACCAAAATATAGTCTCCTGTATGGATCTGTGCTCCTCACTCATTGTCTGCGACACGTGTTTCTGTGGTTGCCACCACCATTATAACTTCTAAGCATCCCCCTGGCTTATCTCCCACCCATCTCCTTGGTCCCATCAACGAAGCCTTTACCACCCTCTCTTCACACCAACTAAACATTCACTACCCCCCTGTGCTTGTGTTCACTGTCTGCTGTCGGTGAGTACTAAAATTGTCTTGTAAAAGTCGTGGAAATGGGTCTGGGGGTCAGTAGAGCTGAGGTCTTGGAACGTATCCTTATTTGTTATATTCTAAAATAGGTTCCCTTTACACAAATTTGAGTTATGCACCATTTTCCAGGAATGAATGTACAGCATAAAGTAAAGGAAACCTGGAATTGCTGCTATGCATACTATAATAATGTATATCCTTTCCTTAACATATAGAAATTACCAGCTCTCCCATGTATTAATGAAGTATGTCACAGTATATATTAGCCACTGCTAATGATGCTAGAAACAAAAGTGCAATTTTAAATATGGGAAGACCCACCTCAGCAATTCAGTCATCCGGCCTCTCAGAATGAATCTGCTAAACCTAAGTGCTTGAGGAGGCTGGTTGCAATTGCTTCCCTTCCAAAGCTGGAAATACACACTACTGGTGAAATAGTGTTCATATGCATTGCAGGCTTCAATTCTACTGAGTAGCTTCAGTTTCCTCATGCATTTTTTGGAAATGGTAGCCAGTTTAGAAGAAAAAGAATAGCATTTCTACAGCAGTAACATTTTTATAATGATACAACAGGAATAAACAATTGTTAATAACTTTACCTAACCACAGCCTAATTACCTGGATTGCAGATTTGAAGGTAGGTAACAATAAGTTTTAACAATAAGGAGTGTACGAAATCAGCTCTTTGTTATTAAAAAAAAATCTTAAGAAATCATATACCGAGGTAAAAATAAATCCTAGTTCACCCACCACCACATTTGGGCACTCTTCAGACCTAATTCTCTAATTCTAATTCTCTTTCCTTAAAACAAAGAACATCATATAGACTTCAATGCACTTATAAGAAGGGGTATACTCTGCTTCCACAAAAAAGGATATCTCTTTTCTCTTTCTCTTTCACAGGCTCACAAAATTTTTGGAAGTTGAGAATGTTCACAGAGAAGCAGATCACTAACAGCAAATTAAAAACCATCTAAGGCCTGCTAAAACCATACTGATTATTTAGCCTGTCCTCCTACTTGATGCTAGCTATAGGACTTTCCTGAACTTACTGCTTCCTGCAAATCCAATATCTGAGGTTGAATGATGGAATATATTTAAAAAAAAAACTTTCACTCTTGACTGACAAATGTGTTGTTCCAATGGTTAATTATTCTCCCTGGTAAAGTGTACATGTTATATCCTCAAGCACAATTATTTAATTTTAGCTTCCAACTGTTAGATTTCATGACTTTGATAGTGTTCCTTGTGTTTGTATTTATAGAGCATGAAGAAACCAGCTCTCAGTTTTCTTTTCAATAGCTAAATAAATTGAACTCCTTGGCCGCATCCAGATGAGTACGGCCAGGCAGTACGTGGCACCGCAGGCACATCTGCAACACCACAAACTGCACACTTGGGTGTTCTCCATGCTGCGAGGCAGCAGTACAGGGGTGTTTTTTGATTCTTGGATATCCAGGGTCAAAAAAACCCAAGGAAGCAAAAAGTGGAGCAGCACACATAGGGGTAGCATATGCCACTCAAAACCAAAGCCAGGCTGGCTGGAGCCATGCTCCAGCTGCCCGCCAGGCTGTGTGTGGCAGGATCTCCACTGCTGTAGCCCCAAGAGGCCCCCAGAACCCCAGGTAAGGCTGCTGAGGCCAGATCAGTGCTGATACCAACCTCCCCTACTCCACCTGAGGATGCTTGCTGCATGCCAGAGTGTGCATTTCACAGACATACCCCAGGAACAACTAGGTGGTACAAAATGTGTCACTACTAGTTGTACCCAGGGAACCAAATGTCCACACTGGTGTGGATATGGCTCTTGGGTGCATCTACAAGTGTGCTTTACTGCAGAGTAGACTAATTAGCTCTGCAGTAAAGCATCACAGTTTACACGTGTGCTGGTTTTAGGGTGCAGCAAACTAATTAACATTGCTGTAAGATAGTACTGTTGGGGAAAGTACTATCTTATGGCAAAGTAATTTAGGTGAAAATTGTGCCTGGTCAACCCAGGCAGCATGGGACCAGACCTCTGCCTGCCACCTAGCCACATGGCTCCACACATTCAGCATTCTCGTGTCCCAGCCAGCCCCTTCACTGCCCGACACCACTGCCTGGAGCCCAAGGCTGACCCTCAAGCCTCCAGGACTGCTCCACCCCAGCTCAAAGTGCATGTAGACACTGCACCCAGGAGCAGTTGACTCTGGCGCAAACTGAACTGGAATTTTTTCCATCACCTTAAGTGCACATGTAGATGCACCCCTTGAGTCTAAGTATATCATTTAATTTTGAGAAGCAGGGTGAACCTTACTACATCAGAGAGGTTATTTCTTATGCTTATTTTTACTTGAGATAATGTGTTCTCATTTATGCTTCTGAAGATCTCTGCCTTTAGGTTTTTTTCTTTGTTTTGTTCATTGCTATTGTTTCTGCTGAGTCAAACCAGCAGCTTACAGGGATTTCTGCATGTACAAGTAATGCAGGATCAAGTTCACAGAAGTGATGGCTTGCAGTGGATTCTGCATTAGGGTATTCAGTAGCATGCTGTGTATGTTCCCCCGCTCTGCATGTTCCAAGCTGTTCTTTCAATGGAAAATTTTCACTGAAGCAAAGCTGTAAGAGAATGTGAAGACTTCATATATGGCTTTTGTATAGGAGTGACCAAACAAATGTTACCTGCCACCACTGGAGATTTTCTGTCATCCAACAGCTGAATGGCAGTGCTAGCTGTCACCACATTACTTTTGTTGCTCTTGTTTTCTGTTTCTATAAAATTAAAAAAAAATATTAAAATTAAAACAACATATAGCACTGTAAAGAAGTTCAACTACAGAGGTTTTTTTAGATTGAAATATACATTACACATTGGTATAAATACAAATCTAGAAAAAATAGAAATCTGGCAATCTTTGACCCTTATTTATTGAGAGAACAACTATAGTACAGACAGAAATATTTCAAGCTTCTCTACAAAGTCCCTATGAGGTGCCTCAGTCTTTACAGCTTACTAGTTCTTGGCTTTCTTGGCTTAGAAACAGTATTTAAAGGCCTGTTTTTGGGAATTGGCTTATAGGTATAGATATATACATTATAAGAGGTCAAGATGGGCAGCAGGGGTTAAATGGATTTCTAAAGAGCATGGGAGACACATACACAGCTTCTCATGGCCCTGAAAGTAGATGGGCAGTCTAGCACAACAAGGCCAATGGATGGACACAGCCTTCAAGACAGGTTCTTGCATGTGTTCAGACAGGTTGTCTAACATAACAAGGACACATAGCCTGAAAACTGAGGAAGTATATTCCATACTGTCCCATAACATGAGATAAGTAACACCAGCTACAAAGTCGCAGAGCAGCAGGGGTCCAAGTCCCACTTTTGGGGAGCAGATCAAATTAGGAGAATGCCTAGAAGGCTATGTAGACATGTGACCACAGAGAGACAACCAACCAGAGATAGCCATGGATGAAGAGTCATCTGGAGACATCAAGAGGGAAAAGCAGAAACTTGAGATTAACAAAGGGGCCTCCCTTTGTCCCATCCCTCCCTGCCCCTCTTTCTTCTCCCCAAGAGGGGTCCCCATCCCCATCCCTGTCCCCTGGGAAGGGTTCCTGTTGCCACCATGCACTGAGGGTATACCAGCATCCCATCTCATGCACTCCACTGGAGGGGGTGCTGTGGGCTTTGGCATCCCACCTCCAGACTGCCGACACCTAAGAGAGAGAACCTCAGAGTAGAGCCTGCATCCTGACCAGATGTACTTTGTCTCTGATGACAGCCCTAGGATTGGTAGATATATAATTGTTTGATTGTTTGTATTGTTGCTTTTCTGTTATTACTCTGTATCAATAAACTTGCCTATTATCAACTGGCAGCTCTTGTGGTTGATCTGAGGGTTGTGTCCACCCAGAACAAAGGTATAATGGTTGGGTTCCTAAAATCCAGTGTTAATAGGGTTTGCTCCTAAAAGTCGTAACAAAAGGTGTCAGTGGTGCTGGTACTTTTATGTAATGTGGACACTTGCTCTTCTGGGACTTGATTCATCTTATTTTTCTTATCTTATTGAACATATCATGCTGTAAATTCAACCTATACAAAAGTTCATTGTGTTAAGAAATAATAAAGAAAATGCCAATCTACCACTTGGTGGAAGAGATTAATCAAATTATGGGTCTCTTGGCACTATCAATCCCTCAATCTCAAGGTTGATTAAGCTTTAATTTGCTTTAAAACCATGCATAGATAGGTGTATACAGATAAGGGAGGGAAGGAAAGATATTTTTTACACAGTATGACTATTGCTACAGATGCTGCAGCAACGAAGAGTTTCAAAAGTGGGTTAAAAAACTGAGCCACTCATCAAGCAGGTGATTCATTTCCACCACCTGCTTTTGAAAATTTCAGCCTAAAAACAGATTACATTCCCACATCCCCTTAAATGACTTGACACTAATTTCTCTCCAAGATATGTTCCTTCTTTTAATCCCTTTGCTGCACTTCAGTTTTTCTACTCTTTCTTTCTCCTCTATCATAAGGCAGCTAACACAATATTAATGTCAACCTTCTTGCAAAGATCTTTCATTTTTGTTATACAACTGCCTTCAGCTTTTGCCAAATCAAGGTGCTACTTAAAGCTTCCTCACTGTGTATTAAGAATATCAGTGTGTATTGGATTCTTCTCTCATTCACACTGGTTTTACAACAAAGTGTTTCTACTGACTTCAGTGAAGTTATTCCTATTTCAAATTCTTCAGGAGACAAAATCAAACTCTTCCATGTTATATCACATCTTTGGCCATGTCCACATGAGTGTGGATGTTTGGTTCCCCAGGGACAATTAGCAGTGGGACACCTTGTGCCACCGCTAGTTGCCCCTGGGAAAGCCTGTGCTACGTGCACTCTGGTGCCTTCACTAGTTACCCCAGACAGGGTAGGGAAGGCTGGGACCAGCACTGGCCTGGCCCCAGAAACCTTACTTGGGGTTCTGGGAGGCTCCTGGGGCAGCAGCAGTGGCAATCCTGCTGCACAGAGCCTGGCTGGCAACTAGAGCACGGCTCCTGGTTTTGAGTGGCACGTACTGCCCCCGCACACGCTTCTCCATCTTTTTGTGGTGCAGGTTTTTTTGACCCCTGCATATGCAGGGGTCAAAAAAGCACTTGTGCTGTTCCCTTTCAGCATGGAAAACAGCTTAACATGTGATAAGTAGTGCCAGAGACTTGTCTGTGGCACCACGTACCACATGGCCACGCTTGTCTGGACGCAGCCTTTAGATTTAATACAGAGCATCATAGAATCCCATCTGGTCACAGAAATGCAGATTACCATGCAGATTTCAGAGCCTGAGGCTCTGATTCTCCTGATTGGAACAACATATTTGGAATCTTTCCAATAGTATGCATAGTTCATTTTTTTTTAAATGACAAATGTACACACCTGGGCTAAATGGAATTGAGTAGACAAAGCTGCCAGGTATCTGTTCTGCAGCTCTTCTGAACCAGAGTGGAAAATGATCAGCATTAAAAATGTTCTCCTTGTCTTCAGATGTCAGGAAGTCTCTTGAAACAGAAGAAAAAAGAAAAGACTTGCTGCTTTTTTGCATATCACATAATACAGTTCAAGCTTAAAAACCAAACCAAAACAAAACAAAACAAAACAAAATTATAGCATTTGGGAAAGACACTATTTTTGGATTGGTTTCTATATTATTTGAAGAACAAAATG
This sequence comes from Crocodylus porosus, assembly GCF_001723895.1. Lineage (NCBI taxonomy): Eukaryota > Metazoa > Chordata > Crocodylia > Crocodylidae > Crocodylus > Crocodylus porosus. The sequence continues at coordinate 23,065,695 of NW_017728917.1, forward strand.
GTTTAATACAGTTTTTAATCATTACTCTTGATATACTTGTGGCAGCTTCTTAGACATAATGAATTTTGTAATAACCATGAATAAACTGAAAACTATGATAAAGTTGAAAAAGCCCAAGTGTGCTCAAGTGTAGTTATGTAATTTTTACTATTGTGTAAATTCAGAATTTTCAGTGTAAAATACCTTTTTCTTTCTAGCAGCATATTGAAATCCTTTAGTTTATAGCCTAACTGTGTATCATGGATGGGTGTTGTAGCAAAAGCAACTGCCTGGAGAGATTCAGGTTCCAATCTTGAGCCCGGCCAAAATGATAAGCCGCTTCCTTTGCCAAGAAAATAAAATGGGAGGTAGTGAACTATGTATTCTGGTATATTCTTCCGTGCCAAAAGGATAGCACATTGGGAAGGTCAACTTAGGTAAAAAAGGGAAGGTCTTCTTCTCAGATAAGTACCACTGACTGATACATTCAGCACATCCTCAGTTATTATACATGTAAAAAGATGATTTCCTTACATATTGACTTTACACAGGACGCATATGGATTTTCTTGATCTTTGAGGTACAATGCAAAGCATTTGCAGTGTCTACCCTAAGCAGAGGAAGGTAAAGTGTGTACATCCAAAAGTGTGTTACATCCAAAAGTGACATACAACTTAAGTGCCTTTTTTAACCCCAAATTGGCATGTCTACATGTGTTTGCATTTGCGTGTATATTTTGCATTGCCTTGGAACAGGAATTCTCCAAGGAAACAAAACCTAGAACATGTTGCAGTAAGAAGCTCAAAATGAATGGTTTCTTTCTTAAAAGCCTCTCACACTCAAATGTCTGAGCCTTTAAAGGCACTTCCACTCTTGTCAATGCAACTTAATGATAAGCAAAGTTACTTAGAAGACAAGAGACCCTTCTATTCTTACACAATGCTGAATACTATTCTAAAGTTGATTTTTCCAGAATTGCATAAAATATTACTGGTTCAATTAAAAGGATTGACGTATTCAGTGAAAAGTCTGGAGAGCTGATAAAGGATTGTAATACTGACAATGTAATATGGTAATAATAGAACATTTATTAAAAAAAGTAAAACCCCAGGGCATATTCCTTCAGCTTTACTTTATGACATTTCAGCTCTAAAACACCAACTTGTATTGTAGTATTCCACTTACATTTTTATATATATATGGTGTAAATATCACCAACATACTATTTTTTTTTTAAATTTCATTTCAAAGACCAAAGCAGTTCCACATTCTACTAGGCAAAGCTCAATAGTCAAATTCTAAATCTTGACTGAGCAGAGCTCAATCGTTCAAGTCTGCGAGGCTCTACTGCCAGGCCTGTCAGTCTGGGTCTTCATATTTTCCCCCAATACATGGCAGGCATCCTATGTGCAAGCCCCAAGCCTGAAGACCTTAGGGTTCAGATGCCCCCTACTTTTGCTTGCTCTTAGTCAAAAGGCTGAGGACCAAGCCACAGGGAAAGGTAGAACACAGCCCTCATTGCAAAAAATTGTGTAGTTGACTTCTCTGCTTTTGAGGTGTCAGCCTGCCCAGAGTGACTTCTACAACAACTTGTGTTTTACACACCACTGAAACAAATGGAAGGACTGCTGACACAGCATGACACCTTCGGTACTGAATCAGTCTGGCTCCTCTTGGAACCTGGCTGTTGGTTTGACATGACACCCCGGTGCCAACTGGACATCATTACCTGGGTGCTGGCTAGGGCTGACACCTTGAGTACCAACTTCCATAACCACTCAGATGCTGATTCAGCTTGACCACCTGTGTTTCATTTGGCGTGGCATGCAAAACTGCTGAGTTATGACCAAATGGCTAAGGTGAATAAGTATAATTAAACATTGGATTTAATAATATCACATACACTAAGTATTAACAAACCTCCCATGGGAAGCTTTTCCATAACTGGGATGACTAACTGCTAGAAATATCTGAAGGCATTTGTTTTGAGACAGGCTCAAGAGAAAATTGCACATTTCCCTTGTTTTTTGCAGCCACAGGATCTCCTTAATGATATATGTAGGAATCAAGATGTGACTCTAACTTGACTGGGATGGACAAAAATAGACATATGGACTGAACAAAGGCCCCTAATATAGCTAACAAGCAGGTGAAAAATAGCACAGTAGTCCAAGAAGATACAGTAAGAGTAACATGTAATGCAGGCCATACAGCTATTTTAAATTATTCTCGGTATTTCACTTTTCTAAAGTGAAACTTTGGGGAGGAAGAATGGGAATGTCTCCTAAAAATAAACATATTTCTTGCCCTCACATCTGCCTATCAAACATAACCATGATACTTACTGATTAGTAAGCTGTTCTGGACCCACAAACAGGTTGATACGAGATAGACCAGTCCGTGTTCCAAGGAAGGCAACTTCCACTCCCTTGTCAGAATTTCTAAAATAAACAGAGCAGCTCACCAGCAAAGATAAGATTTCCAGACAGGAGACAGATAAGGCTATTTTATGAGTCATAGAAAGTACAAGTGCACATTTTTTTAAACTGGCGTTTTGAGCGCCATCCTCTTATTCTTAAGTTTGCTGAAAAATTGGTTTCTTTTGATTGAAATAAATCCATGCAGGATAAAACCATTCCAAGGCTTTGAAAAGCTTCTTGCCCCTTCCAAGAGATCAAAGGCTTGGTTTCCTCAAACTGGCTATATATGGTTTGTGTGGTTGAATTAGATGGAGGTTGAGAGATGAAAGGTATGGCATAGCTATGCCACACAACTCCTCAAGGTTGGTATTGCAGGTCATAGGATGAATTAGGGAATGTGGCCCTGTTCGCCACTGTCCCATATCTGTGGTATTGCTACACTGCAGTTGAGCGGTACAATTGTCAGGTACAGGTACACCTGCAGCTAGCTTTAAATTATCTAGCTGGGGAACCAGAAACAGTGTAGCTACCAGCAGCACAGGGTTTTGCGTGGACTGCAAAAACCACTGGAAACTTTGGGTAAATATTTCCATAGTTAGACTGGACTGAGTGCCAAGCTACTGTGGCAAACTGTTATGGATACCCAAGCTAAAGGTTAAAGCCATCCCAGGTATCCCTACAGGAGCTGCAATCCTATAGTCCTCTACTCAGATACACAAGAACTGGAGTTCCAACGAGTAACCACACCTCTGACCATCCTGCTGCCTTTCATTTAGCTTCTTGTTTAGCAGTATAACAGCTCTAAACAGGTTCTAAAAGTCTCCTTTGCACACCCTCTTTGCAGCTGCCTTACCTGCATGTGGTGGAACTACTGCTATTCTGTTATGCTGGAGGATTACACTGACATATGTATTTAACTCACTTTGCCTAGGGTATATAAATATAACTGGTAGTTATATCTATGGCAATAATTTCTTATCTCCTAAGAGGAGAGTGATTAATCCATAGCATGTAGGCCAAGATACTATTGAAGTTGGTTATCCATTCAGTTCTAAATGATAATGGGCTTATTCACTTAATAGGCTGAATAATTAAAATACTTTATACACTGAACTTTTATTGAATATTTCTAAACTAACTTTTAATCTGTTTGAAACATTTGAGATTACGGAAGCAAAATCTACACTTTACTGTGCTTTGTTTTTCTTCTCACCAACAGTTACCTGGTGCTTTTCCTAAAAGCAGAGATGAAAAAAATGTATTTCCAGTAATTACAAAGCAGCCTCAACAAATTATTTTACCATATCATATACGGTTTTACAGTAATATACCTTTCATATAACACAGAAAATCATACCAATTTAACCAAACCTAATTTGGATAGCATCCAGAATTCCCTTTCAACAGCAATAGTTCATACAGATGCTGCTAATCAAATCACTTATTTTCCCCAATGTATGCAACATTTCTCTGTATAATGCCACAGCTTAAATGTATTATATTTTATATAGAAACTAAAATACAAGACAGCTAATGTACAGTTCAGTAACATCCTTGATTCTAAGTTAAGATTGGAAAATTTAAATAAATGTGTCATATTTCTAGACTAATTGAATGAAAAAATAATTATTACTTTAATTTTATGCATATAACTTATTCTCAGATACATTACAAGTTTCAATGATACATTTATTTTTTAAAAAGTAAGTAATATCTTCAAAGAATAACTCTGAACAGCTTGTTGCAAATATTTGCAATTTGTATACTGGTGGTCAGTTTCAAAATTTACATTGATAAAAAATGAAACATGACAAATCTAAACAAAATGTTTCAAAATTAGCTTTAAGTAAACATGTAAGATAAAGGTTTTATGTTAGGTTTTTTATTCGCCGTAGTAAAGATCAAGGATTTAAATTCTGAAGAAATTTAAATGACTAGGATCACATACAAAGTTGATTAGAATTTTTCTTTATAATTTTAAAACATAATCATACTTTTTGTTATTTGAATCAGCTCCTTAGATAGCCTTAATACACCATAGTATCTCATTTAAAAAAATATCTTAAAAGTTTGATATTTTTTCCAATAGCGTTTCATAACCCTTTCTAATTTTTCACTATACATACTAGCACATACTTTATTAAAACTAAATAGAATGCTCATATATATTTCACCACTTACTCTGATTTGTTTAGTGCTAGACTTGTCCAGTAAGCTTCAATTGGTGCACTCACTACTGCATCAAACAGAACTTCCTGGATCAATTCTTTATCACCTATTATTATGCATTAAAACAATAGCAAAATGCATGAGAGAGGAAATGCATATATAAGGAAAGATAATCAAATAATTTTTGGTGGCATAATGTATAACTATTAGTTATTTATACTCTATTTCCTCTACTAAAACCAGATTGGTTCTTTATAGAATTATATGAAAGTTCGCCCAAAAGGACCCCATGAGTAGGATGACCATACACCCCAGATTGGCTGGGACAGTCCTGGATTTTGTAGGCTCATTTGATAGTTGGCTATTGAAGATTAAAATGAGCATCCTGGGCACAGGGCACAGTGCCGGCAGTTGGAGCTTCAGGAGTTGTGAAATAGGAAGCCTAGCAGTTAGCAACAGGTTAGTCTGATTAGTGGAATGACCATTTAAAATGGGTAGTTAACACCTGTGAAGAAAACAATGGGTCATTAATGGGCCATTGACTCTTCATCTGTCTGAATAGTAATACTAGTGTTGGCCTCCCCTCTACCCCTTCTTGCCTGCAGCAGGGGTGGGGTAGTGTCCTGGATTTCAGATTGTGTCATAAGCTTATCCTACTCATGGTAGCCCACACCCCTGCTGAAGGCAGCATCATATCTAACTAAACCATCCCAGCCAAGTGTCTGTCTAATCTGCTCTTGAAAATTTCCATGGATACTGTAGATTGGATGTTACATCCTACTGTATGTAATATACACTAAAGATACAGCACAGGTTTCAAAACATACATAATGTTTTGCTCATACATAATGCTTCTGTGGAACTTGGCAGCAATTATAACTGTACCAGCAACTATTTCAGATGAAACAGTGAAGGATATCTTATCTATTTGTTATTACAACAGCATTTAGATTGATGAATGCAATTTTTCATGCTGGTATTTGAGATTTCCATGTTTTAGGCTTACATTTCATCCAAAAAGACAACCTGATATTTCAAACAAGTCCTAAAGCATTTTTGTATTTACCCTAGAAAATCCATCTGAATGTTAACTCGTCCCAATCCTGTAAAATTAATACAATTAAGACCAAAACATGAAATGGTATGACAACATAGTATGCAATGGAAAAAACAGACCTTTATTTATCTAACACTAATTCAGATAAGTACTGTACCAATAGTTTGCTTTATACAGCTAAGGAAAAATAGAATTAGCAAAGTGATCTCAATTAACTATGGCCGTCCCATCATATTATCAACTACATTAATTATGTCAAGTTGGGAGATAATTTACAAAATTAATCAGTGTAAATATGTTTAACAATATACTTACATTGAAGCAATGGCTCTTTTCCTGTGAGGTAGAGCTTAATGGCTTCTAACTGAGTCATTTGACGGTGCTCAGGATGTAAATCGGTGTTGCAATATGACCTAAAAAATGTTGCCAAAAAATTAAAACATAAATATTTATAAGCACACTCTCTTTCTTTTTCCATGTAAAGACATGGGCACAGTAAGCACAAACAATATAAAGCAAAGATTGGTAACAGACACCAATTTCATGCTTTGTTTAAGGCTTACCATTCATCTGCCAAAGATACATCAGGGTGTTCTAAATCATGCAAACCTGTAAGAGGAATAATAATGACTTATTTAGGGACCAGTCTGGATAACAGATGATTATTTACATATACCTCATAATATAAACTCTTCATTCTTGGAAGGAGCATTATCACCATGGTATAATAAATCACAGTAAACTATGTTCAAATACATTTCAGAGTTAGTAACAAACTGCTAAAAGCCAAGTAAATTGGAATTGAGGATGAAAGGCCAGAAATAACTCATTTGTTTCTGCCTAGGTATTAACTCATATCACTGCTCCTATGATATGTTTGGAAGTCTGAAGATGACCTGAGCAAACAGAGGTGCATTAAAGTAAAATATTAGACTGAACTTTGATTTCCCTTCCTCTTATAATTTTGATTAAGCCCTTTATGTTTTAGTAACATGGTTTTAGAGATTTGGGACAGGATTGCCTCTCTCTTTAAAATGGACTCAGTGCTCTCATGAAAGTGCAGAGTGTAAGGAGTAGCCTAGAATTAGCTTATTCTAGTGTATTGTTTATTATAGAACCCTTACAAATATGCATTTGGCATTCTTAACCCATTTAAATCTTGTTTCAGTATATCAGAGAAAATGGTCTAATTTATCTGCATCTAACTGCTAAGATTTACCCATGAAGACATGAATTAAATAGCTAATTGTATGCATAAAGTTGGGGTTTATGCATAGAACTAAATGTGGGCACACACATTTTGTACAAGTTTTGAACATCCTGAGCAAGATTTCTTCTTTCAATGTAGTTAATTTGAGGAGTAAAAATTAATGTCATGGTCTTTAGGGGCTGAGAGGATGGTGATGAGATCACTGATAGAGAATCTGAGAAGTGGAGAAGATTGGGAAGAAAAGATCAGAGTGCTGATTGTGGCTATACTGTAGGAAATGTGATAACAAGATATCCAGACTGACCTTTAACACAGATTAGCTGATATTTGGGACTAGATGAAAGAATTCAGAAAAGAAATATGACAGAAACAACTTGTAAATAGCTGTAATTGTCTCACCATTCTACTTTTCTATCTAGACCAGGGATTATCAATCAAGGTGCTGCAGCACCCTGAGGTGCTTTGACATACTTACAAGGGTGTCACACCACGTTAGCACTGATAGATATGCAAAAATAATTCATGTGACAAACCTAGAGATTTTATATTAGGAACCCAGAGTGATAAAAAGATTCTGATCTGCTGTGGTCTTTCTGACTTGTTTGAAGCAGAAGCATTGCTCTGTAGTAACAATTGTTCTATAGTATTGGTCTATATTAAAAAAAACAAGTGAAAACAAATGACCTTTTTGAGGGGCCTTCCTAGTGTGTCTACATGTGCCTCAAGACTGTTCAGGGATGACTTGAATCTAAAAGGCCAGGGACAGACATTCAAAAAGCCTGAGCCTGAATTAATTCAATCTTTGCAGTTAATGCAAGCTGTCTAGGTTGAACCAGTTTGCAGCTGGACAGACATTCCCTCTGGACTGAAGAAATGCAGGCATGTCCCTGCAGTGGCTCAGGCTAGAAGCTGAAGCAGCACTCCCTTCCCTTTCATAGTGCTGGGGTGGGGGATAGGCCCTGGAAGGACCTCTGATTAGGGAGGTCTGCCTGCATGGTCCCAGGTGTTGAAGTTTTATCCAGGCCCCTCTAACTTGACTATACATTTATCCAGGCCTTTAACTTAACTAAGGAAAAAGAGTGAAGAAAAAAAATGGTCTTGCTTTGTATTTTAAAATGTTTTAAGATAAGAAAAACTCTTCTGCTTATTATGACTCCATGCACAGTGCTTCTGGAACAAATGTTCTTCCTTTCCTGAAAACAAAAAAGGCGATAACAGTTTTCAAAACAAAATGTGTTGCTGAGCAAGCAACTGTTATGATTTACCCCTGACTTTCTTTTCAAGGATGCTTTGTTTAAACAATTTTAGGTATAAAAAGGTATGTTAACTTGTGGGGGGGGGGGGGTTCTGTTAGATCTCCTCCCTATGATTCTATGGTATAGTTGCCAATAAACTCAGACTGAGTCTGTGAATTCTAATACCAAGCACAATGCGAAGTTTGATTTCTTCCACACAGACTTCTCCTTGCTCACTGCTCAAGGGACAGGAGTGTTGCTAGACCCCAACCCCCAGCTACCCCTCTGAGGCAAAAGTGGGGGGCAGGTTGCAGTGCATGCATCTGTTGATGATACTGAGCTTTTCAAACTCCCTCTCCATGCTTCTTCACACTGTCTGCATCAAACCTGTCAGGTGAGGGAGCCAGCAGGGGGATGATAATGTTTATCAGCCCATCAACGAAACAAAAGCCACTCTCATTAATTCAACCTCTTCTTAAACAGCTTTTTCCAAGGAAGAAATGGAGGGGCATTACCAGCTGACCTGTTCATGAGCTCCAAAAAGCCCTAAGTGGACACTGTTCTGTCTGCCTGTCCCAGTGAGACTGGGGACACAGACATAGACACCTCTCAGCATTAGCTAGCATACCACATGCCTAGGGTCCATGGGGCTGGGGTCCATGCTGTAGGAGATAGGAGGGAGGGGGGATCCCTGCTTGAGCAGTGAGGAGTGAAGGGGCGTAGGGCAGAGGGAAGCCAAGCAGACAATGCTGTACCTGCAGTCTCTGTCGGAGTTCCAGCCAGGGAGCAGAGGGGTGGAGCAAACAGTCCATCCCATCCCATCCCAGTGCAGGACTGCAAAGCACCTGGGAGGCTGGGGAACTCTGGTTTAACTTAAACCAGGAAGAGGTCTTGGAGAGACATTGCCCAAACCCAAATCAGTTAAGTCTAATACTACATTCAACCAGATTTATCTTAAACCAGTTTTAGGCATTTTGAAACTGGTTTATGTGTACTGAACTTATGGTCTGTTACAGGTTTAAACCAGTTTCTGATCACTTAAACCACTGTATGTGTAATATCTGTCCCTAGCCAAAAGGTTAGAAACTATTGTTCTAGACACTTATATGATTTATGAGCCTCACAAAATCAAACATATTTATCTTCACAATAGGCCTGTAAAGTAGGGAATATTGTCCCAAATTTACAGATGGGGAATTGAGGCTCACATAAATTAACTGATTGCCTGAGGTTACATAGACAATCAATGATCTCAAGAACTAGAAACTAAACCCAATCTTTTCAGTGTCTTTCCTATGATATTACAATTACTCTCCTGAACCATATCTTTGAACTTCTCATTGTTAGAAACCTGACTTCTTTCCCTAATCCTCTCAGAACAAGGCTATTCTCTGCTGTGAAGGATCAGTGCCAAGATATAGCTGCCACAAACATGCTAGCTACCTAGATGTCCCTGAGTATCTTTGTCTCCCTAGTTTCCTATATTGTTTCTCTCCTGATTCTCTTTATGCAGGATACTCTGATTCTTCTGTTGTTTCTGACCTCATCCATGTATAGTTTCTTCTTCTCTCATTGTAGAAACGCTTGTTAATCATTGCCTTGAGTTCTCCACCCATTTGTACTATTGAATTTATCAAAAATAACAGCTCAGAAAAGAGCATTTTTTCAATTCTTTCTGTTAACTAAGAAAAAAGTGGGAGCTAAACTGCAATAATACACCACCTGTTTCATTCAGGGGTAGATTACAGTAGTTCAGCTTCACTTACTGTGGGATAGGAGCAGACAGAATGTAACCTGCGAAAAGCAAAACACCACTGTAATTGCTTCCAAAGCCTTAGTTTATAAAGCAGCTTAAAGTTTGCTCTATTAAGATTGTTAACATCAGAACTGATTTTTTTAAGAGAGACTTCCGAATAAGGAGCTTGTGGAAAGGAAAATGCGTAAGTACATTTTGACTACATGTCACATTTAAATACTGCAAAAAATCTGAAGATGGTATCTCAGAAATTATCTAATCCCCAATGGAATCTAGAGGGAAATGTACAAGCTTTAGGCCTACTAAAGAACAACAATAAAACTATTGTGCAATCACTATGAGAAAGCAGAGCGGTATCTTACCTTCTTCTATAGTTACGTTCCCTCTGAAAAAATATTTGCCATGTCCTCTGGAGAGAGCCACACCTAAACTGTGCAGAGAAATAGAGCAGACCTTGAAATCTGAAGTGCAAACAATTGTAGAAACTAAACGCTATTTTTCCTGTCTAACATTTCCAGTTCACATGCAGTGAACAACTTTAATAGCTGAGTTTTTTTTAAAAGCTCACCGATTATATTTATTAAATTAGCTACTTGAATGCTATTTGGGGCTTGATGTGCCAGTAGCAACTGTCAACATTTTTGTGCTTAGAAGTACAGCAAACTATTCATTTGCTGGGAAACTAGCAACCAAACTCCTTTAAATTCACTTTTGTCCAGCAGGTCCCTTCTTCCTCTTAGTCCTTAATGTGCCAAAGACCTTACAATACAAGAGAAGGTTTTTTTTGCAAATCATACTCAGCAGTTAGACCCATACTTTTACAAATAAGACCTAATGGAGCTGCTGAGAAGACAGAAACTTTAGATTCTAATGATTATATCAGGATCCCATTTTCCATATAATCATTGGCAACATATAGGGCGCACACACGGGTGCACATGCACCCCCTGAGGTTGACTATGCACCCATTGGACGTGCCAGACACAAAACTAGAAGTACTGGTGGAAGTGCACGTCTGGTTTTGCCACTGGTGGTTCTGCGCTCGGCAATTGGTTGGGGTGGGGGTCGATGATCTGGTCCCCGCCCCCAGACTCAGGAGGCACTAGTCACCCACGCATGTAATTTCTCTGCTACTCATATTTTTGCCCAGTTTTCCTCTTTTACATAGATTTAACTTATTTTGAATACATTTTTCAAAAATTAAATACTTTTTTTTCAAATACGATATCTGCTCCCATACACTGTGATGCTATGTGTCATGCACAGGGCACTGAAAATTGCTTTTCTTTTCTGTAAATTTATATAATACCAGTATAGAATACCTTTTGTACATGCATTGACATGTGTTAAGAAAATATCTGGGTTTATAACATCTACAGGATATCAATAGCCCCCCAAAATGCATGACCTACCAGTTGAAGGACATCCAGCCAGTGCATCTGTTGTAGTCAGCAGCATGCTTTGGGAGTGTCATGGGGCGGGGCCGCTGGGGTGGCCGTGATCCCCCTTGCGCCCCCTTACCGTGTCACATGGGCGACCTAGCACCCTCTTGTCTCACCCGCCACATCTTTGCTGTTATGGTAAGGGAGTCTGCCTACGATTCCCTTGTCCACGGTAATATGCTGGCACTATTCCCCGTCCCTTATAGGGTGACTCGGTGCACCCCAGCCTTAAGGGCTACGCGTGCCTCCAAACCTCCCCTTTAGCACGCCCCAAGCCTCGCAGCTGTACCGGATGTTCTCATGTCATACACTCGCCTCTCCTGGGCTCCTAGTCCCCTCTCACCCTCTCCCGGGCCTATTCGCCCCCCCGGGCTTCTGTTCGGCTCTGTCGAGCTCTTATCGTTCAGGCCCCAATCTGCACGACGGCCCCTCTCCAGGCTTATGCCGCGCGCCTGCGCTTCCCGCCCTCTCTGGGGCCTGTGCCGCACTTCCTGTGCTTCTCGCCCTTACTCGGGCTTCTCAAAGTTGGGCTCAGGCGGCCCTTTCCCCACCTGGCCCCAGACCTGCCTTCTCGGGCCTAGCTCACGCACCTCCCGCGCTTGTTGCCCCCTCTGGGGTCTATGCCACGCCTCTTGCGCTCGTTGCCCCTTCTGGGGCCGAGGCCTATGCCACGCCTCTTGCACCCGTTGCCCCCTCTGGGGCCTATGCCATGCCTCTCGCACTCGTTGCCCCCTCTGGGGCCGGGGCCTATGCCACGCCTCTTGTGCCCGTTGCCCCCTCTGGGGCCTATGCCACGCTGCTCGCGCTTGTGCCGCACTTCTCGCGCCGCTCGCGCTTCTCGCACCCAGGGCTCAGGTGGCCCATAGTTGTGCCTGGCCCCTGAAAGGGGCCAACTCCGTCCTCAGGGTTGGGGTCTCTGCCCCCTCACACCGCGCCTCACTGGCGCAAACAGCTGTGCCCCACTGGGCACCGGGAACCCCCAGACTATTGGGGAGCTCCCGTGAGGCCTCCTCACACCCCTACAGCCTCACCTGGTCCTCCGATGTAACCTTAACCAAACTAAACCATAAGCCTGCCGGCCGTAACATAACAATAAGCCTCCTGGCTAAAGCATCTATTCTAGGCCCACCTGGCTCTCTCGCAAGGCCTTCTAATCAGGGTCCTCTCAACCCTTGCCATGGTGCATCCCCTTGGGTGGTCAGGGTGCACTGCTCGCCTTTGCTCCACTGGACTCTCCTGCAGAGCTCCTGCACCTCAGGCTGCCGGACAGGAACTGCTAGGTAGGCTTTGGCCTAGCTGTTTATAAGGGCCTAGCCCTGCCCCTTTTGGTCATGTGACCAGCCTGGTTGCCCCAGCAACCCACATCTGTGCAGCTTCAGGGAGCTTCAGCAGCCCTATTCCTACTGCTAGTAGCAGGGACCCTGGTGCCCTGCTACAGGGAGATGCCATGCAAGTCTTTGAAAAACCAGTGTTGTGTGCTTTGTGAAGCACATTCTCCTTCTCCATCAATGAATCATCCAGGGCTCGTCAACAGATAGCCTTGCCTACCACCCTCTCCTACCCCATTAGACACCTACCATACCCATGCTATGAGAGGCTTCAATTTGCCCTCTTGCAGGCTTTATTAATTTTTTTCTCAGTTGTTTTAGGAAAAAGTAGTCTCATTGCATGAAATATATAGTCCAAAATGTGAACCATATTACATGGATAACGGTTGACATAATCACCAAAGGCTATTGAATTTTATCATCTAGCTATAAATTTAAAAAAGCATAAGTATGTGCAGACATCTTGTGCACATAAAATTAGAAGTTTTAGTTTGCATTCTGTTTGCATTTTATCCATCCACCAGTGTGTTTCCACAAGGTTAATTTCTATTAAATAGTTCCACTGAAGAAAATTTCAGTTGAGCATTGCAGTTATCAACCACCTTCCATGAATGCAAGGTACAATTAATATTCTTTTATTAATAGATTATTTCTAACTCAAACACAGTTTGTGACTTTTTGCCATGGTTTGGTAAAAGATATGCCAAAATAATATGGCTGACTTACTTAGTTTTAGTTGTACAAATACACTGAAGATAGTTCAGAGAAAGAAAATATCAAAACCTCAGTTGGAAGTGAAATACTACCTCCATTTATATTGCATTTTTGTTGTTGAAAAAAAATCAAAACGGGGCTCAATATGTAGTTAGTTAAATGGATTATAGTATTTATAGCTCTCCAAGTACTTGCAAAAACCTCTTGTTCAATGTAAACCTCAAATGAATATTTTTTTAATGAAACGTAAGCCATGACAAACACAGTGAGTTTGCCTAAGTGAGCTTGCACAAACTTTCCATCCAGGGAAAAACTGAAAGGAATGCTGGAAAGCCCCTTTTCCATGCTATTTTCAGCATTGTCCAGGGATACTTCATTGTCAATTCCTTCTGATGAGTTTTTAATGAGCTCACAAAGTTTTTACAAATGCATATCCAATAAGTCTGATGAAATCTTCATTTTTTATGGTCAGCTTTACCTGAAAGGAGTACCCTTGATGTCTGTATAATAGTAGTCATTTGTCATCACCAATACCCGCTTCTAGATTCAGAAAATCAGAGCAAGAGAGAAGAAAACACCATGGTTAGTTAGGTATGAGAAACTTGTGAAAAGGTAAGTAGTTAGTCTATGGTTCCTCTCTAAACGTGCAGATAAAGGCGCAATGGGATCTCATGCACAATCCACACAATCACACCTCCTGCCATGCCAAACATGAATGGCATGAGGTATAATTGTGGGATCATGCATTAAATCCCATTGTGCCTTATTGCCAGTGCGGGGGAAGCCTGACCACAGGCTCCCCCTGTACCAGCAAGAAGCAAGCTCTCGCAGGTGGGAGCCCCCTTAGTTGCCTATGTAACTGGTCTTAAGGTAACTGCACAATTAACTAATTAATTGCACAATGCCTAAAATGTGTAGAGGAGGCCATAGATAACATTAATAGCAAAATACTGGGCATGTCTAGATGAGACGCTGATTGTGCAGTAACTGAAAAATACTGCGCAGTAGAGAGTCACAGTACAGACAGTGCTAATACATTACTGTACAGTATCAGGCTACTGCATAGTAGCATCACCTAAAAGACATTGCTGGTGCTACTGCACAGTAACTCTGGTTACTGCGCATTTATTTAGTACTTGCTAATACAAGTACCAAATAAATGTGCAGGAATGACTGCATAGTAGTATCTCATGTATATGCACCCACTGTGTGCATATCTAGTTCAAGGTTATTAAAGATTTTAAAAACATATTTAAAAAAACAACAACTTATCTTTTCCAAACAGCCTCAAAGTTATTTAAATAACCATTTGCTTTACAACTACAGCTGGAAGTATATTTTATGCACTGTACCCCTTTTTCCACAGTTTTCTTCACCTCCATGGAAAATTTTCCTGTTTTCCGATTCACCATTGCATTTCGAAGCTGAAAAGAAGAAAATCTGCATTAGAACCTTGATTTGAATACAATAATACTTTTTTCATTATAAATGTTCCAAATATTTTTATTTGGTCAAGAACACTTTTTCTGTGTGTTCACATAGTTAAAAACACTTGGTTTATAGTTACTGCTGCATTTTAAATGTATTATGATAGGGAATTCTTCTAGGGAGAAACAAAAAGAATTTCAAGCAATGCCAACAGGCCCCACAATAACAAACCAACAAAGAATAACAGTAGCTATATTTTGTTTCCATTTCAATTTGGTGCTTTAACCCACGGGCTGTGCCTTAAATCCAGCATTTGGGACTCCACAGAATGTGACTGCCTGGCACTGACAGCTTATGGTATTCTGTGGGTAGTTTACTGTACTGTGTTTATTCAAGTCCTCCTATCTGAGACTCTACCTCCTTCCTCATCCCATCAGCTAAACTGAGCAGAGGTGTCTTGAGTTGAGTCCAATGGCAAGGCATTCTCTTTAGAGAAGCCTTAGCCTTGGAATTTATTTTTTCTTGTTCCTACAAATCCCTAATATATTGAACTTGCTATTGCAAAGACTTGCTATTATGCAGTGAAATGAACAATGTCAGTGTGCATGTTTTATTTGGTTTTGTCAGGGTACAGCTACTGACCAATTTGTTGGGCCACTGAATTTTTAATTCGTGACACAGGCACCCAAAACTTAGGACCAATATTTTTTATGATATAAAATTATAAAATTCAATGGCTATGATTGTGGGATTTTGTAATAAGCAACAACTATAAATCAGTCATCAACTTATTTCTCATTACAGCTGAAACATCCCACTAACGAATCCTTGCCCACTCTGCAGGAGAAAACCTTATTTTCAGATACACTATTTTATTTTTGCTGGCAAAGAAACTTCTTTCACCAAAATATACTTGGTAGGATAAAAAGGAAAACAGAAGAAAAATGTGCTGAACAGTGCTGATGAAATGAGCATGTTGATATCTCTAAAATCACTACTATTTACAATATTTGGATACCACAGAGTTGTACATTGTGTTCTAGCAACATACATAGCTCCCTTCTCTAATACTGCAGGATATATATGACAGATTGGGCAATGCAGAGAGATTTCAATGACAATTTGCCTATCAAGGCACTATGCTGACTTTTCTAGTTAGCTGGTGTGAGTGGAGCCTGCCAAAGCCTGGCAGCGAAAAATCTGTTTTTTTGTTCATGAAAAACCTGAGTATGGCTGACCTATCAAAAACTGAAATGTTTGCAGCTTCTTAAATTTAATTCTGTGCCAGCTATATTGGAATTAACACTCTGATTCCTCTGTCAGGGAGTGTAAAAAATATATATATATATATATATGTATGTATGTATGTATGTATGTATGTATATTAGGTGGAGGCATGCATGAAGTAAAACATACATTTTACTGCAGGGTTTTTTTTAACAATACATAATAGGCAATTCTGGAAATATTTTCCCATTTTAACTTCTGTGGTTTTGGAATCAGAGAGCTGGTCCTAATTAACAATATACTTTCTAACATTTGAAGAACTGTTCCATTTATCTTTAACATGTTTTGCATTTTTCCCCCCCTTTTGCTGCCTGCACTTATCTAGGACCCATTCCTCCCACAAGCCTCAGGCAAGTCATAGATTTACTAAAAAGTGCCTCCAAACCCTTACTAGCATTTAAGATCAAGTCTGTATGTGGGATTTAAAATTGTACTTGTCTTTCATTTTTTTTGCTTGCTGTGATTACATTTCTTGGCTTTGTCATCTGGTTTCTCAACTCTTTGACAGCTTCATCATCTCTCTTCAGTATATGCAATAAGTATTGCCTCAGTTGGCTTAGACACCTAAAATATTCATTCTCACTCTTTTATTCTTTTTTGTTTTTCTAAAGCAGCTACATTTTCCAACTACAAATTATGATAAAAGTAGTTTAGGGAGCAACTTAATAAAAATAAAACTGCCAGACAGGATTGAAATTACTTGCCTTCGTGATTGTGGAATGTCCAAACAGTTGGAAAAAATCTTATCCCAATAAAATATAGCAAAGGCTTTCTATTCCTAATAAAGTTTGGGTAAGATCAAGATGGCAGTTCCTTTAAATTGAGAAACAAATTGATGAAAGGATTCCTTCAATTAATGTTTGCTGCTAGCCACCAAGGCTACTTACAGATGTTAAAAAACAAAAAAAGTTGTGGCTTTACTTTAAATGTGTCACACCTCCAATGTCAAGCCCAGCACATGCCCAGAAGAGGCATGACATTTGTTGGACCCAGCTCTCCCAATGTATGAAGAGATTGGACGCTTTAGTGGGGTTCTTTTGGTGCTGATTGAATCAGCTATTAGATTAAAAGTTCTAAAAAGCCCACTGAAGCACCCAATCCATAAAGATGTTGTGGAGCTGGGTCAAACTAATATGCTGCTTTTTCCACTAAAGCATGGGTTGTTTGTTTTTTTTTAATGTCTGTAAGGAGCCTAAAATCCTAAACACAGCTCAGAACTTTCTCTTTACTAGCCCAAAGCCCAGAATTATTTTATTCTCTACTTTGCACTCTTTATACATGACAAAATGTTCGCTTTACTGTCTGCCTTTCTGTTCTCCTCCCCACTCTTGGGGGCATTTTGAAAGCTGTGACATCATTAAACCCATGTGCCAATAAGAGATACATTCTCATATGCAGCATCAACCGAAATGTTTTGCGGGAGTAAAATAAGCCAGTCATATCAGCCAATAGCATGATTCATTATTCTAAGCAGCTTTGTGAAGCAGGTAATGTTTTTTCTCCTGAATTTGACTAACTAACATTTCACTGGTCTGGCTTGGAGTATCACAGGAGAACAAAATGCGGCCTGCATGTCAGCAAGTCATTCTGCAAACTTCTAATTCCTGCGTGAAACATTCATAAACCCCATTGAAAATTACTAACATCAAGAGGGGATTCATGTTTTCTCCTAAGGGTGGTGAAATTTATAAATGTTCCTTAGACCTTCTGACCTAAAGGATTAAACATATTGTGGCCACATCTACATGAAACATTGACTGCACAGTCATTACTGTACAGTGGCTTTGCTGAATGGCTTTTAGGAGATGGACTGCGCAGTAGATCATTACTACTATGCAGTAGTGTCACGTCACACTTCATGACATGTGATGCTACTGTGCTGTAGTAACCAGCCAGTGCAGCCATCTCATGTAGATGTGGCCAGTGTGCATGGTCATTTCTTCTTTATTTATTAGATTTGTAAGCTGCTCTTTTCAACAAAGGCTCAGAGACAGAATCACATAAAGCAAGTGGAATGGAATATGAAACAACTGATTAATGAGATCCTCCTCAAGCTGAAAATTGGTGCTCTCTCAGGCCCTTGACACACTTTCTTTTATTGGCACCATAGGATCTGATCCATGATTTCAACAATTGTTCTTCCGGCCATGCCACACGTACATGGCAGGTGTGACTTTGGGATCAGGGATCAGATCCCAATTGTACCCTTTCTACTTGCCAGTGCAGGCAGAGCCTAGGATCATGATCCTGGACCGCCTGCGCACCAGTAAGTTGGAAGCCAGGAGCCTGCAGCCCCTCCCCCCTGTAACCCAGGGCTGTCCCAGGCACAGTTTTATATTGAGGGCTGTCCTGAGAGAAGCTGACAATCAAGTTATTGTCAGCCCTTGCCCCAGAGCAGCTAGGGGCCAGTTTGAGACCTTGGGCTGTCCTGGGGTGTACAATGAACTGATTTTCAGTGCTGTTCTGGGGCAACCCTGGGGGCTGTTCCAAAGCTGGAGCTGTCTTGCAGCCTGTAATTGTCCTGGCCAAGGCCAACAATCAGCTAACTATCAGCCATTGCCTCAAGACAAACCATGGATTTGTATAGGATGGTTTGGATAGAAACAATCCTGTCTCAGGCAGGGGGTTGGACTAGATAAGCTCTGGAGGTATCTTCCAGCTTTATTTTGTATGATTCTATCATGTTGGCAAAACAGCTGATGAACTGTATACAGATTAGATGGTCTGGCTCTATGGAATGGCAACAAACTGAATGCACAGACAGCGTTCATAGATGAACACAGTTTGCCAATTCTATCTGGAGTTTTGGTTTCACTGGGTATTTGGATAAACCCTAGATTCCAAACTAAACCTAACTGGTTCAACACTTTTTGAACCAAAATCAGCAAAGAAATTGTTTAAAAAAACCCATGCAAACATAAACCCAAAGTTTCACTCAACTGTAGTTGTTAAAACTGAAATGAGATTACAAAGGAGGATTACTAAAGCTACATAAATCAAACTGAGGGAATTATGGAATAAAGCAGGAAATTCTGGGTGAAATCAAATGGGGTCAAAACAGAAGTGAAATACAAAGGAAAGATAGATTCATTAAAGCATACAGGTTGCGTGTTTAGTCTAGTAATAACACGTAAACATCAAGAGTACTTTTTAAAAAAGATCAACTGAAGTTGAACAGAATGAAGTAACGTGGTGGAGGATAAGAGAAATGGCCAAGTATAAGAAGTAGAGAGGACTGCATAGATTATGGAAGGCTATTAAGGAATATGAACATATGATTAGGAAATATTTTATGTTGAATGCAATGAAAATTGCACAAGGTCAAACAAGGAACAATAAGAAATGCTTCACATGCACTCGGCAAAAAATCTCAGATATGAAGGCAGTGAGGAATGATAAGGACAATCTATCAACAGGGAGAATCGATGTTGCTAAAAGCAAAAAGAAATGGTTTCATTATTTGCAAAGGCAGAGGTGGATGGATGGCAAAAACAGATATATATTTTGCAAGGGAGAAGGAAAATACAGAGTTATGTCAGAACATGGATCAAGAAATTAGAATATCTGATGACTGACAAAACTCCTGGGACAGTTGTACGTGATCCATCCCGGATTTTGGAAGGACATGACAAAGTAAATATGGGAACCTTCTTCAGTGGATATATTCAAAACTTCTCTGGAAAAGTAGAGGTATGAGGGACTCAAGAGAAGTTAATGCAGTACTGATATTTGAGAAGGGATCTAGGAAAGATCTATGAAAAATACAGACATGCAGGCATGACTTTGCCCTGTGTGGGGAAGTTATGGAAAAAACTACATAACAGGGACAGAAGGGGAACACCTGGAAAGTTATGATTTAATTAAGGACAGTCAGCATGGACTCACACTAAATGAATCATGCCTAACAAATCAGTTTTACTGAGGAAGCAACAGAAAGACCAGGCAAAGGTTAAACTATGGACAGAGCCAGCCTTAGGGAAAATAGTGGCCTGGGAGAACTTGAATTTTGGCACCCTCCCCACCTCAAGTCACTGGGACTGCTGCAGGCAGAGGCAGGTGGGAAGGCAGAGCAGGGTGGGAAGGGGCAGGGGAGCTCAGTTGTCCAGGCATATGACCCCATCCCTAGCCACCACACTGCAGCCACCCAGCAGCTGTCAGCCCAGCCTGATGTTGCCAGAATCCCCATATGGAGTCACTGCTGAGGCTGGGAGCACTCACAACACCTCTGGCACAACCGTGTAACCAGTCCCAGCTAGGTGGGATGGTGGGGAAAGAAGAGGGGGAGCATGGCTGCCCAGGCAGATGGCTCCATCCCCAGCTCTGTCCCCAGTGCTTAGGGTGTCTCCCTGGCCCCATTACAAGAGGCAGGGCATGTGCTCCTGTAGCTACCTGCACTGTCCAACCCAGCTCCTCCTGAGCTGTGGCTGGAGGCAGGGAGGCAAGATAGAGCAGGACAGGGGTAAGATGCTGCTGCTGCTGCATGTGTGTGGGTGGGTGGTTCCCCTGTGACACCCTTCCTGGCACCTCCCTGACAATGGCACTGTGGGTGGTTGCCCACGTTGCCCACCCCTAAGGTCAGCTCTGGCTTTGGATATAAGGAAAGCTTTTGATATGCTGCTACAGAAAAGATTAAGTTTACAAGATGAAAAAGGAGACAGAGGGTGATCTACAAAATAGATATGGAACTGGGATGCGGGTGATATTTGGGTGGATCTTGGGCCTGCCAACTGCTGTGGATACCAGGAGCTGATTCATGAAGTCACACACACCTGAACTTGGGTGTTAGGAGCAAATCACCAAAAGGGGGAATCTATTTTAGCTTCCATAGTGTGAACGCAGACCCAAGGGTCCCAGGGGTAGAGGAAGTGGTTGTGGTTATTATTTTGGTTTGCGCTTTTTTATTTTGAAGTGCAGCATTGCATCAAGAGAGGTCTCATAAAATGTGGAATAGTCAAACTTCTGTCCCAATTTCTGAGTTCCATTGGACATCTGGACCAGCCCTAAATGTTATACTCCTCTCTAGTGATCAACACAATGCTGCAGAGATTCACAACAGGATACATGGAGTATGCAAGCTGGGTGATGAGTTTTGCAGATGATACAAAGTGCATGTGTGTGTGTGTGTGTGTGTGTGTCTGTCTGTCTAAGAGAGAGAAAATATCAATACAAAACAGGAGAGTAATAAAATTCTGAATGAGGTAAAAGGAGCTATTGTCTTTCTGTTTCTGTGAGAAGTCAGGTGGCCTCTTTGCTGACTACTTGCACAGTTTCCAGGTACAGTAGTGGGATACAGCAGAGTCTTCTGACAGGGCTTTAAAACAAATCACTTACCACATCATCTCTGTCTTCCCACTCAACCTCTGAAAGATCAACACTGCTGTAGTTGGGTTTTCTTCGCTTCTTTCCCTCTTCATACTAGCATTTAAAATAAAAGATTATTGAAATGTTAGGCAGGATCAGGTTGCACTTGTGTGACGATTCTATGTCAGATGATATTAAGAGTTGCTGAACTGATGTTGGTTATATGGAATTAACATTCTCAGTGTGTGGTTTAATTAATAATAAAGTGAAGCACAAATCTAGTCAAACACTTTCAGTGAAAAGAAAAAAAACTGTTTAGTACATGTTTATATGCAAGACTCCTTTGCTATGATGTATATCTTTCCTTCATAGAGAATTCTCCTTTCTTTGTATAACTCTAGAATCACACCCCTTTCAAAAGTGTGGAAAAAGCAAAAAGCACAAGTCACTTAATGTCCTAATAAATTAATTTGTCCTCTTTCCCACATTTTATAAGTCAACTCAGCAGTTATACCTTCCACATATGGAAACTACATACGGCCTTAATTTCAAAGTTTATACTAAATGTCCCGAACTAGCTCTTTCAGCTGTACAGGAAGCTATATTTCCTACAATCTTATCAACAAAATGTTTACACTTTTCTTTTTAAATAAGATAAGATGCAAGCTTGGAAGGCTGGGTGTTAATATATGCTGATATTACTTTTATCTACAATTTCATGGGAAACAGAAAGGAACAGACTAATAATGGCAAGTTATAGTTTTTATCACTATGGTCATTGTTACTCTGTAAATCTCACATTTTAAATAAACATTCTGAATGAGAAATGGCTTCAAGCTGGGGGCGGGGGGCTTATAATGTAGGAAATTCTGCCCTCTGCTGAACGTTAAAAGTCAGTGACCCCAGCAGTTTAAGAACAAACTTTTCAAGGCATGGAAGAAGACAGAGTGTTTATGCAGGATTTGCAGATAAATAAAGTAATGAATCCACATGCTAAAGTGAACTGATGGCAACATATCTGGAACACACCTACCTTTGGTGACAATATCCGTTTGCTTTAAAAGGCTGAATATTGATAATTCCAAGCTCTTTTACTGTTAATAATGGCTAAAAAGGACAAACCATATCTGTCTATTAAGTATAGCAGTGTAGCAAAACCCCCGGGTTTTTTTTTATTTATTGTAAAATGCATTCCCTTCCCTTCCCCAATTATTTCTGGCTTTTCTTTCTCTCCCTCTCTATTCCCTATAGACAAGTATAAGCAAGTTCAGACTTAGGATAAACTTTAACATTTTTATTTTGGTATTAGTTTTTGGTTTTGGATATCCACTGTTTTATATTGTATTATTATTAGGTTTGTATTGATTTGTATGTTGTATATCGTATTACTATCATTTTTGTATCGATTTTTGTTGTTTCATATAGACATTGTATGGTTTAGACCTGTGTTTGTAAGTAAACCAAAGTCCTATCAAGTTTCCATTTTATATGTCAAGCTTCCATCTTGTGTCCTCTGTCTGAGCATCCCATGTTGCAACTGTATGAGTCACGTACCCCTCCCATGTAAATTGGTTCCTGGATGAATGAGAATGATTGGGAATGATTGAAATGCAATGGTAGCAGGCCTCTACTGAATGGCATGTAATGACTGGGCCATCACCTCACATTGATTCATCCAGGAGCTACGGACCTCACCCAGGAACGAGACAACTCAGCATTTGAAAGACAAAAGACCCTGTAGAACCAGAAACTCTACCATTGTACCCTACCATTACAGACACCCAGAACTGCACATCCCTGCATGGAGCACACTTGCTCAGTATGCCAGGGGCTGACCCTTGCCTGGGCATGCCTCCTGTCACTAGGGTCACACAAGGTCTGCCTCTATAAAAAGAGGCAGTAAAGACAGACCCAGTGGGATGCCCTCTCCATCTGGACCAGCACCATGCCACACCACCTATCCACCTAGAGGCTCTGCTGGTGACCCCCCTCTGGACAACATCTACTGGACAAAGGCCCCTTTCCAGCCTGGATAGGTAGCTATCACCCCCCACCCCCTTGTCAACCAATGACTTGGACTCTGCTTCTCTTCCCTACCTGGACTCCAACCCTTCCACTGAGTCTCTTTCTCCTGCTGCCAGTGTGTGTGTGTGTGTGTGTGTGTGTGTGTGTGTGTGTGTGTGTGTGTACCAATAACTGCATGGGGCTGTGTCGTGTGTTGTCTGTTTAATAAAAAACTGTTATTTGTACCCCTAAGTTGTTTTTTGCTTTACTGTGGTTTGGCCCTGCTCCAATCTCTGCTCCTTACACCTCTAACTTCCATCTCATTTCTCCCTCTCCTGCTTCTGGCTCACTGCCACCTACAACACCTGTCCTTAGCTCCTCTCTGGCTCCAAACCCCCTGTTTCTTTGCCACTGTCTTATCCCCACTGCCTTTTCCTTTTCCCCTGAGCAACCAGGTTTTTGCCTCAGTTTATTTCCTGGCTGTCTCCTCCTTGCCACCACTTATCTGCCCCCTCCCCAATATCTCGGCTGTCTGCCTCAGTTTCCAGTCCAAGTCTACCTTAAGTAAACCCAAGCCTCAGTTCTTCAGCCAGCTTCTCTGTAGGCCATCGGTTCTAATCCTGGTTCTGGCAATTTTCACTCCCTACACTCACCTTAACTCTCTCACCTTAACCTTCTGCCCAGGTACCCCAAGCACACACATACACACTGTACCATCCAAGTTTGGAACTCACCTGTGTGTATATGTAGGTGGGTTGTATGCGTGTGAACTGGTGAGAGTGTGTGTGTATATATATACACGTGGCATTGTGTGCATGATATACAAATTAGTGATCTGGGTCTAACTTTTGGGGTGTATAGTGTATGTGCTTGAATTGGTGATAGGTATGCATGTGCCTAGGATGGTTTGGCTATGCATGTGCCAGAGCTGGTAGAGTGTGTGTGTATATGTGCAATTGTGTCACACCCTCCTGTCTAACAGCACAATATTGAGATCCTGAGAGTTGGCCTGATCCCACAGGACAAAAGCAGAAGCATCTGGGACATCCTATATATTTCTGGAATCAAGTTTTTAACTCCCCAGGACAGGCATAAATGCTTGTAATGGCCATTGCACAGACTGCTGCTACAGGAATCTTCAGTTATACCTAGAGGGGTGTAGGGACATGTTGGCACTAAATATAGTCCTTAAAGGAGGTTCCTGCCTTCTCTACTGTTAAAAAAGGCTTCTTTTTCATTGAGGACCAAGCTACTGTAGTGTTAGTTTTAATCTACCACAGAATCAAGGTATGATTCTGGGCAGTTCTAGCAGAGCAGTTGACATGTGTAAAGACCACCATCCTTTTTACTTTACAGTAAGTGGCACATACCCTAAATGGGGTGTAAAAGACATGGTGTAACTCCTGTACTAGTGCCAATGGAAAATTATATCCTTTCATACATTTAAGCGTCTGCAGGCTACACTGCATAAACCCTTACTAATGACAATGGGAGCTGTGCTCATGTGTTTGAGGACAGATTTGTTCTTCAAACTGGAGGCAACGTAACCACTTTCCCCCTCCTATTAGCCCTATGGATTCCATGCCTATTGCTCAAGTAACAAAGAAACAAAGGGAGGTGAAAAAGCTGTTGACGAAACCAGAGCATGATACGTTCAGAAAATAAAATCAAAATGACATTTATAACTGAACAGCATGTGTTAAAAAATGCAGACATTACAGATAGAAACAAAATGTATATTTCAAGTAGTTTCCTAGTGTCAAGTCAGAGAGAAGAGCAGGAGACTTCCTGAGGTTCAATGAGGAACCCACCATGCAGATCTAGGAAATGCTTAGTTACTATAACAATAAACACGCATTAAAAAAAGATTCTATTGACTTTGATAGGGACAGGATCTAACTCTAAATACACAATTGAGAAAACAGTTGTACGTCTGTGGAATTCTGCTTCCATTTGCAGTCCCAAAGGAGGACAATGGGAACAGTCACAGGAACTAGATTACCCATATGTGGGATTGGGCCCTAGAAACAAAAAGACTGATGGACTATGAGCTCTTGGTAATCTGGCCACTCTCCTCAATCTTCTTTCTAATTTTACTATTCACATCCTTTTTAATAGATTTATTTTTTGATGTGCAGAAACCAAGGCTGGGAATCCATTTATTTCTTCAAAAATATCTTTAAAAAATCAGTGCAACCATACTTTTCTCTTTTGTACTGAATTGAGCCTATCTTCATTTTTGTATCTATCTGGGACCCAGTGGACATGTCTACATGACATACTATGGTGATGTAGCATTGGCAGGCATGAACCTTGATGCCACCACTACTACACAGTAGTAATGAGTTACTGTGCAGCAGCTCATTGCTACTGTGTAGTAGGGTTGAAACAACCCATGCAGCACTGGGACTGCGCAGTACTGGCAGTTACTGTGAAGTCATTTAGTACTTGCTGCTAAAGCAAGTACTAAATAACTGTGCAGTAATAACTGTGCAGTCAGGCGCACGTAGAGACATGGCCACTGATGACAAAATACAGAATGAGGACTGAAGGCAGAAGCTTGGGCATGATTATTTGTACTATAATATGCTGGAATAAATTAGTAAGAAATGTACAAAAAAGATGGGAAACATTTCAAATAAGCCTGATTTAAAAGCGTTCAAGGAAGGCGTAGATTAAAACTGTGAGCTGTTACTCCAGCCAGTACAAAATATATGGTGATATGATGAAGTAGCTCAACACCTGCAAAATAAGTTATACATGCTACAGGTTTTTTTGTTTTGTTTTTTAATAACTGGAATGGGATGCTGAACTCCTTATTATTCACTCTTTAAATTAAAATAGCTTTCTTCCAAGAATACACTTAGTGGGGGAAATTAGAAACCATTTCCTCTGGTGATTAGAATTACCTTTATCTTAATCAATGTCATTTTTCTGAAGTTTGACCAAATGATTTTAGTAGCTGATGATTTCTGAACAATGTACACTATGCTTGTCTTTAAAATGGAGCCACTTTTTTCAATCACTCAATGTTCAACTATATACATGTGCCTTTATTAAGCTCCATGCTTTGTTCTTTCTTGTACCTGAACAGTCCCCTTTGGTTTAGGAAGCCTCTGCATTGAACTTGACCTAGAACATCTTTCTGAAATCAGACTGAGAGTCAGCCATCTAATTTGTTGGGCAAGCTGGATCTTAAAAGTGCAAATTTAAGTGATGGGGGTGGTACAAATTTAGCAGACGCATATCATTTACACTATGGGTAACAGAAGACAATAAGATATTGACATAGCACCTTCTGATGTGCCAGTAATATTGTAGAGAGCCAGGCTACCCACATTTGGCAAACTCCTAGTGGAAAACTGCAAAAGCAAGTAAGTACCTAGCAACAACAACAAGGGCTAGAAAGGTGGAAATAATGTCAAGGCAAAGTTGTTGTTTACCAAAGTATTGCATCACTTACAAAAGCAAGTGATGAGGGAAAAGCATTCCAAATGATAAAAACATCGTCTGTCTGTAGCATTTCTATAGAAATCTCATACTGTTTTAAAGGAATCAAACTAGAATACAAAGTACTGTTCAACAAAGTACTTAACCATTCACTCAACTTTAAACACATATTGACCTAGTCAGGATTTAGACATGAGCCTAAAGTTAAGCAATTGTGTAAATGCTTTGATGAACTGGGATTCTATAGCACTGATACATTATAAGACGTGTGTGTGTGTGTGTGGAGAGTACAAGAGAGTGCCATCCTATTATATTCTAAGTTATAGTGACATCCTATAGAGACACGATTTTCTAAGAAGTTTTATAGGTTATTAAAAGTAGATAAGATTTTACTCAAGGGTTTTAAATTACTAGAAGCAAAAACCTAATAAACAAATTGTCCTAGTTCTCTGGAAAGCCTGTTTAAAAATTTCACTGACTGGCCTTCCTGCATGCATACCAGCCGCTGGTTTCTTTACTATTCATTCCATCCAGGAAAAGCACACACCAACTGCAGATGCTTACTCAGTCTGATGAAGTATTTTTTAAACCCAAAAGACTTATTGCTTAATGCATATAGGGCCAGATAATGGGGCTTTACTCACCCACTAACTGCAGTTGGGGCTACTAGCAATTCACACTGGGTGCTGACAGAAGTTACATTTTGTCATGCATTTGCCCTCTTGAAAGTACTTACAGCTATGTCATGATACAAGTGCACAGCTGCAGAGCACTTTAAGAGAGCCCAATCATGTGACAAATTAACCTTCATACAATGAGGGTTCAGATGAAGGCTCCAATTCACCTACCCCCAATCAAGCTCAGACTACGAAAGCCCTAGTCCTCAGCTCCCTCTCCTCACTCCCCCCACCCCACCGTGCATACAGCACTGGAGCCACGGGGGAGGCAGGAATGGGGAGAGAAGCTACAAGCAGGCAGCTCCTCCTGGATTGGCTCCTAGGAGCTTGATCCCCCACCCACCCAGCCCAACAGCAAATGTCTGTTGGGTTATGGGTGGTTGGGGGAGGGGTCACTGTAACTCATAGCACTTTCTGTGAAGCACCATGAGTTACAGTAGCAAGCTGCATGTTTGTCAGTGCCCACTGTGTCATCTGGAGGTGGGGTGTAAGGGCATTAAAGGAGCTTCACTAACCTTCAGAACAGCAAAGTCTATCTCTAGCATTGCTGCCTCAATTATGTCCTGGCTGCCTGGTGAGCGGGTGTACAGGGCTGTAGTCATGCATAACTTCTCTTCCCTTTTACTGGTGAGTGATATATGCCTGCAGTACGGTACCCTAGGGAGTAGTATCCATGTTTCCCAAAACAGAAGAACTGTGGAAACCCCTTTTTTGAACCACAGGAACAGAGGAAAATCCCCTCCCCTCTTCCACTTACAGGCTATCAAAAACTTCAGTGGCAGTTCTCCAAGGTACAGACTGAGAAAAACCCACAACATAAGGGGCTCAGAATTTTCTTCATACTAAGACGACTTTCTGCCCTGAAGTGCCTGCAGTTTAAATAAGACCGGACAAATACAAGACCAGCACAAGGAAATAGTTCCAGAGAGGGCGACTGTAGAGATTATTAATGAAGACAAGAAGAGAGGAGGAACTGTTTGAAGAGACCGACTTATACCCTTAGGTCTGAAAAAGTACCTTCCTGTTTCATCCGTTTACGTTAAATCACCCACAGGGACTGAGCTTTTAGTTAATATGCGCTACACAGCTCAGAAGCACTCTGCCTAGGGATGTGTGTGTGATGCTGCATCCCTTCTTAATTTAAATCTCTGCTGCCTGGCCTTTAAGCTTTTAATTTCATTTGTATTTTCTCCTCGCTGCAGGGCCCTAATTCATCTCTTGCAATACTCTGATTTTGAAACCTGCATTTATTTTGTGTCTAAGAATGATGTTTTATGGAGCTCCATTAGCCCCTGGATTTGTAGAGCATTCAAAGGTACTCAGTCATAAAAGGTGCTTATAAAAAGAAAACTAGGTTTAAAATTAAAAAATGTGACTTCTTTACTTTCTCGGAAGGAAAAAAGAACTTCCCTTTTCAAAGACAAATGTGCATGTAAAAGTATTACTTAAGACTTTAATCCAGAAGTTCCTACATTACAGTTGGCAATGAAGACCAGTTATTTTGGATTGATCTGTTCTGCCAGTTGGCACTGAGAAATTGCCATATGGAAAAATTTCTAGCCATACTGTAAAGAAAAGCTGACAAGGGAAGCCATGTAATTTAAAATGCTGAGTGAATAATGCATCCCTGAGCATCCAGTCAGGTGAACAGCAGGGACAAATAATGTACTCTATACAAGGAGAACCCTCTCAGAGAGTAATACAAGAAAATAATTTCCATGCCATGTTTGTATTTCAAACAACCTATCTAATAAAAATGTAGTATATATGTTTGATTTACAAATAGCAATGTCTAAACGGATGACATGAAGAATATAGAAATAGGAGGTGGAACCAAAGAAATAGAACATACTTTTGTGTCACATGCCTGCAAAGACTGGGTAAACAGTACACTGGTTCAGTTCACAATGTCAGTTGGATTGCACTTGATTAGTAAAGTGACATGCATTCAATTCATTTCATTGAAAAAAAAACATGGTTTAGGACTTTATTTGCATTTTCAGAACCTTATCAATCAGGATTATGTAAAACTGGCAGCTGCTTATAATTATTTTGGGTTTGAGTAGAAATAATTAAAAACATCTGCCTTTATCTTAACACTACCAGACTTAAACCCATGGCTTGGTTTTACCTAACTTCAAAGCTGAAAGCAAAGAATAAAAGAAAGTTCACATGTTACTAACAAATTTTCAGTGATTCATTTATATGTACAACCAGTTATTCCAACAGCCTTCAAACCTTTAATTATCTTTTAAATATATGTAATTTTGGACTGCTAATTAGATGGCAATTTAATGCTCTCACAGGGACTCAGATGCTCTGTCTTTTTTTAAAATGTAAACTCCAATAGGAATAATCATTGGCATTCAAATGACTGAATTCTTCAGTTATTTAAATGAACATGAGGCATTTACACTGTTCAAATCATTTAAATATTCTGCTGTCAGCTACAGCTGTAGAGTTCTACAGAGTCTCTGAATAAAGCAAGGGTAAGTGTAGGTTATCTTACGTTCCAGGCAGGACTCCCCAGAGAGAAATGAGATTTGCTGCTTATGAAAGGCTAACACTGCTTAAGTGGGGCATTAATGTTTCCTCTGAGACTTGGATTTCTCTGTTTTTCTATATTAAGAGAAACAAATTTTCCCAGAATTTACAACTATGAAAGACTTAATACTGGTTTAGCAATCTTTCAATACACTGGGTATTTTAGTTATACACAATGTATCTGGCAGTTAACATTTTAATTTAAACTCGGGGACTTAAGCAGCCAATTTGCCAGCATTTTTAGGTGAGGGTTTTACATTATATGTGCAGCCTTTGTATACCTTCCCCTTAGGACTGATCTTCAAAAGGAATTCTATAATGATGTGCATCATTTTGAGGAAAGATAGTTCTCTCTTAGATCACGTTTTAGAATGATAAAAAGCAGTATTTATATTCAATTATTCCACATATCACTATTGCTAGCATTCCTGACCTAACATTAGCAGAACACAGAGAATGGAAAAGTTGCATTAGAACTTAGTCTAAATAGGGCAAAAAAGTGAAATTCTGGAAAAGATTCTTAAATTCTAATTCATTTGAGAAATTACCAGATTTGTCCATGAGACATGACACATTCACATTGTCAAATTCAAATACATTAAAACATGTGTGAGCTTCACAACATTCTATATATTTAGTTATCTGTATATATAAAAATAATGTAAGGAAGTTGTCCTCCCCTGATGAGACTGTGCTGGAGTACTCTTCCCTCAACTGGTAAATTAGTAACAAAGCAAAACCCCTCATTCCTATTGAATCAACAGGCCAGATTCTCATTTCAGTAACAGATAGAAAGACCAGAGACTTCAAAAAGTTGACAAAAGTTTTCTTTATTACTGTGAGAATTTATGCAGGAGGTGTCCACATACTCTGAATGATGAAAACCAGTACTGGTCTCTAAGAAAGACTGGTTCAAGATACACCGGTATAACCACAGGATAACTGCATGCAGTACAGCTTAAAAGTGACTTTCTTCAACTTTTCTGTAACTGTCTTATCCTCTCTTCAGAAGTGGCTTCTCTTATGATATCTATACAAACTGGCTAACTAACAGTGGCTAGGCTGAAAGACAACCCATATATAGCTGACGTGCATTAATTATTACATGAATATATAAATTGGAAATAATGTAATTGCAATTCTCTGTCTACCTCCCATACTGTCGAGTATCTGAACAGAAGAGTTAGTGAGTGCATGTAGACATTTATTAATGTATTTTTGCTAATGCACATTAAACTTAGTACCTCTAATGTGAGGTACTAAATAAATGTGCACTAGGCTGCCCTACTTCACAATTCAGCAAAAGCACACACTTTTCTAGCGATGCTTAATGCGAGGAGCCTGTTTTTACTATGTGCATTAGCACGATTTTTGATGTTATGCTTTAATATGCAGTAAAATAGGCTACTGCACATCAAAACACATGTGTAGACATGCCCAGCGTGTCCCTGTGCATGCAGATGGTGTCTACCACAATGAAAGTAAACAGATCATCACTCTATTGTAATAATAATAGACATATGTGCAACTAGGAGAGTAATCTGACCTTACGCGTGTCA
>NW_017728917.1:23097354-23106270 GCF_001723895.1 Crocodylus porosus
GATCATCACTCTATTGTAATAATAATAGACATATGTGCAACTAGGAGAGTAATCTGACCTTACGCGTGTCATTTCATGTATATGAAAGGATTATGGCAAACCACCAAATGCTGCCTTCAGAAACCTAAGTCTCAAACAAATAAGAAATTGTGAATAATGAAATAAAAGCAAAATGATTTTTGAAGGAGAGTCATATTCATTATCAAAATTAATGATTTTCAATCAAAATATGGCAGCCAATAATGTTTTTATAGGGCTGCCTAGATTAAAAAATAAAAACAAACTTGGGGGATAAAACATTAGGAGTTTAGCTCTGATCTCATGTACTACCAATAACATTAAATTAATTTACTTCAGATTTACAATCATTTAAATCAAATCAGAATCAGTTCGAGGAATATTCCTTGTAGCAAAACAGTTCAGAGTTACCAGGAACTAATAATATTTTACACATATGTGGCATTTTCATTCAGAAGATTCCCAGACTGCATTATAAGGCATGGGGCTGTTTCTTTTCTAGCTTGACACTCAGTGTGGTTGTACAAATGTAAATGAGAGAAATTTTGGGTGATATAAAACAATAGTGGGGAAAGAGGGGGAGAGAGAGAGATCATGTGCACTCGCAAGCGAAATGCAGTCACTCATGTTAGTAAGACCATACAGTGTCCTTTAGGAGAACAGATTATTTCACCCAGTAAAACTCCCAATTGCTTATTAAGACAATCTTTTATATCAGATGTGGGCTTCTACATCAAATACCATATTTATTAGTATATACGACCTTTACAGACAGTTAGGTTACAGACATCTATTCATTATGCGCAGACATAGTATCTGGAGAACAAACAACAAATAATAATATAGTAGAATCTGTACCAGCCCTGAGAAGCTTGAAGTCTAAATCAAAGAGTTATGAAACTCAACCACGATGGGAAGAACAAGAGTAAATAATGGAAAGGGAATAAAGCCATGAATAGAATGTTATTGTCTAGCAAAAGCAGATGACATAATTTGTTTAGTTTCTTATGTTTATTTGTTGCGGGCTTGCCTATATATACTTTTTCTTCTTAAGAGCACAAAAGAGATTAGTGGTGGAAAGCTGTGTGAAGGAAGTATGAGAGTGAGGCTTCTCTCAGTGTTTACCACAAAGTACATTGCTCCCTTTGCATTAATACAGTATACAATGCTACATACCGAGTGGAGGAATACTTTGATTAGCTACATAAAACTGTGAATCAACTTCTGATATATTTAGATTTTCTTTTATTCTTTCTTTGGAATGCTATTAGTTTCTTTTCGCAAAATATTTGAACTCTATATACCTTTACAAAAGATACACTACAGTTTTTCACAGTAATACTTCAAAACTCTGCCATACCACTAGAAGAAGTAGTACTATGAAGAGACATGTTTCTTAGCGTAAAATCATTTCCTATTTATAGTACATTAGTGTTATATATTGTACATATAGAATGCAAAGTGCATTACAAAAATGGCTCTCTCATCAGAACAGGAAACATAAGATTTGTTTTCTTTTATATTTTTCTAAATTCTAGTAGAGATGTCTTTCTGCATTCTCCTTACTACAGAATAAAGGATTAGAAACACATTATGTTTCAGTTTTGACTTTCACTTTTTACATGAATCTAACATATTTAAAACAGGCATGATTTCAAGTTACATTCATATCTGTTTTGAATAAACAAAGAAATGACACTGTCTGTTTTCAGTGTCTCAGGAGGAAATGGCACAAAATAGTTACCTTGGCAGTACTAGAGTGCCACCTAATGGCAATTCTTTTTTGGTTCATCACTGGTCTATAACCATAGGGGAAGAGGAAATGCATTGTTCTGACTTGGTGCTCAAAAATCACCATGAAACAGAGAAAAGCTACTTATAATGTACAGTGCTTTTACATGCACACTCTCAGGAAGTATTACAGAGAGAAGACAAGAAAATCTATTGCTAATGTCATGGCTCCTAATTCTCCAAGCATGACTCTAGTAAACTGTTCTCTTCCTAGGATTTACTTCCAGGCATGCCCAGGTAGGGTGTAAAGAGTGTGTTCAGGGTGACGGCAAAAAAGTCAAGCAAAAATAGTCATCTCAGGAAGAGATTAAAGAGTGAGACAGTACAAAGGAAGATGGGCTCAGAAGGGGAACAGAAAAGGAATTAAGATCCAATCAGTTTTTCAAAGCATGTAAATCCTATATGTTAGAAAAATAGCTCTTAACCTAGTGCTTAAGTAGGTGATAGTGTCACCCATGTTATTTTTATTTTCTAAGAGGGTACCACAAATGCTATCCTGTTCACTGTACACCTTGATCTACAAAACCATTTCTCATAGTACTGCAACTGGATTACTCCACCAAGTTATTTGGGATAGAAATGTAATCAAGTTCAACTCTCCTTGAATGGGCCTTTCAATCCCCCCCAACAATAGCCCATCAAACCTTCCCTGCAGCACTTTTTAAAAGGTATTGTGAGAACCTTTGCAGATATTTTAAACTCACTGTGCCCTCCTTAGGGTCAGAAATGAGTTTCCCTCCCTGAATTGTGCCTAGCTGTGATTACTCCTAATTACTCTGCCCAAACAACTCGCATTACCTTAAATAAAAGCATATTTTACATAACAAGTAGAAAAATTTTAAAAAGCCCAATCGCTCACTAAACTTTAAATAAAATATATGCTCCCCCTCCCCCTCCCCCCTGGACTAATCAGTGCAAGAGCAGTAGCTTTCACTAGGCTCTAAGTTTAATTCAAAAGACACTTGTTAAGTAAGATAAATACTTTATATAATAGAAAATATTTTTCTACAACCAGCAGTGGTGAGCCTGTTTTTGCAGTATTCGATCAGGGAGTTTCTCAAGAAACACTGTGCCTCTCTTTCCCATGCCAGTCCAAAAATAGCAGATATGGCTCAATGGGGTTAGGCAGTCAGAAGTCTATTAGTATACTAGCATCACATCACTTCAAACAAAACTAATGATAATCTAAACCAGTTTGAATCTAGTTGATAACATTTCTGCTTGGATGTAACCCCAAACCATCCAGAATTTTGAGGGAATGTTCTCTGTTAATTATCTCATTCCAGTCCCATATGGTTAATTTAAATTTTGGTTATGGTGAACTTAATGGTAGTTTTGCCACTGGCTTGATGGGCCCAGGATTTGGTCTACAACAATTGTCTAAGGACTCAGTCCAATAATCTGTGCATTATCAGAAGTCTCACTGGAATCAATGAGAATTTCTAAATATCCAGGGATTAAAAGAACCAGATCTGAAAGAAGACTCTTCCCGAAACTGAAATGAATGCCAAGTGAATGTATTGTAGCAAGCCCACTTTAGATGACAGATTATGGGCATGCTTCTCAGTGTTTTCTCCAGGCAGACTGAGGAAGCCTGCAAAATGTGTGGAGCATCATGTCTGCAAGCTCTCTACTCTGCAGGGGCTCAGCATTCAAATGTCTTTTCAGGCACAGGCAATGCATAAGTGGTGCCAGGGAGAGGGGCACAACTCTGTGCTCCTGCTGCAGCTGGGGGGCGGGGAACAACTCATTGCCACCACTGCCAATGCTGGGCTCTGGCTCCAGCCAGGCTATAGCCCCACACCTGTGCTCTGCTGTTGGTACCACCCCCCCCCCCCGACATATCACCAATGTTTTCAGGCATCTCCAGGCAAGTTTCTCTACCAGGAAAACAAACCCGGAGAATTTTTCCAGATTAAATGTGCATACATAGACAGTGATGATCATATACTATGCAATAGTTACATGATCCCCAGAATAGATTTACAGTTTCACAGAAAGGAATAGGTCTCCTTTCTTTTCTATCACCCCAACAGAGGAGTTAATACTAGAACAGTACATAAAAAAGGGAACCTGATTAGTTTGGTACTTTATCCACAGCAAATAGTTAATAATGCTTATATTACATTAATGATCAAATAGCTAAATGAGACCATCTGTTCCTTTCCTCCAGAAAAAATACCAAAAAAGCAGGGGGGAAGAGGGGACTTAATTTAATAACATTCACTGTCTTTCATTAAGGAGTGAATTTTCACTTTTATTTTCCCTTTTCGTTCTCTTTTTCATTCTCCTTCTGTCCAACCCATTCCCATGCAAGATTTTCTTATAATTCTGCCTACCAAGCTCTTTGGGTATCATAGTTTCCACTGACATCTGATATGCTCTGATAAGGGCCTGAAATAGGTGTATATTAATATGAATACACAGTGAAAGAGGAATCAAGAAAAGGCAGTCACTGACTGTGTCTATATGAGATGCTTTACCATGCAGTAGATAAGTCTGTTGCTTTACTGCACAGCAGACTAATCTAAAGATCACCATCTACATGTGCAAATGCTTACTGCACAGCAAATTAGTCTACAGCTCAGTAAATTCACTACCTGCATATGCACAAAGATACACTACAGTATTTACAGCATAGAAAATTTACTGTGCTGTAAAGCCAAATAGCATTAATTGCACACATAGACGCACCTACTGAGTCACTGATTTCAACTTCTCCATCACCACCATCCTCTGTATCATCCTATAGTTAGTCAGGGAGAGGGAAGACTCAGGCACACCAAACTCTCAGTGCATTCCTGGCTTTGGTTTTTCATATAGACTTATGGCACATTTACACCACAGTCAGAAGTGTGACAGAAGCATGTGGAAGCATATTGTCACCACGGGCTAACAACCTGAGTACATATACTAAAACCCACCCCTGGCCCACAAGGACAGCCCATATTGCCATGTCTTCGTGGCTATTGATATTGAAGCTGCAGTCTAAAAGCTGTACATTGGGATGGACTGGGAACAAGATGGAGAATAACATGGAAAATTTGATAATGCCATTACATAAATCAGTATGACAGATCCATCTGAAACACTGGCCACTGTGTCTGAAAAAAAAAAGATATTGTTGAATTTGGGGAAGCAGAAGGAAGGAGGAGTTAGAAAAGAATAATGACCCTGATTAGGGAGATGGAAAAAGATCTCATATGGAAAGAGATTGGAGGTACCCGAGTTATTTTCCTTAGCAAAGAGATGGTTATAAGGGAACATGATTGAAATATATAAAAAACTGTACTTGAGAAGCAGGGGCTCTAATTCCTCGGACTGGAAGAATTTATAACTCATCATGATGGAAGTCATTCCATGGACTGTACAGAGGCAAAATAAGGTCTTAGGGCAAAATAGGGGGGATACTGGAGCATTTGTACTCAGCTTTATGGCTGTCCTGGATCTTAGCTTGGAATTTGAAGTTAGGATCTAACGTTTCCTTGTGGGGATGGTAAGAAAAGAGGTGGGTTCATTTGCAAAGACCATTTCCAAGGACCTTATTATTTCTTGCTCTGTAATTTGCTGAATTTACTAAGGTGTCACTCCCCTTCCTACATGCTTGTGACAATTTCTATTCCAGAAACATATGATATATGTAAAAGAAGAGAAATTTTCCTAGCTATATAACACATGCACTGAGATAATTGCTTTTAGAATTCCTTTAAACATACTATAACATCCAGTTTGCTTAGTGGCTCATCTCTATGCAAAATTTGCTGAGAAAGAAGCTATTCCATTGACGCATGTAAGTTTCAAGGTTGATCTTTTCATTTGCTTTCCTCTAGTCAAATAATAAATTAGGAAACAATCAGGGCAAATACAAATGTTAATTGACTGTGTAATTCCTAACTCAAATGTTAGACAGACAAAATGTTTGTGCTGACTGAAAATGCAGGATGTGCTAATGACTTCATAAATCATACTTTTCAATAATTTTAATTTATTTATATATTAAATTAGCCATCCAATTAATATTGCTGTTTTCTCTTAAAATATTGTTGAAATCAGATATTAACATAAGTGTCTACTTGAGAAGTACATATGGCATCCATATGTATGCTACACTGAATTCATTAATACCAATGCTTTACTGAGGGTTGATGGTGATGGAACACTTGCAAGCAATGTTCCTAAACAATGATGCAATCAGGAATGAAGCTATACTCCAGGGTGTTACATCAATAAACATTTGCATAATGGGCCCTTTTCTTTTTCTTTTTTGATTAATGCAAACAAGACAATAAGGGAAATAGAGATGAACTTTTCTTCTATTTCTCTTTTACTTAAAAAAAATCCCTTATGTCCCCCTATTTTACTAAAAATGTGTTTTATTGAAATTTCTGTATGTATTTTAAATTAGCTTTAACACTTTAACATGACAAATAGGTGTTATTACATGGTAATAAAGCATTCCAATTCAATGTAAAATGCACATAATTATAGCAATTTTTGGCTTGGCTTTTCTGCAGTAATGGAGGTCTGTATCTTTTACAGAACAACTTGTATATTTATATATAATGGAATTATTTGTGTTAACATTCATTTCTAGTCCATGGTTGAATTTACTAAGTATTATACTCAATGTTCTGTGTTCAAAAGCAGTGTTTCTCAAAAGCATGAGACTATTCTATTTTGATTTTCATTACCAATATTATATCCTTTATACATTACAACAAAAGGAACTATAATGTCTACAACTGCACAGACTAGGCTAGCAAATAGTATTCTTACCAAAGGCCTGAGCTCTGGATGAGTTAAAATGTATCCGTTGTTTGTAATTGCAAAAGCATATCCATGAATACCTAACTGTAAGAATAAATGAGAGAAGAGTATTAATTAGTCTGGTCTCCAGTGATTTCTGAAACAAAAGAGCAGACAAACATTTAGCCATTTATGGTTTAAACCTGGCATTCATAATCCTTATCAGTGTAATATTTCATTAAAATGAATGCAAAGCACCGATCCTTGACATTTTGTGAAAATGAAAACCTGCCATTGTAATGAACTTGGTAAATAGCATAATTTAAAAATGTCACACACACATGCATATGTACTTGCTATCCAAGGCACTTATTTCTTTAAATAGAAAAAAAGTTGTCAAAAAAGTATAAAATGAAAGCATAATGGATGAGAGGTGATATACTATATGCTAAAACAAAGGGACACTGGAGCTTAGGAAACTCACACTTACGTATGAATTTCTAGGTTCTGCTCACCTGCTTTATATCAATGGTCCCATTACACAAATGGAACCATCAAAATCAATGGGATTGCTTGCATAAGTGCACTGGGCAAGTGGTGGCATACTATTCAAGACATTTACATCTATCAGTCTTCAAACTATGTAATCTCTAAATGTTTTTAAGTTGACTACTACAGTCACAAAACCAGGATTATTTCTAATAAGGAAACTCATGCAATTTTCATTTTTGCACAAAAAAGTACTATGGGAAATCATCTGAGAACAATAAAGTGTTAGACAAGGCTAAAAAGTATATGTAACCCAATATAGCACTACACTTACTTAAATAACAATCCTTGCCCTTTTGACAGTATTCCTATTACAAAGCAGATTGCAGCTACTGACTTCAATAAATACCTGCAAATCACTGATGTGTTCATTAACACATTCCTTACCATAAATTTGCAGCTGATAAAGTATCTTTTGGTAGCTGTGATATATATATCCCATCCTATATATATCCCATCTTTACCAAAGGAAAGATTTTTTTATATATAAACATATATAGGCATAGATGTATATTGTGTATGTGTATGTATGTATACATAGGGCGTGTCCACACATGCAAGCATGTGTATTTGCAGCAGCTCAAATAGAAGTGCTGCAAATTTGAGCCGGGGCTTTTTGCTTCAGCGCACGTGCTTGGAAATGCACTTTGTTGTGGAGCAAACTGTGCCACTTGGGGCAAAATAACCCTGCCTGGCTCCTTCCGGATCTTCAGCCAGGTGGAGCTAGAGCCCAGGGCCAGCACCTATGCTGTCCCCAGAAGTATAAAAAGATGCCCTGTCCTGGCCCCAGCAGCATAAAAAGTCACCCTGGCAAGTAGCTCAGGGCTACTAGCTCTCAGGAGCTTCTGGGGCCCAGCCAATTGGTACCCAGGGAAACAACCCCTTGTGCCAGCTGGACTACTGAAGCAGACCTGAGAGTTCCCTGCACCTTCTACCCACTGCAGCAGTCTGGCAGTGGGGGATGCTGCCTGGCTGTGACCTGCTGCGCATCTGCCAGACTCAGATGGGGAATGCAGAGCCAGTAGAGGCATCTGCCCCTCTGACCCAGCTGCCAATGCGCTGTGGCTGCAGGGTTAGCCTTTGTGCAGCACTACTGCCATTTGTGCCTGGCCATCTGGGAAGCTATAACCCAGAAGATGTTCCAGGTGTGGTGGCCAGCTTTGAACTGTCAAAGCATATCCCCCTGGCCCCATTTGGCCAGGAGGTCAGCCACAGCCAGCTGGGTCCAAAGTGCTAGGTCTGAGCAGGCAGGGTCCTGCCACTGGCCTCCCTAGCAGGAATTTTGGTGTTCCTCTTGGAAAACTGAAAAACCCCTGATAAAAAAATTCCAAAGCCACTCTGTAAAATACCCCAAAATCCATGTTCCTCCACAAATAAAACAAAAGACTACTATAAAAAGACAGAGAGCAAGACAGAGACATTGATCACTTGGACAATGTTTTATTGATATATCTTACAGTGTTAAAGCAAGTCTCTTCTCATAATAATGAAGTGGGCCCCACCCCCGCAACTTGCACCCCTGGGTCCACATGGCTACCCCCACAGCCTCAGGCACCATCACTTAAAAAAAGAAACCAGAAAAAAAAACAGGAAAAAAAATGGGAAAAAAAAGCCTCTGCTTACCTTAGAAGCAGGGGTGGGGGCGGCTCCATGGCCTCCTGGTAGAGCCCCCTGGGGCAGCACAGGGCAGCGGGGGGGGCAGCAGGGCCCAGGCTGGGGCTGTCACCCTGCCCTGCACTGTACGGGCGGGGCCCAGTCAGCCAGATGGCAGGTAGTGCAAGGTCTTTTTAATTTGTTTTTTTATGTAAGGTG
>NW_017728917.1:23106444-23111288 GCF_001723895.1 Crocodylus porosus
GGGGCCCTGGTGCTGAAACATGCGGCCTCGCCGGCCGTGTGTTTCAGCACCAGGGCAAGGGCCAACCATAGAGACTCTCTGGCAGCCAGAGCATCTCCATGGAGGACCCCGCCTCTGGCTGCCTCAGGTCCCTGACTGTGCCCTGCTCTGCTTTTTTAAAAATCCATTTTTTTAGACCCCTGGATATCCAGGGGTCTAATTTTCTCATTTTTTTGTTTCCACATGTGCCTGTTGCTCCACCTCAAAGGGGTTTGACATGGGGCAAGAGGCACATGCACATTCATCTGGACATGCCCATAGTGTGTATATACAGTATTTGCATATATATATATATATATGCATATATACATTTATGTATATATGTGCGTATATATATGGTGTGTGTATACACAGTGTGTGTGTGTGTGTGTGTGTGTGTGTGTGTGTGTGTGTGTGAAAAATCACTATTCTTTTTTTCAATGAGCTATTTTAACTCTGAGCCACTATACTGCAGCACAGTGGTTCTCAACCTTTTTAGACCCAATGTACTCCTTGAAAGACTCCAGGCAGTCTTTGGAAAATTCTAACTTTGTTTTCACTCTCTTTTTGCAACACTGACAAGTACAAAGTGATGCACCTGGGGAGGAACAACTGGCACTATGCCTACAGGTTGGGGAACTCCCTTCTTGTTGAACTGGCTCCTTGAAAATATGTCTGTCACAAAATGACCTGGGTAAAAATGTTAATATTCTGAAGTCAGACCCATTTCTCACAGAAATAACCAGAAGAGCATGTTTGAAGATTTTTGTAATTTACTAAAAATATAAACCTCAACATGACATTATAGCTCCATCACAGAGAGCTCATATCTGATTGCAATTTATGCTGTATCTCTCTAAGAATGATCAAATATATTCAGCTGTATCTGCTATAAAAAAGATTGCTTCATAAATTAGTAGCTGTAATAAGCTTTACTAAAGGGTAATAGAAGGTGATAGGCTCTTGGCATTTCTTCATACAGCAAGAAGAAACAAAGCTGTCTTGTCCATATTTTCCCTATTACATTATAATAAATGAACTTTTATGTAATTAAATATCAGCCCTCAATCATAATTGTCTTTGTTGATAATTGTGGACTGAAGTCCAAACAAGGAAAGTCAGGTAAGGAAATAAATGTGGGTGGTACACTTTAGAAAAAAATATTTATCTGTCCTAAGTGTTGTCTGTGTCCAAATGTAGTACTTCATTGTAGTTTGTACAGTACTTGAAGACTGTTTGTGCTTAAAATGTTACTTCTGTTTGGAAAGATACTATTGCTTTCAGTATCCACTATTTTAAATATAAGGGATCTCTTGGAAACTGATAGACCATTTCAAAAAGAAAGAAATTTGGTGTGACTACAGCATCATGTAAAAACTAAATATGCTTAGAGTTAAATCTCGCTGTCCTTATTCTGCACAAAAGCCCATTGAAAATCAATGGACGTTTTACCAGCACAAATACTGATAGGGATAACTCATTGCGATTATCCATATTTCTCTGCCCAAATTCCATCTCATCCAAGCTAACAGATTTTTAGGTTTTCAGAAATTTCATCCTCATACCAAAGTTATCAAATAAATGAAACAAAGTATACATTGCATCTGCATGAATGGATTCTATGGATAGTCACACTCTACCACTAGAATAAAGCTGTTTTGCATACTACCGCCTGAAAATGGGAGTTTTAAGTCAAACCATTTTGCTGCTTTAACTGTACTACATGGTAGTCAGTGTCTGTTGCAATAATCTTCTGTCACACTATACATAGTGGTATAAAGTGCACATTTTAATGACAATTCAAATGCTTAGAAAGAGGAGCAAATCCTGCCTGAATAGAATCAGACTGTCTTTAAAATCCAGTACGATTAAAACAAAGCTCCTTATAGTTTCCCAGTGAACCTTTTCCTGCTAGTTTTTATTTTTATCACTGCACACACGAACACCTGCTACTCAGGCCCATAACAAGGGGAATTCTTTTCAACACTTACCTCTTTCTAGGTTCACAAATCCAAGATATCTCTAAATTTTGCATGCTGTTTCCATATAACCTCTATGTTGAGGAGAGATTGAAAGAAATAGGCATATTCCAGTTGAAAAAGTGGCAATTAAAAGAGGATGTGATACCAGTCTTCAAATATATGAAGGTGTGCCATAAAGAAGAGGAAGACTGCCTTTTTTTCACTGATGCAGGATGTGGACCTACAGCTCGGAGTTACAGCCAGTTAGGTTTAAGCTGCATATCAGGAAAAGCTTCTTGACTGTTAGAACAGTGAGGCCATGAAACAGACTGCCTACAGAAACTGTAGACTCTCCATTGTAATAATGAAAAGAGCTCCGCAACCTAAAGCAAATGGATATTGGAGATGACCATATTCAGCAGCAGAATGAAGCCAAGCTCTACAGCAGGATTAGTTATGAAAGAAGAATCAAGGAGCTGAGATGAGCTATATAGGTGGCATAGAAAAGGGAGTTCTGACTGTCCATAAAGAGGGTGTGATGTGTGGAGTTATGTTTGCTATCCCCATTTGCACAGCATAATGGAGAGTGTTTGGTATTTCCCATGCTTCTGGACTTTGCTGGTTGTCACACAGAGCCAGGAAGGAATTTATTTCCCCTTGCTGTTGCTTCAT
Organism: Crocodylus porosus; assembly: GCF_001723895.1. Taxonomy (NCBI): domain Eukaryota; kingdom Metazoa; phylum Chordata; order Crocodylia; family Crocodylidae; genus Crocodylus; species Crocodylus porosus. Next base: position 23,109,096 of record NW_017728917.1, read on the forward strand.
ATGTCAGAAGGTTATTCCTCAGAGGCACTGTGTATTGGCTACAGCCAACACTGGGGATTTTGAATTGGATGTGCCAGAACTAAAACTCAGAGATTCTTGGTTAGAGGATCTTGACCCACAGCATCAAACCAATAATCACATTTGGGATCAGGAAGGAATTTTATTTCATGGTCACAATGGTACAGAGTGTAGGTGTTTTGCCTTCCTCTGTGGCAAAGGGCATGGCCCTCTTCCTTGGATCTCTCAAATGCATTTTAATGATATTTGCAGCAGCATAACACTGACCACCGTTGTCTCTCTGCTTTACCTCTCATTGGTTAGAGTGCTATGCCTTGTAGCCTCAGGTGACATATAGGGGGTGTACAGGGATGCATGTGCACCTCCTGAAAGTGCTGGTGATGGGTGGGGGGGCAGGCCCTCCCCCCCCTCGAGAAGTGCCACCAACACTTCCAGACTCAACCTCCAGCTGCAAGGGGGATTCCCCCCACTGCCAACACCACTGTGGCTGCCTGTGGACCATCCCTGCTTGGCCTGCCCTCACTGCTGACGTCAGCATGGCTGCTTGTGGGTGGTTTCTGCTTGCCTCTGCCATGCCCCTGGTGCTGACACTGCCTGCAGGCGATCACTGTGCCCTTCAAGCCTTGGGAGGCATGTGTTGCCTATGCTTATAACTGTGTGTCAGGGTTCATTGTGTAGTTTTAGTAACAGGTTAGACAAGGTTTTGAATGGGATGGTTTGCATAGGGATGATCCTGCCTCAAATAGGGGGTTGAGACTAGATGACCCTCAGAGGTGCCTTTTAGCCCTGCTTTTCTATGATCCTACACTAGGGCCTTTCCTATTTGACCACACAGATAAAACTATCCAGTTCTTATCATCTTGCATATTGATTACTGAAACAGCCTTCTTTCTGGCTTTGATAAATCAATATTTGCCTCGGATCATTTCGTAGCCTGCCCATCATGTCATCCCTTTCGTTGCACCTCTCCAATAGTTTTCCCTTTCTGGGTTAACCCAGAGGGCTGGATTCAAATAGCCCAAGACAAATAAGCTGTCTCTGCCCATCTATACCTATACTTTGGAACTGCTACCCTGCTTCCTGTTCTTTAAGAAGACAACATCTCAGGATCAATCTGTCAACTATGAGCATGTCTACCATGCCCCAGTATAGGGAATGCTGCAGTGAGATATAAAGCGCCTACCCCATCACTGCATCTCCCCAAACTAGAAACAGCATCACCAGCTTAGTGAAGTACTCGGCACACAGGGATTCTCCCTGGCATGCACCCAGCATCACATAGCTCTGTCAATACAATTATTACATGCTATACTTTGCTACTCCATTAATGGATTTATCATGAACAGAGGTTGCCTCTGGTGTCAAATTACTTGGTTATTCTGTTGCAAAAAAAAAAAAAAAATCAATTTAAGATTAGAGTGAAACCATAAATTTAATTTTTACTTGTGACTGAAACATGATTATAATATAGCATATCAGAGGCAGACAACTGCTGAATTAATAATGTACTATATCTAACAATTCAAAAGTATCACCACCTTTGCATTCATCTGAAACATATTTTTGCAAATTTACAAATGATTCAAGATCAGATCATTTATTCTGCCTGATCTATTTTATTCATAGTTCTTTTTCAAGAGTTTTTTTTGTAAGAGGCAACTATAATTTTGCAAAACTAAGTATTGGGGAACACCTAAAATACATTAAACAAGAAAGACAATGGCAGTAAGCTGTCTCAGCAGGCTGTAACAAGTCTATGAAAAATAGCACTAGTTTTACTCAGTGTTCAGGATTAACTCAGGACACAGGAGATTCAAGACAATAAGAATTAAGCAGTGCTGGAAGTCATGTTAATAACTGAATTAGTACCTCCATAAAGATCTTTGAAATGTAATTCTGATTATTTTGTGAGAGATACTTTAGAATGGAATCATGTTGGTGATTTTATTAAATTCAGTCTTTAATGACTCCCTTCCAGCCCTAAACTTCTGTGAATCTGTGAATATTAATTGGTAGAGTATAAAAGCTTGAATAATTTAGAACGCTATAACACAAATTAACTGACACCTGCCATTCAGGTGACGGGATTCACCTCCAAGGAGGATTACTCCGCACTGGTCCGGTCCTGCAGGGACCAAACCAGGAAAGCCAAGGCTGCAACTGAACTCCAACTAG
>NW_017728917.1:23111388-23117819 GCF_001723895.1 Crocodylus porosus
AACACCTTCAAGAGTAAATTGGATGCTTATCTTGCTGGGATCCTATGACCCCAGCTGACTTCCTGCCCTTTGGGCAGAGGGCTGGACTCAATGATCTCCCGAGGTCCCTTCCAGCCCTAATGTCTATGAAATCTATGAAATCTATGAAATTTGGAGCGAATCATTAAAGCAACAAAGCTAGGACTCCCAGGACAAAATCAGAGAGGTAAAAAGGGCTACTAAGGATTTGCCTTAAAATCATTTTGTATGGAATTTGTGTCCTGAATTCCATTTTTGATTCTGTCATTAATTTTCATATACAAATTGGATGCTAAATAATTGTAAGATATTGTTAATTCCATTCTACACTGTATGTTACATTTGAAATTGTATGAGAATTACCTTATATTTTGGAATTGTCTTTAAAAGTTCTTTAACTGGTACATCTGTGCCAACCACACCCAGAAGAATCCCTTTCGATCTCTATTTGAAAATGAAAATGAAAAAAACACAGATCACTCAGAAGAGTAAACAATCACTGTCAAAACAATGCATGCCATCAACAACTGTTTTCACTTTACAGAAACTATACTAAAGTGAACAGATAACAACCTCATTCTACATACTATTTAAAAATCTAATGGATGGTTGCAGCTAATCTGGTCACCACCCTCTCCCCTCCCCTCCCCCCCATGCCCTGTAGCTTCCTTTCCTTATCCTGCAAATGAAAACAAGGAAGCAGGTGAAGTTTCAGGAGATAAAGAGCCCCTCAATTAAACACTTCTGTATGTGAAGTAGCTTTAAGATGAAAAGCTACAGATAAAAATTTGACATATCCTCTTCTGTCCCAATTTATACTGCCATTAGGTAGTCACAAGAGAAGGATTAAACATTGAGGGAGAAGTGCACATAATTACCTTTAATAATTTATCAGGTTTTAAAACAAGAAAGATATAACTACATATAAACACATCTGTGTACTTTGCTAATGCACTGGACAGTTCTGATGAAAGCAAGTGAATTTGAAAATGAGAAGGGATATAGATTTCTTGGTGCAAGGAAGGTAATGTAGAAGTAAGAACACAGGTGGAACTAATAGCACTGGATCACATCTGGGTGATTCTCTCCTAATCATAACAGCATTAACCTTTAATTTTGGTACCTACAGGGTTTCTAGACTAATTTTTTGTACATAAAGATATCTACCATCTAAAATCTACCAATAAAATCTACCAATTTTATTCTAACAACATGTGCAAATGGCTAATAAAATAGCAACCACAGCAATAATAAGAATAAGAATAACAACCATGACAAAAAAGAACCCCAAGCAGGCCAAAATCCCATTAGGCTCCTGGAAGTTGCTAACTTTCACTGTAGTCAGTAGAGTATCACATGGTAGGAATATAATTTGAATACTTACAGTCTCATTTTGCTTACTAAATACTGGCATGGCAACAGTAGTCATCAAAACCAATCCCTGATCATCAGCAAGCTATATTTGAAAAGAAATAGATATTACCTCTAAGAATCTTCTGCATATTAGTGAGTCATAATTATACACAAATTCTTCATTTCACCTGAAATTAGACATTCAGGGCTTCTATACATGTGCAGGGAGGCTGCTCCAAGGCGCTGTAATTACAGGACGTTGGAGCAGACTAAATTAATCAAATCTGCTGGACTGTGGTAACTGGAGCACTCTAGCATCACATTTTTCAGTGCAGGGATGCTGATACACGGCAGTGGGGGCACTTTAACTGAAGCTCATTTAACCGGCTTTAGTTAAAGCACCCCCACCACCATTTTTCAGTGTGGTGACATTGATACACAAAACACTCTGAGCACATTAATTAAGATGACTCTCGAAGCCACGCTAATTAAAGTGCCCCCCACTTCCCCCCAGAGCATGTCTATAAATACCCTCTATTTAAATGAGTTCTTCAATGTTAAAACACGAATCCAGCAATGCCCCCATTTCCATCCCCAACAGTGCCCCACCACACATCAACCTTGCCACCCTGGGTGATGCCTGGCCAGGGTATCTTTGCTGGAGTCTCCCAAGAGAGATACTGGGAGCTGAAATGAGAGTTATGGAAGCAACATGTGTAACAGCCAAGCAGTAGGAGCTCTGTTCTACTTCATTCCCACTAACAGCTCTGCCATGTTTTCCTCTGCCTGTTTTCTCCCAGCAAAGAGCAAAAGGTCATGGGTGAAGACGCTTTATCTCAGGAACTCATCACCTAGTGCAGATTCATGGGGATGACAGTCAGCCAGGATCCCAGGAGCACCTCTGGTGCTTTAGCATCCAGCAAGTTTCAGGTTGTTGTGCTAGTCAGTGGCATCAAGAACCAGATGGTTCTGTGCATCAGGTTTCTTCAGTTAGGGAAGAGAATAGGTCTCCTGACCTATGGCCCATCAGAGAGAACCACACAATGCTTTATCATTCTGGAAAGGACAGTAGCATTACTAAGGGAATTTTGTCTTCACACCTTCTGGCCTTTGTCACATGACACATGATGCAGGGGGTATGATGAACTTCAAGTTCATAGGTCAGACGTGTACTGCTATGTTACTTTGCAACCCTTGAGGGTCTCCATCATCAGAATATAAAGGAGAAATCAGTCAAGAAGTGAGAGTTTTGCTTAAAGCAGCATTTTACCTGTTAATTTGCATTCCATTTAATGGTTAGTGAGGCTATCACAGCTGGAAAGAGTATTTAATATTTAGATACAAAAAAGATCAAGTATAGGAAAGATTTGCACCAGGTTATATGTATATTTTTCCAAAAAGAGGGAGAAAACAACCTTACCCCCCAGAAGCGGCACTTGGGTGAGCTGTAGGTACAGTTGCTATTGCAAATTGCAATGAACTAGCTATGCTACTCCCTTCTACTGCTGCCGCCACTATACTGGGATACATCCTTTCCCATACAACTTCAATATTTGTTCATATTTTGTGGCATCTTGGCAATTTTTGTTTCCCAAACCAAACCTTCCTGGATACAATCCTTCCTTTATCAGGTCAGTAATGGCTATTGCATGCTCAGATCCGCAAAACAGAAATGTCATAGTCTTTGACTGCTGCTGATCTGATCATTTTAATAAACAGAATATTGAGAACCTTAACATTTAACTTTTGATAGTTTCCAAATTATTCTCTGGTTTCATTCTTCCAAGCAGATGTGTACCATGGGATGCAGCACCATCCCCTGGGTGAGAAAAAGATTTTTCCAGCCATCGGATTTAGGGAATGAGAAGGCCTACAGTTGATGGGAGACATACAAGAACATTAAGTAGAACCAACTCATGCTCTTAGTTTTTTACAAGAAGAGGTGCTTCCTAGCACCTAATGTAAACTTTGCCTTATTTAGCAGTAAATAATCTACTTAGATATACAAAAAGGGGCAAAGGTAATAAACAGAGTCAAGTATGATTGGACCAGACTAAAAACTCTCTTTGGCCAGTGTAGTATGATCAAGCATGCTGATATGATGCAGCCAATAGGCCTAGAATACATGTAAATCAAAAAGTGAAAAGGCATTCCATTGATTATGGGGGGTGACATCTTGGAGAAACAAAGATTTTGTATGATTGCCCAGGGTTATTTAACTCTGACAGCATGTGTTTGTCAGGTATCAGTGTGACATTATTAATCTATACATCCAATTCAGATTCAAAGGATATCTGGAAACAATTTATTTCCTGGAATGGCAAGTTAGAAATTGCTAGTGATATCTGTTGAAATTATGCCATCCTTAAAATAGAGGAAACCAGACCAGACTTTGGCTGAAAGCTTTGAAGAAAGAGTCACCAACACCCAGAATATACTCTGGAGCATGAGCACAACAATGCTGTGTAACAGTGATATCTATCAATAAAGACTGATGAGGACATGGGGTGAAGGGGGAGCTAGTTGCTCTAACCTCATATTTGGGGTAGAAATGTGGGCTTATGGTCCATGTTTTGCATATCATTCAAGGTGGGTAGATGGTTTCAAATGGGCTGTTGGCCATTTTCATGATAATGGAATTAGCAAAAGATTGGCTGAATGGAGTGATTGAACACAACCACCACCTTATTCTTGATCAATTATTTTGTGCTGAATGTCATTTGTTTATTAAAGCTGTAGTCCTTCCGTCATAAATTGAATTAACCTTTGAGGAATTTTCATGAGTGATTCCCTGGGCAATGATGTTTTGGTGGAAATACTTTGAAATAGTAGAATGATAGCCACTGGGTATTTCCATCAGCACCCACTGTGAGATATTTAACACTAGAGTATGTCAGCAAACTACAAAGGAAGCAATGCACTAGGAATTTTACACTGATATTTGTTAAGTTTTTGAATCCGTTATGCTATATGAAATAGAGTTGTATGATGATGGCTGAAAATCTTCCAACTGTTTGAACAAAACTGGTGTGCTCTGAGAAGTAAAAATGGAGAAGGTTTTTGCTGAAGAATACTATAACTAAAATTCAGCTGATATTAATAAGACTGAAATCAACATACATCACTGATATCTATAGAACAGGTTATGATTTATGTCTTGTATCCCCAGTATACACTTAATTAGATATAACTGTTTAAAATGTGTTCTTTTGTGCAAATGTAGGAATTTAGATAATACAAGCCCTTAAATAAGCCAAAATGTATTTATAATCCTCTATTGTGTGATACTATTTATTTAAAAACTCAAAGACTACAGTGCAATTACTAAGACCTACCAATTATTCAAATACTGAAAATCCATTCTTTCCGGGAGAAGATGTAGACAAGGGAAGATTGATGACTTCCAAATCCATCAAAATAGCATCAAGGGCTGCATCTACGTGAGCGTGGTCATTTGAATCCCTGGGGACAACTAGCAGTGGCACATCTGTGCCATGTGCTCGCTGGTGCGTGGCTGATTATACTGGATGGGGTAGGACAGGCTGGGTCCAGCACTGGGCTGGCCCCAGCAGCCTTGCCTGGGGTCCTGCGAGCCTCCTGGGGATGCAGCAGCAATGATCCTGCCGCTCGGAGCCTGGCCAGCAACCAGAACACGGCTCCGGCTAGCCCAGCTTTGTTTTTTTGCACAAGTTTTTTTAACCGCTGGATATCGAGGGGTCAACCCCCCCTGCAAACTGCTCCCTTGCATTATGGGGACCACCTGAATGTGCAGCATGTCGCACCGCAGATTTGTCTGTGGCACCAAATGCCACACATCCATACTCATCTGGACCAAGCCAAAATGTCATCGGTTTATAAACAAACTATTATGCATAAATACTTCCATTGCAAAACTGTACACAAAGAACACAAAGAAACAGAGGTAAGCATTCTTTTTTTTTACCATCAAATGTGCAGATAAATGTTTCTATGTAGCTTATAAATGACAGCTTAGTCATATGTACATGACAGAAAAGAAAAAAAAACTTACTGCAAATGCTTTTGACAATCATATGGAATGGCATTCGTCGACTAATGTAGTGCAACAGTCTTATCACTTTCAGTCATATATATTGGAGGCTCCTTGGGAATGACTATAATCCAAAACAGCATGATTTTAATCTGCTGCTGCGAATATGTTCTGACCTCAATTTAATTATCAATTTTGTCTTCTCATTTTTGGTTGTCAGTATCATTCAGTAGGAATATATACTAGCTGGTGCTACACAGGTGTTCTATTAAGTAATATAGTAATTTCTTATACATTGTGAAAAGTGATAATTTAATGCTTTTGTATAGATGTGGTAAATACTGCTTGAAACATGCTTTTTGGCCCAAGAACCAGTAAGGTACACATATTCAACAAGACACAAGAAGTATCCCTGAAAAAATGTATGCAGCACCATTTCCTTCACTGCATTCATGGTTAGGATCTTTTAAAAAGTGTGTAAAATAACACAGATCGACCAACTTTGTTTACAAATAAAGATTAGACTTACCAAAACTTTGAGACCCTGGCCCCCCACCCCAGATTAACAAGCATGACTATAAAATACCATCTTTTTAGCTTTAATTTTCTTTCTAATTTCCCTCTCCAGATAGACCACTATGTCTTCTTGATCTCCCTGTTCTATCATGCTACTGTTTTTTCAGAGCTGAATAAGAAACTTCAGTGTTTTGAAACTTCAGAATCATCACATTAGATTAGAGAATCCAGCTTTCATCTACTACCCTGTTCAAATTTGCTGATGACACTAAGATGTGGGGGGATGTGGGCACGCTAGATGGAAGCAACAGACTACAATCGGACCTGGACAGGTTACAACGGTGGGCAGATGAGAACAGGATGGGATTCAACACAGACAAGTGCAAGGTGATGCACCTCGGGAGGAACAACCAGCACCATTCCTACAGGTTGGGGAACTCCCCTCTTATCAGCACGGAGGCGGAAAAGGATCTTGGAGTCATCATTGACTCCAAGATGAACATGGGCCGGCAGTGTGGGGAGGCAGTCAGGAAGG
>NW_017728917.1:23118244-23134121 GCF_001723895.1 Crocodylus porosus
CTACTTCACGGTCAGGGCGGCTAGGATCTGGAACCAACTTCCAAGAGAAGTGGTGCTGGCTCCTACCCTGGGGTTTTTTAAGAAGAGGCTAGATGAACACCTTGCTGGGGTCGTTTGACCCCAGTACTCCTTCCTGCCATGGCAGAGGGTCGGACTAGATGATCTACTCAGGTCCCTTCCAACCCTAGAAACTATGAAACTTAAATCCTTGTTTCCTTCATAAGGCCTGAGGCCCTCCATGCCTGGAGCACCAGCCACATCAGTTAACATGCATAGGCTCTAACTGACATTAAAGCATTGCTGCATTTTTACTTACTTCATTTAGTTGCGTTTTGTGTGTATTTATAATACAAGAAAAAAAACTGTTCAAGAAAGAGAAAAATACAAACGCCACTGGCAAGCTCAAAGAGTTGGGGGTATTGGCATACATGAATTGGGGAAAGAACATGTGCTTTGAAGTGTTTACAAAAAATATTTTAAAACACAGTATATTTTTGGCTATACATTTAAGTAATAAAAAAGCTGAAACCAAATGCTTTTAAAAGACATCTGAGGCCCAGCAAACCACCTGAGTGGACATTAGGCGGTTTACAGTATTAGTAAAAGCAATAGAAATGGGTTCAGGAAGTCATTTTTCATCCATTCATGTAACCACTAAAGTCAATTTAATAATTTAAATTCAGTGTCAAGGAGTTTGTTTGCCAACTTTTACTGTTGTTCCTTGAGCCTGGAATTTCCAAAGCAGTCTCAGGGACCCAAGCAGTAGCCGTGTTGGTCTGAGCACAAAAGGGAGGCAAAGTCTTTGAGTAGAGGTGATCTCTTTTATTAGACAAACTACACAGTTGCAAAAAACAATTTTTTGCAACTACTTGGTTGGTTTAATAAACAATATCAACTCTAGTCAAAGACTTTTCCTGCCAAAGGACCCTCAGGAATTTTGTCATCAAAATCCTAATGAATTCTACTGGGAGTTGTGCACTTAAGTTCCTTAGGCCTCTTTGCAAATCCCTCCCTCTTTTTAGTGAATAATTGCAGTAGTTAGCTGATCAAGCATTCGCTGAATAATATTTGATTGGTTCTAGTAGCTAATAACAGCATTTATGCAACAATTTTAAGCAAAAGTATGATTGTTTTGACTTCATAAGTCTCTTCCGTTTCCAAAGGATTAATTCACTAGCTCTTGAGATGGAAATTAAGTCCATCCCTTTTTCTTGTTGCAATATTAGTGAAAACAGAAGGAAACAAGAACATATAAAAATGGAAATTCAGGAATTATGTCTTAGGCAGAAATTTTTAAGTCAGAGACTTTGGTTAGCAATGGATACAATTAATTACTGGCAAAATAATCAATGCAATACCAGGTGACATGGAGGCATGCTATTCACATTTTACAGACAAATAATGAAAAAAAAAGTTATCAAGGCTGCCTATACATAAGCAGGGAAGCTGCTGTGACATGCTGTAATTCCAGTGCATTGAAACAGACTTGATTAATTGAGACTGCTAGAGTGTGGCAATTACCATGCTCCAGGAGCCTCCCACATATCGTGTCTCTCTGAGTCCCTGCACTTCAAAATGGTGATGGGGGCACTGTTACGTAAAGCTTGTCAAATGGGGATGTGCTTTAGATAAAGTGCTTTATCTAAAGCTTGCCACCATTTTGAAGTGCAGAGATGGTGACACACGAGATGCTCCAGGCACTTTAATTAGAGCGGCTCTTGGAGCTGCTCTAATTAATGTGCTTCCCCCCCCACACACATTCCCAGAGCACATGTACAGAGGTTCAAAGACATTCTATGCTGCCTTTACTTAAGGTATTAAAGGTGTCTTAATCACTTCCTTGACAGAGAACAAGCTCCTACATAAAGAAGATACAGCCAGGCCTGTAATATTTAGGCCGTGGATCCTGTGACAGGAAGGGACATTACCCTCATGTAGACTCTGACTTCAGAGGATCTCTCTGCATGTGTGGTAGGCTATTTGTGCGCTACACAATAAAAGGATTATACAATATTGCTACACAATAGAAGGAGTTCTGCAGATGGCTATACAAGGAGCTTTTCCCTTTTAAATTCTTCTTGTAATTCAGGATATTTCCTCACCAAGGAAGAGCAGGATGCTTCAGAATAAAAGAAATTCCTTTCTAAAAGGATAAAGGGACCAAAACTGAACATTAATATTAAAAAAGTTCCTAATTGAACAGTGAATATTAAGAAAATACCACTGTAGGAATGAACATCTATTATCTTTCACTTTATTCCAAAATTAGAATTTGATCTGAGGGACATGTTGACTAATAAAGTAACAAGTGATTTCTCCTTTATCATTATGAACCCAGTTTAAAAAAATAGCACATCTCAATATTTCATTTGGGTGTACACATGTGTATTTTGAAACAGAATATTGGAACATGTATTATAATTGGAACTCCATTAAGATACAGCATTCAAAAATATGTGTATTGGTCAGAAAACTGAAATGTTTTGTTCAGCACCCATGAAAAGTAAGAAGGAGAAAGAGGATGGCCTCATAAAACATATCAGACAGTATTTCTCGGAACAATGCAAGCTTTACAATCTTACTATCCAGGCTTGTGACTATACTAAAAGAAATCATAGGTGCATTCATTTTGGTTAAGGAAAGTAATATCTTCACCTTATCTGCTTTTTTCAGTAATAAATCATAAAGATGCCTAAGTTAAGTGTCAATATACAAAAGAGAGAATGAACAATGAACAAGAGAGAATGAATTTCCAACCTTCCATCCATCTTTTATTTTAAAGCAAGGGAGGCAAGTTGGAAAGACTTAGCCCCACTTATTCTCAGAGAATACAGACCAAGAGTCAATGTCCAAATAATCCATTCCCTGGGAATTCATTTTTACAGGCTTGAGTATAAAATAGATAAAATAGTATAAACAGTCAGTTTGTGCTTTCTCTTTAAGTCTATCTGTCCCTAAATATCTCAAACTCTATCCTACTAGTCAGGATGAGAATCTGACTGCCTATTCCCTCAGGCAAGGATGTGAGTCAAAGGATGTGTCTGGGAGTCCCCACAGACATAAATGACCTGTCCTCTTTCACAGTGGTTTGGCTCTGACTAAGATCTTTCCTAGTAATGTATAAACAAGCCTCAAATGCAGTAGACTGAACACCATCCTCCCTCCTTGTGTTATCAGCACAATATATCCTGGCGCTCATGGCCAACTACATGTCCTTAAATTCAGAAACCTGTGGAAACAAGATTTTTTTTCCTGTCTTCAAGTCTCTGGTGTGAAAACACAGGTTAGGAGGATTAGTGCTAACTTGAGTGAGCATCTGGTTCCCCTCTGTTGTTCCTTCTAGAGCTGGAGTCAGAAACTGAGGCACAAATTCTTGTTTTAGTATAAGGCTAAGGACTTCATAGCAAGCACTGACCCAGAGCTTTACAAATAAGAAATTCCTCCTGGGGTTTTCTTGATTAATTACACAACAGCAACACAATGAACCTGAATTTAGATATTTTTCAAAACCTTAGCCTTTACCTAGGATGTCCCTTAGGTCCATGTGTTCTCTTCTCCACAAAGCCATTCCAACCTCCATTATATCACAGTTGAGGTCAAGAAGCAACATCTCATCAGCCAAACTTCAGCAACTTTAAGCTGGCTTTAATGTTTGCCAACAAAGTTGATCAAGAGACGTCTTGACATTTACAGCAAATAATTGTATGGCATTCTTACATGCAACTACTTGAGTGGTGCGTAGATAAGCCTTCTTATAAAAATCCTGTCAGAATAGTCATTTGGGATTTGGTACTGTAATATATTAAATAAGAAGGAACTTTAAATTTATCTATGCAAAGCTGGTCCTATAATGTAAACAGATGACTGGGAGACTAGATCTAGATTTGACTTTAAATAGTGATGGGTAAATCTCAAAACACCTGTTCACTCCAAGCTTTCATATGCTTATCTTAAACCTCTGAAGTCTGGAACTGGAGCTGGAAATTTCACCGGACCTACAGAATTTCTTGGTTTGGGCTAGGTTAGATATATTAAACTTAGCTCAGGGTGTTTCAACTTCTTATTGAAATTAAGAATTACACAACTTTATTTTCAGTTTCTTTGAAGTCTGGGCTGATGTTTTGTAAAAGTTGTAATTCACAGGTTTGCTATGCCTTCTTCTAATACAGACAAGCAAATAGCTGGCTGTTTTATAATCGATAAATTATTCTTTTGGTCCTGCAATTAAAGGGCTAGTTTTCATGAGATTTAGAAAACAGAATTAAAAAAAAAAAAAGTAAAGAAATCTAATTCTCTCTCATGTGGACCCTAAGGGTTTTAAAATTATCACTTTCTTTTTTTCTAACTCCTGGAAATTTAAGAATGAGACAGTCAGGGAATGTGGTTTCCCTCAGAAAGCTATTTTATTCAAGAAGTGTACTGATTTTTTAATGCAGGAAACTGCATAAGAGCCTTGAAGTTATGACCCTAAGTAGTATGTCATAATATACTTAGCAAATAATAATGAAAACCACAAAAATGATGTAGTAGGGATAGGAAAAATGCATTCTTTGGCTAAGAAATTACTGAATGTTTAGAACCAAGAAATGCAATCTGCGGAGAAAAAATTCCCTGGCTTATACCCTCAAATAAATCACTGGCCCGTGCTGCCTAGCAATAGCATGAGTATTATAGCTGGGAAATAAACCCCCTTAGAGAAATTTCATTCATAGTTTTAACGGCTGCACTTTTCCCTCTTTGTCATGTCTGTATCTCACTCGACCCTCTATCACCAGTTCCTGAAAAATCCCATAAAAACATTCCCCTAGGTTTTGTATATATTTTCTATATAGGTTTCAACTCTTCCACTTTTCCCTTTTTTATTCTTCTGACAAAAAAATACCCCCCTAACATACACAAACCAGTAATGTTTAATCTCACTCAAGATACCAACATCTATTTGCTGGAACAAAAATGCAGAAGATTATGCACAGAAAAGAATGATCAAACTGTTAGGTGTCTTCAGTACAATAAAAAAGAGCTTAGAAATGACTCCCAAAAGCACTTTCCATAGGAATGAATATATAACCAAGGCTAGTGTTTTAGTTTAGAATTCTAAACTAAAGCTATCACTGTCTGAATTTGTTTTTGTCAAAACCATGCTATTCTCATTTACATGTCTTGTGTAAGAGTTATAATAAATCTGCAGGCAGCCAGCTTCAAGTGGAAGGGTATGTGTCTGTCTTTTGATATGCAAGAATAATTAAGGACAATAAGAGAGTCCAGATATTTTTTCATATAGCTTTTTGATTGTCGAAATGAATAGAAATGCTGCTTCAATTTTAACATCTGTTACAATGAGGTATTTTTTTTTATTTCACAAGACATGTTTGTTTTCTAATTGTTATTGATGATTAAAAGAATAGAAAGTAAACAATATACAAATAATTTGAATCAAAGCAAACTTTGAAGGCATAATTCAGAGGGTTTTTTATAAAAATAAAGTATAATTAAGCCTCAAAGAGAACTCATTTGAGAACTTAATGCTCTTTGCTTAGTATTTTTCAGAGTTTACAGACTGCTTCTCAAAAACACGAGTTGCATCTGTTTTAACAAAAAAATTTCACCCATTTTTTAAGTTCATTTTTACAAGCATTCATGTACGAAGTTATTAGATTTGAAATACCAAAATACCTGCTTTCTGCTAAAATAAGTTACAAAATGCATATAGAAAGCACAAAGCCACAAAGAACACAGTTCAGAAGTTAACTTGTATAATGCTTTTCTTATTCAGCCCCCTTTTCCTACTTTTCAGAGCCTTTTAGAAGATAAGAGAATTTTGTTTCTCTCAATAATTGCCATCATCTTAGAGATGTTCTAAGATTATCATTAGACCACATACATCTTGCAGGGGTTCTTTTTATACTAGATTATTCCTCAGAGCATGACATTCAATCTGTGTCTGAGAAAACAACAGGGTATATTTACTGTGCAAGAAAACTAATGTAGAGATCATGAATCAGTTGATGTAGCGTTCTAATGTGAAGCCCTACAGGGTAAATAGACAATGTAAACGCAGTCATATGTACGGGCTTCTGATGGGGATATAGGCTGTAGGGATGGGCAAGGAAGAAAATTGGGTTATACATGCAAAATGAGCCAAGGGAATGTGGTTTGTGGATATGAAAGAAATGGGATTTGAGTTAAGGGCGAAGCAGAAGAAAGGGAGAAGCAGAAGAAAGAGAAGCCTTGTGAAGGAAGCACAGACAAAGGAGTGAGGAACGCTGTCCTGTGCTGCGGAGCTTGCAATGGCCTGGAGCTGCAGTGGCACAGTAGCCCAATAAACTCTGTTGTGATATTCCTACAGTAGTTCTCCCCTGATGCTCTGATACAGAAGTAGACAGATCCCTTTACTTCTCCAACTTATCTTTGCTATTTTCCACATTTCCCCTGCCTCCTCTCTATTGCCCACTTTACTGCAAGCCCCAGATTATCCTGTGGCCTATCCTGCCTCCCTACTTTTCTGTGCTGGGTAGAGTCAATGAGACAAGCTGGCAGCATCAGAAAAATAAATAACAATTTTGTTGCCTGTTTTTATTGCACCATATGGAAAATAATCATAACAAGGACTAGCTCTTTTTGTATTTAAATATATATGGAATGTTGCAGGACTATGTGTGTGCATGTAAAGCCTGTAGGGACCATATTTCTTTAGGGAAAAGAATCATGGAGTGTCAATTTATAAAAGGGCTCCTTTTTCAAAAGTTTATATAGTCATATTTGTGAATCTCTAAGACACAGATACTGAAAATAAAAATTGGCTGCTGAGGAGTCTGTTGAAAATATGGAAACTAAATTCAGTACAAGTGTGAAATACAAGGACTGAAGTGCAAATTTCAATGCAACTTCCATTACAGAGGCAATAGGGTGGTTTGATTATAGACCAGATTTTAAAAATAGAAAAAATATTAGCCTCCATGAAGAATGAGAAACACAGGAAAGTAAAGGAATAATAAAACAGGGTCAAATGTAAATATTTACTACATGATTATTTTGTACTTCATTTGATTAAATTTAGCTTCTTATATCATTTTAATAAAAATGCTAAGATTACTAGTCTTGCATTTCAGTGAAAATAGCTGCTTTGCAAATTTTCAATTTTCTATTCCCAGTGACGGTTAATTCAACACTTCAAAGTATAAAAAAGGTAAATGAGGCGAGGAATGATAAATGATGCTCCCAAATTGCTGAAATATGATGGCATCAAGAGAAAAAGAGGGTGAAACTCTACTTACACAAGTTAAAGGATAACAGAGGAAGAAAGAAGAAAGCTGTCAGGAACTTTTGGGAAACAAACATCACCAAAGACATTTTTTACTTGCAGGAGACATGATTCCTTTCATTTGAAAACCATTTTAAAAGTCCCAGAAGATTTTTTTTAAAGCATACATATACTTAAAACAGCTATCTACCTCCATTTCCATATCTAATTTATATACTTCTGTGTCTTTATGCGAGTTCAGTAGAACAAAATATCACAGGAGGAGTAGGACAAGAGATCTTGAACCCTGCTGTGTTTGTTCGAGAATGCAAGTAAAGCTATTCTTTACAGGAATGAAAACACCCTTCTGGGCTATTAGAGAGGAATAGCTTTTCCTAGTCAGTGAAGCCCAGAGTATGTCAATTGTCATTCAAATTGATGCAAAGATATGGCCCACTTTACCTATAATTTTGAAAGCCATAATGGAAAAATGTGGAAATTTGGTAAAATAAATCATGTGATTTTCACAATGTTGTGGGGTGGTCACTTAACATGCTGCACAATAGTAATGTGGACTACACATTGAAATCATGTATTATATTTCTAGCAGCAGAAATGAATGAATAGGTTTAGAAGAAAAATCCTCTCTCTCTTACACAGGAATCACAATTAAAAATACCTGCAGCCTATATGTCTATGACTGCATTTGTGGTAGTTTCCATTTTATATATAAGGAATAATCCATGCAAACACCTTGGTAAAGACAAATACCATGGTACAGTAACTATCCAATTCATGCTGCACTCATTTAATGGCACCAGAATTCCAATTTCAAAACAGATCTTCAAGTGAATAATCCAGCAATTTAAACATCAACTTTTGATTCAGATTGAATTGCTACAAACTACATTTTAAGAAGATTCACAAAGAGCAGCTAATGGCTACAGAAGAGTTACTGAATGTTTAAAAGACTGTCTCCAAAACTATTGCACACAAGTAACATCACACGCATTTTATAATGATGACAAAGGGACAAAAGATATATAATGGATATAAAATAGTAAAGGTAAACTTGGATGGTACATTTTTTATTTCAGATCATTCAGAGATAAAGTGAACATGTTTGGAGACATGACTGTTTGAAATGTTTGTAGAGAAAACACTTTTGGATGATACACAGACTCCAACAAAAACACAGTACAAGTCAAAATACCATATGGCAAAACATGTATGCTAGTGACTAAGTCATTCATAAAGACATTCATCAGCCCTGTGCTGCTCCCCCTCACCTTGCAAACAGCAAGGGATTCCCTGATTTGGAAGTTGCTCACCATGGCCTGGTTTGCTGGAAAAATGTCTGGACATTAAACATTTTCCTGTGTCACAGGTAATGGGAAAAGGCCCCCTAATTAGTCACCCACAAAGTCCTATTTATGTCTGAAATTTTACATCATGACTCATGTTAACCAACAAGCAACTTTTCATTGCTTGATACAGAACTGTGGCAAACAGTTGGTCAGAGTCATAAACACTTAAGGGCCAGCCTAGTAGCTGTAAGGCATACCTTGACTCCAGATGCAACACTCAGTCGATCTTGTACTTGTGCAACAGTAAATGAGGAAAAGGGCACCAGAGGAATACTGGTATGATACCAAGAATCTACTGAGGATTACTTAGTAGGAGAACAGACAAAAGAGACTCAGGGGGGATTATCAAAGATACATTTGGGGAAAAAAAAAAAAAAAAAAATTCAGGTGGCTTTCGGGAGCAGAGAAGGAAGCATTGCTGGCATGGGCAGGAGAGAGAGGGTATTACTAGGAAGCACTGAATGAGGCAGTGTATTAGGGAACTGGAAAGGACTGCCACAAGTAAAACCACCAAATGAGAAACAAGAAGGTCCTCTACCCTTTCTACAGATATCAAGAGTAGAATTTTCTTACCTGGTAGGAGATCTATGAAAATCCTGTGTGAACTATTTGTACCCATCTTCTTTGCCCCCTCGTGCTCCTCCACTATTTTTCCCTCCACCCCATTTCCTCCCTAAAGCAGGATGTAGACTAGCAAATACCAAACAAAAAATGCACGTGGCTTGAGTTTTGTAATAGCTTGCTTAAGGGGTGTAACATATTGAAAACCGGCTTTTGTGGCCTTTCATGTAAGCCCAGCATAGTTTCTGCTGACCTAGAACTTGAATAATTATCCTGGAACATTGCTTGATACCTCAGCATTGTGGTACATCAGAGCATATGACACAACATCAAATGACATGATCTGCCAAACATTTTAAAACACTGAGGGGGTTAAGGCACTTACAAACCACCCTCATGTAACCTCTTTCTTTGCTTAGATTGTTAGAGAAGCATTTGGCATGAACTCTTAGACAAAAGGGTAATGATGAAAAGGTTATACTCTAGTTGAAGTTAGCCAGTCTTTAATTCCTCCCACTTACACAGGAAGCTGTAAACAAAGTGTTTTTAAACCAGCCATTTCCAAAAAAGACCCTGTTTTCACCAGATGTCATACTGGGTGCACTCTGCATCAGAACAAAAAAAACTTATGGACTATGGGCACAGACCAGTGTCATATGGAAATACATTATGTGGGCACTAGAAATGGGATGTTTTGCAGGCCACAGGGAAGGAAATCAAAAGGAAATGGTCACATGTTCAGGCTTCCTGCCTTTTTCTTAAGTGTTTGAAATATATCCAACAACTATTGAAAGGTTTGGGGGGCCTTAGGGTGTCCATTCATTCTGAACAGGCTGTTTGTTAAAGGATACTATACTTTAGTTCTCATACAGAGAACCAAAATAATGAGTCGTGAGTGTCTACTCATGACTTTACCTATTGGAAGCATGACTTTAGCATAACTTTACCTACTGAAAGTGCTTTCCCTTAGAACAATTAGAATAAACTAGAAAAATAGAGAGTACTGTGATTTTCAGGTTTTCCCATTAAACTCTTTGAACATAGAAGAGCATGCCCTAAACCACAAAACAGTATCCTATGTATGGAAATAATTATATTTGCTTGAAGTTTTGATTATATTTGTGAAATATACAAGAATGATGCAACAAGCATCAAGTGATGTGTTGTGCACACCACAATCATATTGTGATATCATGATATGCAATGGTGACTCTGGTATCATACCATACCAATGCAGAAGCTGTACAAGGACAAGAACATACTGCACAAAACCTTCTTGAACAGTTACATGTTAGATATATCAAGAGGCTTTTTGATAGATAATACAATGGGGACCAGTGATAGGGTATAGCTATGCCACGGGTTCCTCTGCCTCTATATTAGAGAATGCAAGGATCCATGGATGGTTCACCTGGGTAATCATGTCAATTTGTAGCTTACTTATTAGTTTTGAATTGCTGACAAAATTGCTCCCCTACTGTTTTCAAGTGACAGGTCACTACTTGTCAATTTTGTTCAAATAGCTGTCACATTGTTCTTGAATCACAGCTCTAAGCAGATGGCTCAGCAGCTCACAACGTAGATATCAGCTTTTTCTTTCTGCTCCATTCCTCTGGAACTCTGATGGTGAACCATTGCACTGATCACCACTGTACCATATTCACAACACTGTGGAAACATGAAGAGTGGGTGACTGCTTTGAATGATTAAGATTTGAGTGAAAATAGTTTACCTTTTGAGCCTGAGGGAGCTGGAAAACAACAAAACAGAACAAGCAATCATTATATGTTAAATTAATTTGAAATGTGAAAGCTAGTTTAGCTGTTGTATCAATAATAAAATTACAAACTTAATAAAAAGAAAGCAAAGAACAAAATAAAGGAACTGTTGGAACTAAATTTACAATGCCAATTGATTTCACTTACAGGATAAATATGGGGCAACATGAACTTAGGGTTTCTGGTTTGACAGCTTCTTTGCTAGGTATCACAAAAGCACCATGCAATTTGTTAAAATACCACAATGCTAGCATAGGGACTGTGTTCCCAACAAACGTGGTATCACACTTGAACTGTGATGTTCCATCTTCCTGTACACAAATATAATTCAGCACGGGAAAGTTGAAGTTTTAAATTCAAATTCTTGATTTTAAAGTCTCAATAGCTTTGTGAATCTGGAGCAGCACATTTAAAACTATGTGGAAGATTTCAATATCAATGAGACAAATAATGGGAAGAAACAAACAACAGGAAGGTGCTGTAAAATGATAAACAGTGTTTATGAAAACATTTTACCATTATATATAATATAATGTATTCATGGAGATATAAACACCTATATACTAAACACACAAGGGTGATGTATACTTTATATGTGTCCAACTACATACATACAATTATACTGTGTGTGTGTTCACGTGTGTATACCTATATCATACAGTTGTAACTTTGTAAACTGAAGCCATATTTACAATGAAATGAAAAGCGTTAGAGTTAAATACTGAATTACATACAATACTTGGCACATAAATCGAGCTAAATATGTAACCTCTGACACTAAAAAGAACCATCAAACACAACCCTTACTCCACACATTTTTGTTCAACAGTAATCAGCACTGCATTGTACAGGGAAAATTATAAAATGTAAAGTTAAAAAAAGAAAACAGTAATAATAACAACGTGAAAAAGCCAACTGTCCTATAATATTAAATTTCCTATAAACACAATATAAGAAATTATCATATTAAAAGATGATTTCTATGTGGGGGAGGGGGTTGAGAAACTGTTTGTTTTGAATAACTTCTATAAATATGATATGCAAGAGTTGCTATGGGAATTACAGAAGCTTAATGAACTGTGAAGTAAACACCAGAGTTAAATCTTGAATCAAGTACCGAAGCACAAGTTAGAGCTGCTTCAAGCTTTTCTGCACATTTATCTATTTATTACTCACTTTATCTATTTATTAACCACTTTAACTCTTATAAGTGTATATTCAGATTTTTTATAAGTTTTTTTGACATAGTCCATGTACACTGTCTCCTTTCACAGAAGAGTAGAGGAGGGTGCAGCATGAACACTTGAATTTCCTTTTATGGTTCTGCCTGAAGTTCTCTCTCTAAACTCCTCCTTATTTAAAAGTTATGGAAACAACAAATTTGATACAACTAACATAATTAAGAGCATTATTGGCAGCTCACACTATAATGATAAATATACAAAACAATGCCCAGAACTAGTACCCCAGAGCAGAAACTTTCAGAACTCTAACATTTGTCTGAATCACTGGACATTGCCACGTTGAATGTTTTTATGATCAGTCGGTTTGCCTGTAGTGGCCTCTAGGACAGTATTTAAAAGGAGAGACAATACATAACAGGTGAATATATACAATACCACAGACAGCATTTTCATTTCAGGAGTGCTGACTTCTGGATTTTATGCAAACTAAATAACAAAATCAAGAACTAAAACAAAATAATATCTCCTAACTAATATCCAAAGTCACAAAAAACAGATCCAGATAGCAAGCATGTAAAACAGCTCTGCTGTTTTCAGACAGTTTACACTATTAAATAAAATATAATAATTTCCTTTACAGTGTCTCAGGTATTTTATTAACTATTTTTGGAACTGCTCTTTCGAGATTTGTGTTTTTCCTCCCAAGAAATTTACTTAAGTGAAAGTTACGTTCAAATAGAGCAGAGGGAGGGTTTCCTAATGATAGTCACCTTACAGAACTGTCTTCTCTGGGGCTATTCTTATGAGTGTGTTAATGAGGATTTTCAGAATTAGAGCCCAAATTTCTTGCTCAGCATAATTTATCAATTCCTTGTTACAGACTTTTTGTAAAATTAGAAATGCTCCTTTGCTTTGATCTTTATCCTTTGAAAGATTAGTAATTATGGCTTGGATTAAGAATATATCAGTCAGAACACAAGTTTTGCTTTGGACTTCAATGGGGAGGTCTTTTCATTTTCCATTTAGAACTTCTATATTCAGGTTCAAATTATTTTCCTTGAAAAAGAGGATTCTGTAACGGCCAGATAAAACTTCATTCTGAAGCTGGTTTGAAACTTGGTTGTTACATTATCCAATATGTCGGCAATTCAGTTCAATAATTGTTACAAATTCCTTCGAAATAAACTATGAATTTTGCCTGAAATTACACCTTCTGGACCACCATAGAAAACAAATAATTCTCCTAACAATAATAGTAATAGGCTTCTGGGCTGACCCTTCCTTGCAGAATCTAACTACTGCTTGTCTCTGTGTAAAACCCAGTGGGTTCTTCTGATTCCTGTGGTTTGCTCACATGCTGCCAAGAAGGCAGTGTTTCAATAAACTACAAGATCTTTCCCTGGTCCTCAAAAACATATTGTAGCCATTTCTATTCTACTTACATCTACTGTAAATTATGCTATTTTCATGTCTTCTCTCAGCCTTAACCAGACAAAGCAGCCTCAACTTACTTTTCTTTTCCATTTCACCGTTTTCATATGCAACGCTGGGCGTGTCTGTCTAAGCATCACAAAAAAAACCTGTGCTTTTTAGATAATGTACATTAAACTGGCTAATGGGCATTCTTCTAGTACCTCACAATGGAGGTGCTAAATTTAATTAACATTACCTAAAGTGCATTAGTGAGCATATAGATGGGCCCACTGAGAAATACATTTTGGAAGAATTTCAGTAATGGGATCTTGCAACTTACCATACACTCAACTCTTATACATAATCATAGTTATGTTTTTAACCTTTGCCATATCTAAGCCTGTAATGTGTTATGTGGCAAACTAAAATACATAGGATGTGTTTTAGTTTGCCATGTAAAAAAGTCATTCAAATTGAAATTTGCCTCCAAACGTGTACACCGTTATGAAATCTAATCATAACATGCTGCCAAACGTGTACACTGTAACACAATTAAATCAAGAAGAGGGCAATTGAATCACTAAAAGGGTCAATTTCCTCATGTACAAGTGCCCTTAGTCATGTGTACAAAGCCCCTCTTATTTTATGAGTATGAACAAGTCACAATGTCAGACTTTTGACAAAATATGTATTTATATTCCTAAGCCTGTATTTAGACATGGATGGCTTTATATAGCCTTTCTGAGGGGGAGAAGTTTTGATTCCATTAAAATATTCAATCAAAGGATAAACCAAAAATCCTGTATTTATATAAGTATTTTTTTTAATAAAAACTTAATCACAAACATTTTGCAAGTTTCAGCTTGTAGTTAGATATAGATTCATATACATTAGGGCTGGAAGGGACCTTGGAAGATCATCGAGTCCAACCACCTGCCCCAGGGGCAGAAAGTCATCAGGGATCATAGGATCCCAGCAAGATAAACATCCAGATGTCTTTTGAAGGCGTTCAGAGTGGGTGCTTGAACCACCTCCTGTAGCAATCTATTCCAGACCTAGGGGGCTCAGACCGTAAAGAAGTTCTTCCTTATATTCAGCCTGAATTGCTCATGGAAGACTTTGTGACCATTCGACCATGTCATCTATATCAAACCAGGAAAGCCAAGGCTGCAACTGAACTCCAACTAGCTTCAGGCATCAAGGACAATAAAAAGTCCTTTTTCAGATATGTGGGGAGCCAGAGGAAAAGCAAGGGCAACACTGGACCCCTGCTGAACCAGACGGGACAACTGATGCCCAGGAAAAAGTCAACCTATTAAATGGGTACTTTGCATCAGTCTTTCATCAGTCCCATGAGACGCCCATGCCCTTCACAGGACACGGCGGTCTGGGCGAGGGAAATCCCCTGCTCTCCATTAATGCTGACCTTGTGAAGGAACACCTTGAGAAGCTGGATACCTTCAAGGCAGCCGACCCTGACAATCTACACCCCAGGGTACTCAAGGACCTGGCAAGCATCATAGCCCAGCCCCTGGCACGGATCTTTGAAAACTCCTGGTGCTCCGGTGTACTGCCCAAAGACTGGAAGAAGGCCAATGTGATGCCGATCTTCAAGAAAGGGAGGAAAGTGGATCCGGCTAACTACAGGCCCATCAGCCTGACTTCTATCCCGAGGATGATCTTAGAAAAGTTTATTAAAGAGGTGATACTTAACAGACTGGCTGATGCCAACATTCTAAAGGATAGCCAGCATGGGTTTGTTGTGGGTAGGTCTTGCTTGACCAATCTCATTTCCTTTTATGACCAGGTGACCTATCACCTGGACAAGGGAAAAAGAGATTGATGTCATATATCTTGACTTCAAAAAAGCCTTCGATCTGGTATCCTATGATCACCTCTTGGTGAAACTGGCCAATTGTGGCCTTGGGTCCACCATGATCCACTGGCTGGGAAATTGGCTCCATGGTCAGACCCAGTGGGTACTGACTGATGGAAGTGAATCATCATGGTGTCCTACGACCAGTGGGATACCCCAAGGCTCTGTCCTTGGACCCATATTGTTCAACATCTTCATTAACATCTCCAATTCTGACACTGGAATCAGAAGCAGACTGGCCAAGTTTCATAGTTTCTAGGGTCAGAAGGGACCTGAGTAGATCATCTAGTCTGACCCCCCACCATGGCAGGAAGGAGTACTGGGGTCAAACAACCCCAGCAAGATGTTCATCCAACCTCCTCTTAAAAACTCCCGGGGTAGGAGCCAGGACCACCTCTCTTGGAAGTTGGTTCCAGATCCTAGCCGCCCTGACCGTGAAGTAGTGCTTCCTGATATCT
>NW_017728917.1:23134132-23187028 GCF_001723895.1 Crocodylus porosus
TGAAGAGTCCCATGGCTCTCAGCCTCTCATCATAAGGTCTCCTTTCCTGACCTCTGATCATGTGCATGGCCCTCCTCTGAACCCTCTCAAGCTTCTCTACATCCTTTTTGAATTGTGGAGCCAAAACTGGATGCAGTACTCCAGCTGCGGCCTCACCAAGGCTGAGTACAATGGGAGGATGACGTCCTGGTATTTACTTGAGAAGCACCTATGGATGCAAGGAAGCATTTTACTAGCAGCAGTATCACATTCTAGGCTCATGTTCAGTCATGATCCCCAAGTCCCCTTCATCCGTATTGCTCGCCAGCGTAGCACTGTCAAGCCTATAAGGATGCTGCAGGTTTTTCTTTCTGAAGTGGAGAACCTTGCATTTTTCGGTGTTAGACACTATCAGGTTCTCAGTCGCCCATTTCCTGAGCTTGTCAAGGTCAGCCTGGATCACCCTCCAGTCTTCAGGTGTGGACGCTTTACCACAGAGTTTGGTGTCATCGGCATATGACTCTCTGATTCAGATTTGTAAACTAAAATCTACCCTTCTTGAGCATTTGACAGTGTCTCCAATACTTCACTGTCAGTAATTTTTATACCTGAGCTAATAGTACCATGCCTGAATTTAGATTTTTAGCTAGAACTAAAAATAGTTTGCAGGGCTGTGAAATAGAAGGGAGACATTACCAGAAATGGATAGTACACAGCAAAAATGAAGAAGAAAGGATCATTTTAAGAGTGGAACATCACAACCATTAAAAAGGAGAAAGGGTTGTTAACATTTGTGAAGTGAAGAGAAATTAGTGGGAGTCAGGTAGATTATAAAGACCCACATAGTCAAAGTCATATGCCACATCCACATGAGTGAGCACATGTCCATTGTGGCATCTCAAAGCAGTTTGAGACATTGCAAAAGGCATGCCATGAACTAAAAAATATTCCCTATACTGCATATTTGCGTGCTGCAAGAAAAAATGGGACATGGCTGGCAGCAGTGGCTTATAGGTCTCTGGGACCTAAGCTCTGTATCCATTAAGCAGGGATGTGGGGGTGGGGGAGACTGTGTGGTGTTTCATTTTAATAATTTTCATTTAGCCAACTGGCAGCTGGCCCAGAGGTACAGGTGGCTCTGCTACAGTGCCCATACCACAGCCCAGGTGGCCATGCGGTCCCTGTTCAGGTCTGGCGGGTATGTAGCCATGAGGCCACAGGTCCAAGGGGGTGAATGCTGTCCAGGTGGCAGCAGATCACAGCCAGACAGAAGCCCCCCACTGCCAGACTGCTGCAGTGGGTAAAGGGTGCAGGGGCCACTCTAGGTTAGGGCTGCTTCAGCAGTCCAGCTGGCAGAAGGGGCTAATGTCCCCAGATACCAACTGGCTGGGCTCCAGAAGCTCCTGAGGGCAAGTAGCCCTGAACTGCTTGCCAGGGCAGCTTTTTATACCACTGGGGCCAGCACCTGTGGGAATTTGTTCACCAGAGTACCCCACCTGCGCTGGCCCCAGCCTCTAGCTCCCCCTGGCTGAAGATCTGGGAGTAGCTGGGCAGAGTCAGTTTGCCCCAAGGGGCACAATTTGCCCCACATGAAAGTGCATGTTCAGGCATGGGTGCTGAGGAACAAATCTCCGGCACAAAGTTGTGCTGATGCTACTTGAGCCTGCGCCTGCTTGTGTAGACATGCCCATAAAGTTATAGAACCATAAAGAAGCAGGGCTGGAAGGGATCTTGAAGAGTCATCTAGTCCAAATCTCTGTCTGAGGCAGGATCATCCCTACCAAACCACCCTATACAAATGCATAATATAACTTCTTAGTAAAACTACCATCAATCCTGCCACAAGACATAACACCCTATCCTGCAACAGGTAAAGTCAATTAATTCCCTCAGCACTATCTGGATAGAAATGCTTCTGCTCTTCCTAGGCAGCTAGTTTTAAAGTTTGGGTAGACCAGGAATCAAAGGAGGGAGGTTGCAGTTGCATCCCCCCTTCATCCACTTCTGCAGGCTCCCCTAAATCCCCCCCATTTTATATACCTGAAAACATAGTAATCCTCCTTAGGATATTCTTTTCTGGAGTGAGAAGACATAACTTAAAATAAGGAAGGTTAGTCCTTTCTTATCCTAAGGTCCATTTTAATCACTCATCTTTCCAAAGAGAATGAAGAAAAGATTAAGCTCCTTAAAGAAGCTGATGGATACTGGCCACATCTTCATCAGATGCCGACCTTGCAGTTGTTATTGTGCAATCATTTAGTACCTGCATAACCAAGTACTAAATGACTGTTCCGTAACCAACTCTACTACGCAGCAGCATTTCAGCATGGTTGCCTATTGGCACATAATGCGTAGTGGCACATTACTAGTGCACAGTAGCATTGCATCATGGTTCGTGCCTGGTGACACTGGTGAGCAGTAGTAACGAGCTGCTGCACAGTAAGCATCTTGTGTAGATGCAGCCACAGAAACTTAACCGACAAGCAAGGTAGTTATTCTTTCCAATTTTGTCTACCTTGATTTTATTCTTCAATTAATAAGCAGACTCTTTCAGTCCATGAGTAGTTCTTGATTTTCTGAAGTGAAAAGAGAGACAGCAATTCAAGTGCAATTACTACAAGAGGTATGACTCTGGTTATTTAAAGATGTGGATATCTGCCCATATAGCATATGGGAAGATTTTATTTTATTTTATTTCCTGTAAGTATACTCCAGAAAACACTGTTAATTATTTTGGCATATTATCATATTGATATTTTGCCATGATCCAGAATCACTTTAAACATATTATAAATACAAGGGGTCCTGATTTGAAAAAGAGCATGCACACACAAAAAATGTTTCTGTTCCACTTGTTCAGTCTTTATACTAGAAAAGTGAGGGTTGACTTGATCCAAATATTCTGGCAGGAAGTTGAACGTAAAGGAGACCCCCCATGTTTTATTCTCTCTTCTAAAATAAAATCCACAAGACCTGAATCCAAGGTTATAATCCACTATCCAGTTCATCCATTATCCTTTTTTTTTGAAATCCTAATTGAAGTCTGAAGTACATAGTCTCACTTCATTTCTCTGCACTAAGAGATTATGAAATGTGATTGAATATTTGATCAGAGTGGAGCAAATTCATCAGCTCTCTCATTTTCTGTAGCCTAATGGTAACTGGCAAATCCCACCTGTTTTCTGTGTATCGGTTTGCCTTGACTCTGTCTAGTTCCTAAGTCAAGCCAGAATTTTTGTGCCTGTGTAATGAAAGAGATTGTTCTGTAATGATCATCCTAAATCTTCCCACTTCGGGGATTACAATATCAAATTCATTCATCCAGTCAATTAAAAAGTGAGAAGTCAAAATATCATTAAGTGCCTAAGGCAACTTCGGCACTAGTTCCACTGAAAACAATTCATTAAATGTAATGGGAAATCCATCCTCTTTACAAGAGGTTAGTGCTTTCAATGCTTTGAGTATGCTCCATGCATACTCTCTCTCTCAAAAAAAAAAAAAAGAAAGCCTTTTGAGTGGACAAGGAAGATGAACTCAAAGTATGAGAGACTTTGTTTCTATGATACATCGTTTTTTGCGCTTCAGATAATACAAATCAGACTAAGTTTCTTTGGTAGTATAGATGTTGATCCCAAAGAGGTTTTAATTCTCACTGATATTTTTCTTTCAACACTTAGACTAAGGCTTTTTATCACACATTTTGATTTTTTCTTAATAAAAGCTTTCTGTAGCCACAATTTCAAGTTCTGATTTGCTCAATCTAATGATATTTATTTCTCCTATATTATTGTAATTTGTCCCATAGTAATATAGCCTAAATCAAAAGCATGTATTATTTTCCAGCTCAGTTTGAAGTTACTTGTTTGGTAACTGTTAATTCAGTCTTATTCAAATAGATTTGCTCCTTGTCACTGCTTATGCTAGAATCCACAGAAAGTGTAGGAAAATCATTGAGATGGGCCTACCCATGAGCACAGAGGCTGCTCCAACACGCTGTAATTTCAGCATGTTTGAGCAGACTCGATTAATCAAGTATGACAATTACTGCACTCCAGCAGCTTCCTCCATCTCATGAATCAGCATCCCCGTGCTTCAAAATGGCACCAGGGGTGCTATATCTAAAATGCATTCAATGACTGACACAAAGTACCCATTTAATAGGTTGGCTTTTTCCTGGGTGTCACTTGTCAGCTGTCCCAGAGGTCCAATGCTTTTCCTCCAGCTCCCCATATATATAAAAGATATAGATAAAACACCCTTGCCACCCATTTGAAGTATGGGGAAACTGATACATGAGACACTCTGGGCACTTTAATTAGAGCAGCTCTTGGAGCCACTATAATTAAAATGCCCCCTCACTACTTCTGGAGCACATGTATAAACACCTGTGTAAAATTCTATGTAAATGCCACATAAATGCCCTGCTTTATACAGTTTCTGACTGCTGTATATAATAATCAATAACCTCTTTCAACACTAACAGAAACCTTCAGAAGAAAGCTATTCAGTGAACCTTGAAGCTCCATATATTTTAGCTGCAGTACTAGAGGGGTACACTCAGAAATGACAATGGAATCAGCTATATTGGCATCTAGGAAACCCTTAATTTCTGTAGATGCTGACTGTCCATTCAAGAACAAGGTATAATTCATTCAAAACGGTGAAGGCAATTGATATCAGTCATTCTTCCATTCTATAGAGATGGCAAAGATCATCCCTTATAGTTATAACAGAATGGGCAGCTGAGCCCCTGGGAAGCTAGGATTATGATGAAGTTATATTCTAGGACAACAGTTCCTGGTGCATATGAACTCAAAGAGTTTGTTTCTTGCCTGTCACATTAGTCTACAGCATGAACTCTCTAAGTGCACCCCATCATACACACTGGATATGCTCTTCTACAGCCCTGGGCTTAAAGGACTATAGTTAGAACTGTTTCACTGTCTCCTTACATGCTTGCTTTTCAATTTGTTCTTTGTTCTTTTTGGCCTTTTAAAGCATTAATGTTATAAACATTGCTTATGTCACTGGCATTATTACGCAAATAACCATAACTGTTTGGATTTATACAACCTTCACAGGCCATTATTTTGCAAATATCTTGACATACCATAACCTAAATATTCAAAAAAAGAAATCTGATCAATTCACAGGTTACTCAAACACCTTCCAGACATCAAAATGATGCATTTCAGACACTACACAGGTACAGAAAACCAAGAACCAGGGCATGCTAAAGAAAATCTGTGTTGAAGCCTAATCAAGCTTTCATTTGCATGCAATCCATAAGAAGGAACACTAAATTCACCTATTCAGAATCAATATGTCCTATCATTTACCTGGACACACAGAAATATTCAAGAAATTCACATTTATCTTTAATAATACTTGATAAATAAGTATTACTGGCTTTGTGGTTTTCTAAGGATGATACACATTTAATCACCATCAGTCATCATAATTATTGGAAGATCTAGAAGTAAAATTAGTCAATAATAAATAACAGCTCTTTCTGCATTCTAGGACCTCAATTCCAGCATCCGTCCCTGTTCAGTCAAGCATTTCAGTATAGGCTTAACTTTAAAACACACTTAAGTCCTATTGACCAAATGGTTAACATTTAAGAATGCAGTTCTCCCTAGTGCAGCTTCTGGCCGGCCAGCCTTACAATTTATGCATACTTGAGGTTTTGAATGCAGTCTGAAATGGTATGACCAGTGTATGCTACAGATTACCCTGTAGAAAACACAGAGTCAGCAAGAGCATTTGATAACAGACACCTTTGGAAGCTGCACTTTTAAGACAGATGTTAAATAGGGAGGCATACAGGGTTGGTACAGTATGTAGTGACATAAGGAGGAAAGTAAATTGTATATTATCTGAAAGTTGCTTATGTTATGGCATCTAGTATCCCCAGCCCATACACATTGGCCAAGATGTTTTATAACCCAGCTGTTTTTCTGGAGACCCTCAGTCATGAAGGTATTTAAGCATTTGCTTACTCTGTGGCCATGGACAGGCATTCATTTCTACTGCTACAAATTTCTGAGAAATTTGGAATGGTAGAAATCACAGAGAGATATTCCAGCCTGTACACACCCAGGGTGTTTTTCACATGCAAGTGCCAAAGTGACATGTGCTTTAAAAAGTGCTCAGCACTGAGACAGTTGCAGTTGTATAAGTGGCAAAATGCATGCCGGCACTGAGAAAAAGGTAGCGGCATGCTTTTGAACGAAAACACATTGGAGATGCTTTAGTTCAAAAGCACATTGCCACCATTTTTTGTGTGCTTGATGATGCACATTTTGCAGCTTATACAACTGCACGTGGTGCAGTGCAGCTTGCCTCATCTCACATGCAGAGCAGACTTGATTAATCTGAACCTTTCGGCTCCATATATTCTAACTGCAATACTAGAGGGTCACACCACTAGAAGGGCAGATTAATCAAGTCTGCTCCAAAGTGGCAGATCCTCCGGTGCATCATGGAACAAAAAAGTATGTGTATAAATGTCCTCAATCACAGAGGAGTTGAGCATACTGGCTTTCATTACAATGAGGGAAACTCTCATGCAGGAGACATCTTTTAAGTTTCAGGGTGGAATATATTTTTCATTGATGTGGCATGTTTCCTCTGCAAGAAGATTGTCTTAACACCTGTATCCTGGGCCATTTCTACCAGGAAAGAAGCAATTCTTCCAGCAGAAATGTAATGCCTGTACATGGTCTTCAACTATGTCCTATATTAAATCAGTACAGTTAATTGTATATTCGAGTGCATTTGTAATTTGGATTTGGGTTGATCAGACTAGAATGTAACATAGGCAACTGTCAGATAATATACCGTATTGCGTTAATAGTGTATGGTAACAGAAAGTATAGGGAAATAAAATACACCGCCAAAATGAGGTTGCATATTTATATGTACAAACTATGGGCATCCTCACATATTGCTCGATAGGCTTTCCATAGCCCCAGCTGAAAAATAAATCTGAGTGTACAAAGAAAAAAGGCCTATATTAGTGCTCAGTTTTTAGTACGTGATTGTGTTATGCAAATAGCATAAATACCAGCTTGATGTTAGGTAAACAACATGGAAAAAGACTTTTGCCTCTTGCTTTTAATCTTATGTATTTTCTTGAGTTTTGTATTTCTTTAAGAAACTCCATTTTGTATTGCTCTGTAATAAGAGCAATAAGAGCTCGAACTTTTACTCTTTTGTAGGCTGTATGGGTGAGAGTGTGTTTGTGGAAAAGGAAAACATCAGCTGGCAACTGGCTGAAGAATGCAGACAGATAAAAGACCAAACAAGAAGAATCTACCCCAGGACAGCAAGAGAACAATGGCAATCAACCTTCAAGAAAGAACACAGTGATAACCAGTAAAAGCCCAGAGGCCTGAGTGAATCGACAAGACTATAAAAGATGGAGTGACACGCATCAATTTTGGTCTTGCTCTGCATGTCATCCTGGAGCATTGTTCGTCTGACAAGATGGACCAGCAGGAGCCTGGCACCCACTTGTGATCAACTTGGCAGGCCACTAACTTGATCTGAGCACCAATAAGACTGGTAACGTATACCAGTGCAGAACAGAAATTGGGGTATGAACATGGTGTGCGTGTGCATGCATTATGTGCTTAATCAAAAAATGCAGCATCTTGCCTTATCCTCCCTCATAAAGTCTCACTCGTGATTTGAGCAATTGGCAACTTGTGTAACAATTGGAGGGTTTAAGTCCCTCTGATTTATTTACCTGCTCCAACCTGTACTGTTTACATACTACAAACTTGACAACTTTCTTTTGACAAATAAATTTATTTTACTTTCCCTAGACCTATGTACCTAATCTTGGCATTATGAAGAATTATATGCATACTGAGAGGAAGCAGTAAAATCCAACCACCTACTGGGATGCTCCTGATTTCAAAGCAAATATTAACAGGGTATCATTACCCTGCAGGTTACAAGACTAACATCTGGAAGAAACATGCACTTGATTTTCCAGGGACTCACTACTGTGTCTTCTTTTGTTCATATAACCATGCCAATCCATATCTTGCAGTAGCCAAATTATCTCAGTTAAGAGGTTATTAAACCAAAGATAGATTTTGCATTGTGTATAAAGCATTACTTCTAGAAGAAAATATAAACGTTGCTATGGAGAACAGAGTGCTAAAACATACCTAAGAGCTAAAATTCGAGTCTCTTTATTTAAATCTAATTCTCTAAAGACTTATAGGAAGTAAAAACGACAGGAAAAGAAACCAAAAAAAGAACAACAAGGGCACCTAGACTAAAATTCAGAAATAAATGAAAGCAGAGGGTATGTTTTATTACAACTTTATCTTGAATGATCACAGCTGGCCATCTGAAACTATGGTACATTCTCTATTCTAAATACAGTTTTATTACGATGTGTACTGAGGGCACACTTGAAACAGGCATGGTTATATTTTGAAATTAAACAATTCTTAAAAAAGGGAATATCAAAATACTGTTAATTTTTAAATTGATTAAATCACATATATAAGCACCTAATCACTGTCCTCTGTCCTTAAGTTAAAACAAAACAAAAAAAATCCAAAGTGTCAGTAATGTCCTTTTAATTGCATAAGCTGTTTTCACTTTCTAATGAAAGCAAACTGTTTAGAGAAAAGATTGTATTTAAATCACCCTGAGTGATCATTTTAAATGCATAGTTTGGTTAAAAGCTTTAGACATAAACACCTGTTTCTTCTTTTTTAAAAGAACTATACTACTCTTGCAAATAAGCCATAGTACCAAAGATGGAAAGAACAGAGCTGAGTTACGGGATTAGACTAGTTCCATAGTACAGTGTAGCAAAGTGGGACTCCCTGCCAAGCCACAGTGCTATGTTCCCCACTTGTCTTAGGGCACACCCCCACCTGACTCATCTGCCATGCCTTGTTCTTAATCAATTATGATGTTAATTAAGGCAGGAGGCTGCCCATTCTTGCCCTGATGCCAGGGGGCAGTATTTGCCGCTCCATACCTTCCCTACACCACAGCCTATGCCTCGCAGTTGCAGTCCAGCTGTTGATCTCACCAGCCCCACACTGGGCCTCAGAATCCTCCAATACAGAGCCTCTAAGATCCCTGTATTCAGGCAGCCTACCCTGCCTTCATTCAGGCTGTCTGGCTCCCTGAAACCATTCTCCTTCTCGGGCATGGTCCCCCAGGTACCTTTGGCCACACACGTCCTGGCCTCACCCCCAAGGCCAGTTGGGACCCCAGGCCCTCAGCTCTGGGCACCCCTCATGGAGGGCTTCTGGCCCTTTGACCTTTTTGGTCCTGGCCCCAGCATTGACCAGTTGAGGGTATTCTACTTCAGGCCTCTGCCACCAGCTCCTTCACTGTCTTGGGTCCACTTTCTGGCCCCTACTAGGGGTTAAGCCACCTGGTTGTGGGAGCTGGGGTACCTCACATCACAACTGGTGTTCCAGGGTCTCACAGGGACTCTCACTCCCCCCCAGAGCAACATGTCATTGTGCTCACTCTAGATCTTGCCTTTGACCCACACTCAGCCTCGCAGCAGTGGAGGACTTATTGGGGTCAGGACTCACCCCTCTCTCTTGGGCTGAGCCCCCCTTTACTTGGCATCTGGCCCAAACTTCAACCTCAAGCATCTAGAGACACATCTTGGCCTACTCCCCTCACTTGGGGCTCCAGGGCTTCCTCCCCAGTGGGCTCAGGTGGCCATAGCTATGCCTGGCCCCCACTACTTTTGCACAGGGTCTTGCACACCACAGGGCTCAGGTGGCCGCAGCCATGCCTGTCCCCCAACTACCTCCAGTGTTAGGCAAACCCACCCAAAGGTGAGGGCTAGGGTTAAGGCACTCCTACCCACCTTTCACTGGGGTGATCACTGGCCCGGCATTTCCTAGGGGCTCCCACACCACTGAGAGCCGCACCGGGCCACCCACTCCCAGCAGGGTGTAGTTTTAGGTCATGCCCAGGACCAGGAGCCTCCTAATCATCCCCTACAGCTCCTCCCTTACCTCAAGGATGATACCAGCAGTCTTACAGCCAGGCAATGTTGCTGCTTCCCCTGCCAGCAGTGAACTGCCCTGTTTATATAGGCAGCCCTGAATCTAAAATGGCTGCCGCAATCAGGTACCTGCTGGCTGCTTGGCCTATGTCTTAAAGTGGCAGGTACCAACAGTGTCCTGCTACATCCAGGAACAAGATTCTGGATTCATTCACATCAGTGTGAAAAGAAAAATGATATCACAGAAGTAATTTTGGATTTACACCCATAATCAAGAACATAATAGCAGTGTCTACATGAGGTGCTGACTGCACAGGTGTTACTGGGAAGTCATTTAGTACTTATATAAATGAGTACTAAATGACTGCACAGTAAACCGAGTTACTGTGCAGTAGCGCTGAACACTGTTTTTTGTGATGCTGACTGCGCTGTAGCTCAAGACACTGTACAGTCAGTGTCTTGTGTAGACATGGCCAATTTAATGTCAGGACAGTAATACGTTATTAATCTTATACTCTGTTACATATATCCTTATTTCTATCACTATACATAAAACCTCACCTGTTCTATTGCAGACTCTATCCTTAGGAATAAAAGCTGTGAACATGGTTACGTTCAGAAGTGGAATTTTGATCATGGCCTTTATTTAGAAAACAACCAGCGCATCTACATACACTATTAATGCAAAGCAATAAACTCTGGTGCTTATCACACCAGAGTTTATTGCTCCCAGGTACACCATTTGAATGTGCCTGGGACCACAGCGTGTTGATCTGGGTCAGAGCAGCCCTGGCTGGCAGGGGGCTCCAGGAGTTATCCTGCCAGCCACGTCTGCTCCAGCTCGACTCAAAGTGCTGTGGAGTGGCTGGCTGGGGCACGGGGGTGCTCCAATGCAAGGCTAGTCAGCAGACAGCCCCTGCACTGAAGCACCCTCATGCCTCAGCCAGTTGAATCAGCATCTACACGTGTGCTGCTCCGGACTAAAAACTCAATAGCAGCATAGTACTTTTATTTACAAGTTATGAGTTTTGTATTTATGAATTTATTAGTTTACTCCAGCCTAATAGACCTAAATGTATAGATGTGAGATGTTTACTGCAGAGCTAATTAGTCTACTCCACAGTAAACATCTCATGGAGACATGCCCAAAGAGTATTTTAAAACAAAATGAACCATTCTGAATACTAATGAATGCACCTATATGGAGAAAAGACAGAAAACAAAGAAGCCACATTCTATTCCATCCATAGGCATGTAGGTAGACATTAGCACTTAAGTGTGATCCTATTCCACCCTGCTCAAGTCCCCAAAAGATTGTTAATTCTTCTTCTCTTCTTCATTGTTTTATTGTGACATAATCTTAAGGGAAAGGTGTTATGTTACAAAAGTAGCTGCATTAATGGATTTTCAGGGATTTGAACAGTGTGGAATATAATCACACTGAAGTACACAGGTTCACTCCTGCACTAATGGATGGCATAAAGTCTGGCCCTCAGGCCCCTGTCACACGTTACAGGCATCATGCAATTAACTGGTTAACTGTGCAACTATTTGAAGACCACCTCTCCATGCAAAGTAGCTATCAAGCTGTGAAAAGTTCCAACCACCTATAAAGACAGACCTTGAAAATATGTACTAACTTTATAGCTGGTTGCTATTCAGCTTATATTTGCACATGTAGCAGGGTCTCTCCTGCACCTGGGAGCCCCATCAACTGATAGGGCTCTCAGTCACAGGGGTGCACCATGGCCAGCTGGGGCTGGGAATCCCGTAACTGAGTGGACTTTCAACCCAGAAACTGCCAGCTCTGGGTCCTGGTACCACAGAAGCCCAGAGTACTACAGCTTGGATGCTGGGTAACGAGACTCAGCTGGGTCCCAGCAGCCAGGGGGGCACGTTTGCCCTAGGGGTGCATGAAATACTCAGGCCTGGGGGATCATGGCTACCATGAACCCCCAGGCCTAGGGGTCTGTGAAACCCCTGGGGCTAGGGGAACACAGCTGCCACAATCCCGCAGGGTGGGGGATCATAGCTGCCATGATCTCCCAGGCTCAGGGGTGCATGAAACCCCTAGGTCTGGGGATCAAAGCTACTGCAATCTCCCAAGCTTGGGGGTGCATGATACCCCCAAGCCTGGGAAATCATGGCAGCTATGATTTCCCATACCAGGGGCTTTCATGCACCCCTGAGCCTGGGAAATCATTGCACCTTTACCTGCATATATAGCCCATAAAGGACAATTAGGATTTGGGTATTTGATTCTTTTACTGCATTTAGGGAAACATGAGAATTAGCAACATTTCAAAAATGCTAAAAATAGGATCAGTAATACTGAGGCTAATAACTGAAATTACTATTAAAGGTAGCAGAATTAAGAAAACCATTTTCAAACATTTAGGGAATCTATAGGCATAGAATGTTGACAGTGACTGCCTTCAAGTTATGGAGACAACTAGGTACTTGAATTCGATAAAAACAACATAAAAAAGAACTTAAATATAGGTACATTATAATACCTAACAGTGCTACCATTAAAAACAGCAACTTTATGCTGTTTTATGAGGCAATAAATACGATTTCTTTAAAGCTTTCTTCTATTGGGTTTATCTTTGGAAGCCACTCAAAAAGTCAGTTCATATTGAGTGACTTGGTAAACAACTTGGTGGGTACAAGTGTTGAAAGCACACTGAATTTGAACTATATGCCTGGTCCAGACTTCCAGTCCTTTTTGGTTCACAGTTTAAGGTGTTGCAAATGGTCTGGGTAACAAAGTAATAAACTAGGAGTATTTCAGAGACTGCAGCTCCTGCAAGTCTTATAAAAGTCTAGAGGTCTAACATTAAATTTATAGGGACAGATGGATGGGCATTCCCATTGAATAGTCATTGCTAGCAATCATTCTTCATTCTTTGTAAAGGTTCAGTGACCACAACCCACTAGTTAGACATGTACCTGATTACTGGTGTTTGAATTAGTAAATTCTTGTGGTACCACATAGTTTCATGGTAGTGTTTTTCTAATGTATACACTCAGGGTTGAAATGTCTCTGTCTTTGATCACTGGTTCAGAACTAGTTCTAGGTCTAAAAGCAATCTACACCACGTATCCCTGTGTATCATCCTATTACATCCCCATCCTCTCAATGATACTATGATCCTAAGTCATCAATAATTCACAAACTGCTTCAGTTAGAGGTGAATTATAAAATATGATTTGCAATCCTGAATGTCAAGCAT
Organism: Crocodylus porosus; assembly: GCF_001723895.1. NCBI lineage: Eukaryota > Metazoa > Chordata > Crocodylia > Crocodylidae > Crocodylus > Crocodylus porosus. The sequence continues at coordinate 23,147,357 of NW_017728917.1, forward strand.
TTGGTTATGCTTGTTTGTATTTTAGAAGTTACTGTATTTACTTATATGTACTACATATACCCTGTTCTCAAAAATCAGCCCTTCAAATTGGGCTGCATGTCTTAAATGGGGAGACATTTTTTTCTTCTCTAGAATAGAAGCATGGAGGAATAGAAGCAGGGAGATACTGCTACAAAATGGCTGCTGTGCTTCTCCTTCCAGCCTCAGGGAGGGAAGGAGCAGAGTTCACCCTTCAGAGAGAGAGTTACAGTGGTAACCTTCTCACAGCCACAGCCATTGCAGTTTCGCTCCTCTGTAATTAGCATTCAGTCATCATGACTGGAAAAATCTTCTTCTCCTCCTTCCTTATTTGGGAACATGCACTTTGTGCAAACATATGTAATAAGGACCCTGGCAGATGCTACATTTGTCACATGTTGCATGTGAGTATCCTGTGAAAAATCATAACATGCCAACTGTCCACACATTAAAATTACTAAGAGATACTTCTGTATCACAAAAAAGTTGCTGTTCAACTTTTGTGGCTGATCCAGTCTTTATCCAGGAATACAGTAGTTTCACATCTGGCTGGTTACAATTTATCACATAGCAAACTTCCTCCACATGCAGATTTAAACTTGCCAAGTGGGAGAAGCAAAGACAGGTATGGAAAAAAACACAGAAAACAAAGAGCTAGTCCATGGCATGCATGGGTTTAAACTTGCTGAGCAGGTGAAGCCAATCACCTGTAAACCTGAGCACCCTGCCATACATTCATTTTAAACCAATGTACAAACCATGAAAACCAGTCACAAAGTTGTTGTAAAATAGATCAACTAGCCAGTCAGTCTGGCAGCTTTTTTATATCACTTGTTGGCAGCTGAATATAGCAAAGTAGACCCTTAAGGCATGTAATTTTTAATCTCTGCTTTCACTGTGGGAAGTATATAGGGTTTATACCTCTTAATTTTAGTACAGTCCTAGATGTTATAGTGGATAATAAATGTACCTTAAAATAAATATCATTAAATAATATTGTTTAGTACAGTTTTGTACCTTCTGATTAGGATTACTATAGAGAAAACAACCATGTGGCCTCTGCTGTAAATTAAGTTCATTCATTTCTCTGTGCTGTATGCTTCTTAATTGGAGCACTTTGTAATTGCTATATGTTTTCCTTTTCAGATAAATTGTATTACTTTTTTGCATTTTAATCAAGTCCAAAAGTGGCTTGGAGTACTTAGTCTTTTATCATTCCAATAAATAAATCAAATATGTTTGTACAAAGGACAGTTTAATGTGTGTATGTGGCAGAGGAGGTTGCCTGCCTGCAATTCCAGGCTGTGTTCAACATGGACTATGGAAACAAAACTGTATTTTGAGGAGGTGAAAACTTTTCTCAGTTATGTCATTTAAAGTACACTACACCTCATTACAATGAACACCCCAGGGACTGGGCAATAAGTTAATTAAGGAGCACATTCTCTATATTAATGCTAGGCAATTTGCTATATCATAATAACAAAATAGTTTTCTTCGGTTGGGATTCTTAAAACTGGGGGGCTATTATAAACATTTCAAAGATGTAAACTTATTTCAAACATAACAAGATTTTTTTAAAACTTTGCTTTTTAAGTAATTTTTAATTTTTTTTTTAACGGATAAATTAGTTGGGTCCAGAGAAATTAAGAAGGTGTAAACAGCTGGTTTTAGGTAAGGAAGGGATATAAGGCAGTATCAGAGAACATGTTAAATAAATACTGAAGGAGAAAGGAGAAAGATATTTGAAAGGTTTTTGGTGTATAACTCATTCCAAACTCTCTTTTGTCACCCAATCAGTGTAACATTTAAATGTTACCAAAAAAAAAGTCTGATCTTTTTTCTCGCTTCTACCCCCTTACTTTTACACACAGAATTATTCAAATATATGAATCACAGCTCCAGTTTATAGAATAATTTATCCTGTATGTTCAAACAAGCTTTTTTCAAGATTTTAAGACACAAAGCAGGAAATAATCAAGATAGCCTTAACAGGTTTTAGTTCTAGAAAATGCAGTCACCCCAGGTGAAAGTTGATAGAAAAACAAAGTATAATTTATTCTATAAATGAAACATAATTATTGACATGTTATTCAAACTTAAAGTTTAAGATTCTTCTAATAGTATCACTCATGTACCAATTTGTTCCACAGATATATAGGAATACAAAAGACAACAGTGTATATCAGGGGTTTTCAACCTTTTTCAAAGTGCACCCCCAAAGGCTGGGAGCAGAGTGAGGGGGAGGGGTGGCGCGTGGCTGGACATGGAGTGAAGGCAGAGTAGGGTGGTGGATGGTGGCGCTGCTGCCTCATGCAAGCTTCCCCCACCCTTGCATCTAACTGGCCAGGCAGTGCCTGTGTGGCCCGCAGCAGAGCACCACTGCCCTTGCCCCACCTTGGCCCTGCTCCTGGGAGGCAGTGGCACAGGGTGGTATATGGTGGCACTCCATCCCTGCCTATCTGCATGTACCCTCTAAGGCCTTCCCAAGAACCCCTGGGGTACATGTACCACTGGATGACAACCCCTGGTGTATATGTATTAAAGATAAATGCCAAAATCCAGTGAATTTTGGGTAAATATAGCATTACATCCAACATGCATCTTATTGTAAGAATGATTCTCCTTCACATAAAAATGGCATTAAATTATATGGCTGGGCTTTTTTCCCCTTACTACTGTTTTTTTGCTGTTAGTATTGGCTATTGTACAGCCCATGGTGCCATTTCAATTACTACAAACTCTAATTATTTCTAAATGAGTGATTCATGAAGATTGATGGGAAAGCAATACACAGTGTTGTGAATAATGTCTCAGAAAAGTCTGTCTGGCAAGAGAAAGTAGATCTCAAAAAATATTTCAATTGGCTCTTAAATATCTCTGTCTTTTAAATATAAATTTTAAATTATGTTGACTGGGAGACAGAATTAAGGACTATAGATATCTGCTCTTTTGTTTTTGCTCCAAAGGGTATTCCAAGCTAGTGCTGTAGGAAATAAATATGACTTCTGAATCACAATCCAGTTTCGTAATTATTGACATGTTATTCAGCTTGTTCCCCTGGTTTGGTTGTTTTCTGTCACGGCAAATTCTCTCTGATCTTCAAGCTAGAGTGTGTAAACTGCTTACTGAAAAGGACCTGATCCACCCCCTACTGGAGTCAATGAGAATTTTCCATGGCTGCAGGACAAGAGACCTTGGAATTTAAAACACACGCTCATTTCAACGGGATTCTGGCCAGAATAAAGACTGGGTGAAGCCTTCACATGCAGCATGGTTTCTATGGCATAAGATGCTTAATGTACTTAATGAATCAGCTTTTCCCCAATCATCTTTGCATACCGAACGTTACACAAATGAGGTAGACAAATGAGGCAAATTGCCTTTACAAATAAATGTACATCTAATTTTTTCATTAGGTTCACTGTGTTTAATGTTGGTATGAAGTTCACAGGCTATGCTACCCTGATTTAGAGATGCTGTCTTTTACATTTAACAAATATCATCACAGAATTACTAACCATTAGGGCTGTGCAAAGCTTTGGTCCCTGACTCGATTTGGCGGAGATTTGGTCCAATTTGGTGGATGAATCTGCAAATCCGAATTGAATCAGGAAGCCCTTTAATCTCTCTGAATCGAATCAGAACCCTCCAAATCGATTCACAGAGATTCGGAAAGACTTGATGATTGGGACATAGACACAGCTTTAAATGTTTTTTCTACATACCTCTAGGTAGCAGGCGCTCATGAGTGCTGTGATGTTAGGGCGCATGGAGCATCCCACAGGAGCATGGGGGGCAGGGCTCCCTAGTGCACTCGGCAGCAGACCCAGAAGTGGACCAGAAGCACTTCTGGTCCGCTTCTGGGTCCCCCAGGAGTGCACTGGGGTCTCCCTGCACCCCATCGGCTTGATGACTGATGCTTCCTGGGTCTAAGCGAGAGCATCTGGGTCCCCTCATGGCCAATCACCAAGCTGGGGAGGCACAGGAGGGGCCTGCAGTGCACTCTCTGGCAGACCCAGAAGTGGATCGGAAGTACTTCTGGTCCACTTCCAGATTCACCGCCAAGCACGTGAAGGACCCCCCTGCACTCCTGTGGGACGCTTGATGTGCCCCAGCATCGCAGTGTTCACAAGCCACGTCTGCTACTTCAAGGTATGTAGAAATAACTTTTAAAGCTGTGTCTATGTCTGAATCATTGATTGTCTGAATCAGCATTGAATCTTCAGGTTCAGATTTGGCTGAATCAAATCAAGGACAGTGACCTGAATCAACAAATTGAATCAGTGTCCCCAATTCAGGCCAAATCCAAATTGGAATCAAATAGGGCCCACTTCGCACACCCCTACTAACCATTATTGAATACATGTTTACCAAGGTTTGAATGAATGGCAGTTATGAATGTGCTTAATGAAACCCTTCACAACAAGTCAGTAACAGCTCTTCCCCCGTCATGCAGGACAGTGAGATTCTCTATATCTCTACTTTGTTCTGTTCATACAAGCATATGCAGCGCATACCCATATTCCTATTCTTCCTGCAGTGACTATCTGGGAGAGGAAGGGGCAGATAATGGAAAGAAAAATGGGAGACCTTGCACTTTCCAGTAAGGAGCTGGGGATGGGGCAGAAAGTGGCTGAGTGGATATAGAAGAGGGAGGATTCATCTACATGTGCGCCCAACTGCATAGTTGTTACTGTTCAGTCATTTAGTACTTCCTTTATCAAGTGCTAAATGACTGTGCAGTAACTCCACTCAGGGTCTCAGCTTATATCCTAAGCCCAGCCCTCTCCTAGTTAGGTGAAGCTCTCATTAGCCCTGCTTTTCAGGCTACCTATCCTTTTAAAATGGCAGGCACCATAAACATCCTGCCACACTATAAACATGGCCTCAATGCCACTGGTGTTTGCTTCAGCCAGAACACTGCCATTTGTTCTTCTGTCCTTCCAACTGATATAAAGGATTTTCTGAAGACATCACTGATAGTAACATTCCAAAGCTTTCACCTGTTTCCAGTATGTCATCCAAGTTTCACACCCACACAGTGGGTTAAGGATGACAACAGCCTGGTAGATGAGAAGTTTGGTTTCAGTCCTGATATCATGATCATTGAAGATACAGTTGCAGGGATTCTCAAAGGCAGCACTGCTAGATTTTATTTGTTGTTGAATATTGTTCTCTATTTATATTTTTGGGGGAAGTTGGTTACCTAGGTAAAGGGGGGAAAAATTCAGTTTGAATTGATTTCCCTACCTCTTCCTTTCCATGTGTTCCTTTCCATAGCTCAGAGTCCCTGCCCACTCTGGATACTGAAATCACCAAGAAGAATTATCTTATCTTATCTTACCTTATCTTGGGACAGAAGACAGGACTCAGTCCATTTTAGAATAGAATTCTTTTTTTGTTTCTTCATCTGCATCAAGGTTCAGGGCATATGCTCTGATGACCACTGCATGTTGTCTGTTGGTCAGTTGAAGACAAAGGGTCATGAGATGATCACTGAATGCAACTGGATATTCCAACATTTGAATAACTATCTTGGTAGCAAAACCAAAGCTATGGATGTGTCTTTGTCTCTTCCTTTCCAAAAGGAGGTGCAGCCACCACTATGCTCTGTGAGCTGCCACACTCCTGCACATCTGGTCTCACTAAATGCAGAACTGTCCACATCAAATCTTGCACATTCTCTGAGCATGTGCTGTCCTTCACTCTGTTCAGTCACTGATAGGGTTGTCCATCAGGGTGTGGACACTCCAAGTTGCAAACATCATGACTTGATTTGGATGGCAGAAAGAGTGATCCCACAGGATGCAGTTTTCCAGTCAGGTGAAATGAGACAGACTTTGTTTACAGCAACTTTTCTAGCACTCACCCCATATGGGGTGAGCAGAGTGGAGTCCAAATAGACCTGCTAGTTATGATTGTGACTAAAAAATTACATATCTGTCTCAGTTCTAAGTACAAAACTACTATCATACAACCATCACCTCCATGTAGGCCCATGGTTAGTGGCTTCCAGTAATCACTAGCACCTGCCTGTATTACAACTTGCACATCACCCCAGGACTTGCTATTGAAGGAAGAGGCTTGCACGTGTCTTCTTTGAATGTGGAAATGCTGTTACTTCAGCAACTGCATGCTATCTCATGGGAAGAAAACCTTAATTTAATGGCAAGGAAAACCTAGATGATGGGAGTTTCCATTCCACTGCAGCCTTCAGCCTTCTTTGCAGTCATTGTGAAGTATTCCTTCATTTGCCTACTTCAGAATTGAGAACTTTTATTTTTTAATAACAATTAGTCTGAAAACCTTGCTGCAATAGGTGACCTTACCAAGAGTACAAGACTCCAGATGGCATGACTCTTAAAGTCCTTGGTATTACAAAAGCTTGCAATCCTTGGGAAGCATGAAAGTTCAGGGACTTTGTATATCATAGTGGGCTTATCAGTGTTGTTGCACATTCACTTAACACAGTTTATCTACTTTAAGAGAATGGTGGACTAATGTGATTTTTCCTGAACATGAATCTACAGTTTAAACTCTAAGAATTTCAAGATGGAGTGGAAGTAAATGTCACTGATATCATTTTTTTCTTTTGAGAGTAAAAGTAGGAAGGGAAAGAGTTTGTTCTATATCAGGGGTAGGCAACTGCCAGCACGTGTGCCAGATCATGGCACAATAAAGCATCTTCCTTGGCACCAGTGCCTTGGGGCAGAGGGTGGGGGAGCTGCAAAGAGGCCGATCCTTGTAGTAGCAGTGCAGCCCCAACCCCAGCCCCAGCCCTGCTGTCTGTCTCGAGATATGCATGCACTCGTCACTGGCAAAGAGCCAGACCAGGGCTCCGTGGACTCAAATGCAGTTGCTTGCAGCCTCCCTGCAACCTGCTGTGAGTAGTTCAGGCTCTGTGGTGGTCAGTAGGGGCCTGCCCAAAGCCCAGGGTGGCGATGGGAGGCAGCCAGGACACTGTAACTGTCTGCACCGGGATCCGCAGAGTTCCAGCCTGACTTGCTGCTGGTAGTGGATCCGTGCATGCTTTAGGGCAGACAGCAAAGGGGCAAGGGCTGTGCTGCCACAGCAAAGACCAGCCCCTCATGGCCTCCCTGCCGCTGCCCCTGGCACACTAACATCTCACAAGTTGAGGCTGTCAACCCCATTCTGTATAAAATTTATAATGATCCTATGTTTAGAAGTAGATTCCTCTAAACAATATTTTAAGACCAATAATTTCATTTTAGCAATCTGCCATAGATTTTGACCTAAATCTGAAATTTAGTGAAGACTAATGGAGGTCATAATCACCCTGAATTAGACTATTTTTTTAAATATAGGAAACAATTTCTACATATTAAATGTGTTAATGAGTTGCAAGGTTCTGCACCTTGGGAGGAGAAAACTGCAGCATTCTTATAGGCTCAGCAGTGCTACGCTGGTTAGCACTACAGATGAAAGCGACTTGGGGTCATGATTGACCACAAGATGAACATGAGCCTGCAATGCGATGCTGTGGCTGGTAAAGCGAGCAAAATGCTGGCTTGCATCCATAGATGCTTCTCGAGCAAATCCCAGAATGTCATTCTCCCATTGTACTCAGCCTTGGTGAGGCCGCAGCTGGAGTACTACATCCAGTTTTGGGCTCCACAATTCAAAAAGGATGTGGAGAAGCTTGAGAGAGTCCAGAGGAGAGCCACGCGCATGATCAGAGGTCAGGAAAACAGACCTTATGATGAGAGTTTGAGAGCCATGCGACTCTTTAGCAAGACAAGATCAAACGGTCACAAATTCCACTGTGACCGCTTCAGGCTGGACATAAGGAAGAATTTCTTTACTGTATGAGCCCCCAAGGTTTGGAATACACTGCTGCCAGAGGCAGTTCAAGCACCCACTTTGAATGCCTTTAAGACACATTTGGATGTGTATCTTGCTACAATCCTACGCTCCCTGCTGGCTTCCTGCCCCTGGGTCAAGGGGCTGGATTCAATGATCTTTCGGCGTCCCTTCCAGCCCAAATGTCTATGAAATCTATGAAACCTAGGATACCTGGAGGTGGATATCTGCGAGACCAGGGCTGCCAAAGGGGTTGGGGCCAGGCTCAGTGTTTGGCTGCCATCGCCCAGGCTGTGCCATTCATAGATGCCAGGGCCAGGCTCAGTGCTCAACTGGGGTGGCCCAGGCAGTGTCACTCGCAGTGGCTGGGGCCAGCATTGCCTGGGCCATGCCAGCTGAGTGGTGAGCCCAACCCCGGCCCCAGCCCCAGCCCCAGCCCCAGCATGATAGAGGTGGGCTGGGCAGGCCATGCTCCTCACTGCTGCACACAGGCAGGGGGCAGGGAAGGTAGCCAGCTCCAGAATGCACGGCTTCCCCTTGTGACACATAAGCACTGGCAGAACCGCATGCCATAGGGTGGTAATGCCTGCACAGACCATGAGCACCTGCTGGCCGCTATGTGCCATGGGGGAGAGGGAGTGTGGGGGTGTCCACCCCACCACCTTCCCTCACACCCAACACATCCACACCCTCCCCCTCACCCACACTCTGCCCACCTGGGCTCTGCACTCCCACTGCCCCCATGAGTGCAGGCTTCATGCTCCTGCCAGCCTCAGCCCCACACACTGCACTACAGGACCTTTGGCCCCACCGCTTCCCTTCCCAATGCCCTGAACGTTGTAGCAGGGAGACAAGGAGCTGCTGGATGCCAGGAAATCTGAGCACCCCAGCAGCTATAGCAGTGACAGTAGCAGCCCTGACCAGAAACTCTGTGCTGGCTGGGCCAGGCCCTGGATATGGTGTATAAGTTGAGGTAGAAATTTAAGGTCACTATTTGGGCTTCAAACCTCAACTTATACACCATGCAATATGGTATCTAATTGATTGTATAAGAGATCCTGGTTCTCTTAAAACCTGGATTGTCCACATATTAACACCTAAAACTAGTTTTAAGCACTTGTTAGGCAGCTCAAAGTCATGCTACTCGAAGGCAGGATTATCTCTGATCTGTGTTACCCAGCTCATGTTACACTAAGGTGTAGCCACTCTAGGCTACACCTTAGCATAAACATCCCATCCACTCCTCTCCTCCACTGGCCTGGATCTGGCCCACTGACCCCTCCCCCAACTCCCTACATCCCCACTTACTTGTGGCTGCCTGCGTCTGTCCTGGGGAAGGAGGAAGGGAAAAGTTTGGGGTCAGGCTCAGCCCACAGAAGACCAGCTTCTTGACAGAGAGTGATGGGGTGGGGGGTTAGGGGGGTAGGCAGGCAGCTTAACCCTTCCTTGCCTGCTCAAATGCAGGAGCCAGAAGTAAATGGCAGATGGGCCAACAGGAAGGCCAGAATGGGATTGAAGTGATTCTTACCTTTCAGTCTTCCAGGGCCCTGCTGGTTTGAACATGTGGCTGCTCCAAACTTGACCTAGCACTAACACCAAACAACATTAGTGCAGATCAGTGTAAGGTATAACAAGGACCTTACTGAATTTTTATACAGGTCCCCAGGCTTTTTACTTACCTCTTGGCTTTTGTCTCCATTCCGCAGTTAAGGGTGTAGTACAAATATGCTACCTACCAAACTCTGGAATCTTTACCCATGCTGTGACACTGTATTATGTTATAGCCTTTTCCCCCACACTTTTTTTAAAGTTTTGAATAAGATACTCCCTGCCTGAATGTTTTTCCTTTTTAAAATACATTGAAGGTCAAACTAGCAAGCTATACTGCTCAGATCCACACTGAATGAAACAGTATGCTGCAAGGAGTAATGGGGTGGCTACCATATGCTCATGAGGTTATTTGAGCTCATAAACAATAGGGAACAAGTTATAGAGGAGAGAAGTCAGACACAAAATAATTGCTGGTGCAATTTCATTACAGAAAAAGTAATTAGTATGTATTGAATTGCACTGCCAAGAACAGCACTGGTAGCTGGCAAAAAAGGCAGCTTGGGTGAAACTATTAATGAAAGGAGGTGAAAAAGAGATCTACCTTGAGAGTAACATTTTGTCCCTGCTAGAACACCCTCAAGAATGACCAAATACATAAAAGAAGCACTTTGGCTATACTATGTAGGGAGAGTTGAGGTGAATAGGGTAAAAATAAGAGAAAGGAACAAACCATGTGAGCACATGACTACTTTACTCCCGTCAGAGGCTCACACATTGGGATGCAGATCTTCAGATGCCCTGTTAAGGCTTGTCAGGAAATGTCCCATCTTCCTGAGGTTAAACACCACTCAGTATGTAGCATATCATGCACATTCTTTAAGACTCAAGCATCCAGTTCATATTTTGGAAATAACTTTACAATGTAATTGAGCTCTCATACAGAGAAAGTCATTGTGTGTCTTGTGGACTCAGCAGCTGCATACATGCGCTTGAGTTTTGCATGGATAAACACAGCTAAAGAAGATACACAGCATCAGAGGAAAGGCTTAAGTCACTTATAATGTTACTAGCACTGTTACGTTAAATATATCTTAAAAGAAAACAGTGAAAAATCAAAATGTAATAAGGAAGCTCCATCATATAACATTCTGAAATCTTTCTTAGTCCAACCAACTGTAACCTAACAGTAGCGTCTCTGTTTTTTTGTAGCGCACACACACGCTACAAAAAAGAGAGAGACTGTACTATATATAACATAGTAATACTATATATATATATGTATAAACACACACACACACACACACACATATATACATATTAGTAATTTGGGAGAATTGCTATTCTGGCATGTCTTACTGGCATGGTCAGCTGCTAACATGGTGCCATCAATGCTTCTTATTGATCATTAGCTTCACTGTGAGGAAAAGCGCGTCAACATCTTCATAAGTATAGCTAATGGTTCACCCTTCTTGTTTTACATCTAGATTTTATAGCTATACTTCATCAGTAGGGCCATGGAGCATTTTATAGATGCCTTACACACTGAATTCAGAAAGCTATACAAAGGTTTCTTCATTTTGCATACAGAACTATATTCCTCATTATACTTTCTATTTTAAAAGAATTACTTTAATGCTGTTCTGTACAACTCAAGGCTATTAATGAAAGGTGACTAAAAGCTAAGCAACCTTCTGATCTGATGGACACCATCTAGGACTCTCAGCTATGAATGAAGACAAAGGTAAACTTAATGTGCTTCTCACTGATTGGTATAATGCTTCTGCTCTCCAGTTTCTATTATAACAGAAGGTCTTGGCCTCAGAGAACAGTATCTGCATTTCCTTTTGCTCCCTTTATTGTGTTACCTAGGGAGTCAAGAAATTTTACTTTCGAAACTTCATGTTTTCATCTCAAGATTTTACAGGAAACAGGTTGTAATCAGATTAGGCCATCACAGAGAAGTTGTAGAAGTATATTTACTAAATATATTGGGAGAAATATATTTACTAAATGTAGACTATAATAACCAATATAATAATAAGGTTCATAAAGTTTCATGAAACTAGTGACTCAACAGGATGCAAATATAGAAAGGGGGGAGAAAACAGGAGTTAAATATTCCTTCAAAATAAAACAGTGTGATATTTACTGTAACAATCGCCCTTTTGAAGCCTTAATGTCAAAAGCAGAATCTTATAAAAGCATAAGTCTAACTCCAGTGATTTAATGCAGTTTGTTACCATGCAAAGTATATGAAGTACTACTACCAATTTGTGTGCAAGGTGCTTGAAATCAAACTCAGCATACAGTGCCTGCTTAAACTACGCAATCTCTCAAGACAGGGTGACACTGAAGATCAAGTTAAGCTTGTGGCTGAAAATATGATTCAGTTCATGGAGCTTCTAATGTGGTTTGAAAGTCAGCAGGCTTTGATCTACCAAGCACACAACAAGCTGATGGATTTGATAAATTGGGTTAAAGACATTGCATTACAACAATTTTAAAACTATCAACAAGAAAACCAGTGGAGACAAGAACTGTTCTAGGCAATAGCTGCAAAGTTGAATGGACACTACAAGTATACTACAAGTCACTACCACCATGGTTTAAATCGATATAAGTCACTACCACCATGGTTTAAACAACCAGCTGCTTCCTTTTATAGCATTGTTCACATTTTTTACTCCAATCAGGTGCCTTTTGTGAGTTTGGACCTTCAGCTACTGAAATCAGCCTCTGCATGGCAGAAAGAGCATGACAAGGAATGTGCTGCTTACATGAACTTTGTCAAAGAATACCAGATACCTTTGACTGCGACAGTGTTTTGGTGTCTGTTTCTGATCGTTTTCCACATCTCTACAACTTGGCAAAATACTGCCTTACCATCAGCTTGTTGTGTGCTTGGTGTATCAAAGCCTGCTGACTTTTAAGCCATGTTAGAAACTCCATGAACTGGATCTTCAGTGTCACCATGTCTTAAAAGACAACATAGGATAAGTCTGTACTGTGTGCTAGGTGTGATTTCAATCTACACACATGCAAATTGCTGGTAGTACTTCATATTCTTTGTGTGGTAATGAACTGCATTAAACCACAATTCCACTTTGTAAGCACTGGCTCTGGTGCAAGAGACAGTCACATACAGATCCCTGCTTTGATTGGTGATGTACTCCCCATATCAAAGCTTACAGCCTGGATAATGTTTGAATGCTTTTTTAAAAAGAGAAAACCAGAATATCTACATCAGGAAAATGTGTACACCAGATGTCACTTTGGACTAAAAAAAAGGATGTGTGCATTGCCAGTAACATGAATTGCATTGGGCATCATTCCATGGAGCACAACAGAGAAAATTTTGCACATATACATTGCATTATCAGACCCAAATGCTGAGATCTTGTTAAATTCTAAGCCATAGTTTACAACGCCCTTCACTACAGCCTGTGCCACAGTAGAAAAATTGACAGACGTGAGGCGAACTGCCTCTGCTTGAAAAACAGGGAGGTTGCAGCCTGTCCAGCTCCCAGGTAAAAATAAAATGTGCAGGACATAGATATCTTGGGCATCTGTTGCTTTAATCAAGATTGATTCATATTCTGCCAATGCAGATGTTGTAGCCTGAACATGTGAAGCAATTATTTCTGGTAGATAATCTTGGCAAAGCTTGTTTGGACATGGGAAACTACCAGGATTTGGCATGTGTTTGTTCAAGTAGTCCCTTAATTTGGGGTTATCAATTTTCTCCAGAGGAATGTTAGTGGCTGTGAATGCCTCCACTGCACAAATGTAGCCTCTCTTGTCAAACTGCTCTCAGTGTTTTTTTTAAAGATTGAAGACATTGTTTCTTGCTCTGACTTTCAATCTCCGCAGCAGTCTTTCACTTTATATGTGATTGAGACTCTAAATGCTGTTTTTCCTTGACATATCCAGAGTCACATTGCACAATGAACAAAACATTTTACTGCCATCTGCATGCAAGGTCCCTACAGGGCACTGCCTTACATGATCCTGAGCTGAAATGTATTTAGCTTTCTCAGATTTCTTTTCACTCATTATCTTCAGATGACAGCATTACTGCAGCATTACATCTGGCTTCTTAAAGGATGGCACCAAAACCCTTTTGCTTATTTGCCTCATGTCTTCACTGAGTCTACACCACTAGCTCAGCTGCACAGTAGTTCTCTGTCAAACCCCGTGCTCTATGACTGCTGGGACTGCTGTACTTCCTTTGTATTCCAGTAAGCTTTTGTTTCATGTGATTCCATGCAAAATTGCGGGAAACGTTATTCTTTGTGATGATCATGAAAACCACCATTTTTCATCGTTTCTGCAAAACCACAATTTAAGCAGGCCCCTATCTTCTTCATAGTTCTTCAAGAAATGTAGGCTAAAAACTGGAGTTTCTAATTAAACGAAAATAACTGAATACAACAGCATGCTAAAACATTTGTATGGTAAGGAAATGCAGTTTAGATGAAACCGAGATGGATCATGACTGAAAGAATAATCATCCATGGCTCCATGTCTTAGTGGGAGGAAATATCAAGGGGGGCCTCCTAGAAGTCCAGTATTGTATACTATCTACATTAATGATTTGTAGGATGGAACTGAGTGCACAGTTAGCAAATCTGCAAATGACACCAAGATAGATGGCGTAGCAGACCTTCGGAAGATTAGGATTTAGAATGACCTTGATAATGTGGAGAAATGGTCCAAATTTAATTGTATGAAATTCAACAAAGATAAGTACAAAGTCATGCACTTAGGGCAGAATAATCAAATGCACAAATAGACAAATGCACAAAATGAAATATGATTAGCTAGGCTGCACTACCACAGAAAAGGACCAGGTGGTTATAATCGACAAACTGAATATGAGTCAAGAGTCTGTGCACTATTAAAAAAAATAGCCAATAGCATGCTGGGTTGAATTAAGAGAAGTGATACTTGCAAATGATTCTTCTACTTCATTTAGTGAGGCCTCACCTTGAGTACTGTGTCTGGTTTTAGGAACCATGCCTCAAGAAAGAAAAATTTTGGAAAGGGTCCAGGGGAGTGCAACAAAAATGATCAGAGGTCTAGAAAACGTAATTCACAAGAAAAGATTGAGAGAGCTGGGGTTATTTAGTCTGGAGAAAAGGAAGCTGAGGGGGGAATTTGATAAAAGTCAAACAAATGAAGGAGATGGCGATCAGACAGGGCAAGTTAGGGTCTTAAATTGGAACCAAGGGAATTTAGCTTGGATATTAGGAAAACCTTCCTCACTATGTGGGTGGTTAAACTTTGGAACTGATTACCAAGAGAGGCTGTGGAATCTTCATTCTTAAAAGTTTTTAAAAGCAAGGTATACAAACAGTTGTCTGGAATGGTTTAAGCAGGAATGATCCTGCCTTGGGCCACGGGTTGGATTAAATGATCCCTCATGGTCCCTTCCGGGCCTATTTTTCTATGATTCTAAAACATAAGACAGGTCGCAGGATTGCCAAGAAGTAAGATTTCTACCTTGCTCTAAATGTTATATTGTTTTGTCAGTAATCTCTGGCTGCCACTACAAAAAGACAATTTTTAATGTATCAAAACTGGCTTATCTATCAAGCAAACTACTTTTCCTGACTGAAAACAAACTCATGCACAATTATCAAGTTAAATGGAGTCTTCCTGCCAAACAACCCCATTGTCAACTCCTAGCCTGGCAAAGCCTATGGCGTCATCAAAGTTGATGGTTTAGAATTAGGCTTATTGAGCAGTCTCATCTATAATAAATAGTCTCAATAATACAATTTGGGGTCTAAATAAATCATGTCCTTCTGCTGAACAAAATGAAAGGAGTACCACAAGCCAGAGTCCTCAACTGAGAGCTGCTTTCTGTGGGCCCTCAACTGTTTAAAACTAGGAATCATTAACAAGAAGCAGTTTAAGATGATCTGCACTGCCTTGGTACTTTATGGAGGGAAAAGTGTTCATTTCTGCAGCCAGAACATAACCCATAGGAAGTGAATCAACACCTGGAACTAGACAGAAACTTAGTATTGTCTTATGGGGAAAAAGTGGTCTCTATCTTTGCTGCTGAAACTATTGGCACATTGACAACTACATTTTGTAGTAGCTGATGCTTCTAAGCAATGTCCAAGTTCAGCTCCTTGCAGAGCCCACAGCAATAATCTGGCCTAATTAACAATATGCCAGTAAAGTCTTCTCTCTACAGAAATACTCAAACATGCATTCTCACCATTTCTATAATATCCTGAGTTCTCACGAAGGAGCTATTTAATCAATTCTCAAAATCTCCAAGCCGCAGCTCAGTGACACACAAGTAAGAAAAGTATCCCCTGACACTTCACTTAAGACATTTCAGAAGTTTTCAAGTTTTTCCCACTGACCCTGAGGCTTTGAGGGCACACACCACACACAATTAACTCAACTTGATAGAACATCCTTGGAATGTTTCCACTGGAAAAGCTGTTTTGATAGGGCATAATGGTGAGGAGGCAGGTCAATCAGTAACAGCTAGAACATTTGGGAGCAAGCTTCCTACAAAATAGTATGCCTTGTATACAGAGTCATACATTTTATATCTTTGCAGTAAGATGCAGTTAAGACCTTGAAAATAAAGGAAAAAAAATTGTGAATTAATTCTCAATAAACAGCTCAACCTCTCTATAAATATTATTCCCAATTAATTATCTGACCAGCTCTTATCTTTACATGTATCCACACATATTATATATATAAAATCTGACAATTTGGGGAGAAAAGAGCTATTAATAGATAGTTCAGCCTTGACACCTACAGAAAAACAGGAAAAAAGATTACAGCTTTCCTTTTATGCTAACTCACTGTTCCTCTCTGCTTTCACTCTGCCACAGCTATAAAACCCAAATCGCTCTGATGATTTAATGAATCTTTTCTTCTTTATTTCAGTCCTTTCCTTCAGTAGTTCAGATAAAATGTATTTTATCTTCCCTGCACTCTTTCTCTTGGAATGTCATAGAATGAGACATAGAAGAACAAAGGATGGTATTTGATAGATTGTATTAAATTCATTGCCTTCCTGAATTATCATTCTACCCTAAATAATTCTTTATGTGAAAATGAAATATGAAAAATGTGATATATCTAGCAAAATAGCTTCAATTTCTTTATAATTAGCTCAGCTTCATTCAGAATGCCTGTCTTTGGTCTTATTATTATAAAACAGATACAAGCTGTGAAGTGTTTAAATAGCTGTTTTGATTGGGTAAGGAGAAATGTTTCTCGAATGTCTGATTCAACACAGTGAAGGAAAAAACCTAAAAACAAGTTTTCCTTCTGTTTAGTGACCTGTTACCATTTAATTTTCAACTTTGTCTCATGACATGAACAGTAAATTCCCTGTGAAACTCAAACTGGAAATGAAAAACATTCTCTGTCCCTTTACCTAAACACACTGCCTGCTGCTGGCAGGCTGCAGCTGGAAAAGATCCCAAGTTAGTCTATCTCTAGCATGCAGGTGTCTGGAAGCAAAACTGGTACCCTTTTGGCATGGATATGCTTGTAAATCAAATTCAACACTACAGCATCTCTATGTAACATGTATAGCTACTGGCAGGAGAGCATCCAGCAGGCAAAATGTCTCAGACATTGGTACTTCAATGGATTACTGTTAAAATGCAATCTTATCTTTACATATAGAGTAACTGCAATTCCATATAAGTAATTATAATACAAGCCAGAAATTGTGTATGGTAAAGGAGCCACAGGAAAAAAACCAAAATAAACAAAGCTGGCAACTCGTGAGAAACCTCTTACATGATGGTTCAAAAAAATGTTTATTAGGGTATAGCTCTCATAATGGAAGAATGTGTTCCTCTAGTATTTTAACCCAAGTGAATTTCTTAGTTCCTAAATTTTACCACAGAACATGTTCTGTGTGTGCAATTGCTTTGAAATGTGAATAGTACTAAACAATAATGCAGATAGGCCAAGCTGGGGCTACCAAAATAATTTCATAATATCAAGTTAATCACAAAAGGAAGGACTTCATTACCCACAAGTTCTGGGCAAGTAACCTTAGTCTGGGAATAGAGTATGAGTAAAAGCAAGCCTTAGAGATATATGAAAGCACCTTGCACTTTCTCTAATGCTGCTTTTCATTCTTGACATAATCACTTATAAAAATGCCTCATTATCCTCCTTCAACACTCTCTGGACAACTCTTTGCCTTGATACTTACCAAACCCTGATAATGGTTATGTCACTGGTATACCAAGACCACTGCCTAGCAAAATGACCAATGCTATCTCATAGTTTCCTTGTAGTCACCTCAGCTTTTGGAGCAGAGACAATTTTTGCTCCCTCTACTTAATGCATAGCACACCAGAGAACTCATAACTGGGTTGGGCTCCAAGCTATTCTGGAGAGAGAATGGGTTTATCTACACATGCACTTTACTGCAGATTTGACTAATTAATTCTACAGTAAGGTATTACCATCTACACATGCGCCCACATTAGGGTGCAGTAAATTAATTAACTCTGCTGTAGGATAGTAACATCCAGGACAAGTACTATCTTACAGTGGAGTAATTTACACCACCACAATGCACATGTAGTTGGTAACCAGGGCTGGCTAGGGCATAAAGGTGCTACAGCAGGGGCTGCCTCCTGGCTAGTCCAACAGCATAGCATCCTTGTACTCCAGTCAGCCTCTCTGCTGTCCAGTACTGCCACCCAGAGCCTGGGGCTGACCCCCCCCGGGGGTTCCCTGTCAGCCCAGGGCTGCTCTACCCTGGATCAATGTGCTACAGTCCTGGGTACATGGAGAAATGCTGTGGTTTGGAGAAATGAACTCCAGCACAAACTGTGCTAAAGTTTATTTCTTTGCCCTAATAACACATGTAGATGCACCCATTTATAATAAGAGGAACAGGAATAGACTGGAAGTAAAGATTGCGAAGACAGGCAAACAAAAGGGGAGTGAAAAAGAAAAGTGAGATCTGTGGTTGGAACAGAGTGAGTGCAAGAGTGAGAATGAAAGTGCCTGGTCACAGGGTTCAGAAAGGAAGAAGAAAGGTCTAGGGGAGTCATGCAATTCAATAGGCAACACTGAATTAGTAAATTCATTTCTCATGATTTGTTTTCATTTTAGGACTAGTACATATCCCCTTAGAAGAAAACAGAATGTTATCACTCTACTCCAAATCTTGAACATTTACACGTTCCTCATGCCTTTTAAAACCAAATTGCAAGGAGCACTCGAAATGTTTATCTAAACCAGTGGTTTTTGACTTTTTTCATTTGCATATCCCTAAAAAAATGTGAATGGAGGTGCAGACCCCTTTGAATTGTAAGTGAGGCTATTCACATATTTTTGATTGATCATAGTCATCTTTTAGACATAGTCTGTGGTCCCCCCAAGG
This sequence comes from Crocodylus porosus, assembly GCF_001723895.1. Classification (NCBI taxonomy): domain Eukaryota; kingdom Metazoa; phylum Chordata; order Crocodylia; family Crocodylidae; genus Crocodylus; species Crocodylus porosus. Next base: position 23,166,147 of record NW_017728917.1, read on the forward strand.
TTCCGCAGACCACAGGTTGAAAACCACTGATCTAAACAATTATAAGAACATTTCAGAAATGGATTATTTTTATTTCATGTACTTAAATATTTGAAAATACAGACCCAGTATTTTGATGTGAAACAAGATTGCAAACTCTCTGCAGATCAGTGCCAAAAATGACCTCAGATTATGCTCAAATTGGAATTACCTATCCACATAAAATAACAGAAGAAAAATATCAATTTTCAGCCAAAAGCTATGTACTAATATTGTTTTGATTTTCTTTATACAGCTTAATATGTTGCTTGTCTTCTACTGGGAATGCTGGAAGCAAAATTTCCACAGATCCAGCTTCATGTTCTTGCATTTCAGTTGCTTGCTGATGTTGCAGATAATTTTTTTTAAAAAGAGGGAGGGTGGTGGGGAAATGATGTCCCATATGAAAATCTGGGAGTGTAAGAGAACTATGAAATACCTCCAAAAAATGTACCGAACCTCTGAAAATCTAAAAAATAGGATTTGTATTCTGCATGTTCGAAGTAACTGTATACAAGCAAAAATAATTATAATAGTAACCTGTTTCAATGAAAATAAAGTACTGTAATATTTATAGCCTGTGCCAGAGTTATAATGGCTGTGGGGTGAGAAGTGAAGTGTCACAGCATGTTCCACATGTTTTTAACACTGTTTCTAAAGGCTCTGGAGGCTATTAAATTTAATGAACCCATCTGCTATGAAATAGAGGCCCAAACATAATCAGTTTTCTCAGTGCCATATAATACAGATGGCATTCCATGTTCCACATTCCCAGCAGGAATTTTATGTTCCTCTTTAAGTGCAGAATTTTTGTTTTTGTTTTTTGATGTTTTGAACATCTTTTTGATCTGTGGCATTTTATTGTGCAAATACTGTATACAGTGATGCATATCAAAAGTGTTAACTCATTAAAATAAATACTGCCATCTCCTTAAAACCTTTTTTTTTCTAGTAGCTTTGACAACTAGCAATTAGCTCTGCATGGTAATATTCTGTGGCTAATGCAATCATTGAAAATTGCCCTAACAGCATACTTTCCAGTACTAGCACTGGAGTAAAAGCAAACATGCAATTTATTAAACAAGAAAGGGTTTATTTCAAGAGCTGAAAGGTGTATATATAGACACATTTGTCTATGTGCAAATTGTACATAATACATTTGTTTACATGTCTTAAATTGCAGCTTTTGTATGTATCAGCAAGGAAAATTTGCAAAAATAATCATTCATATTACAGTTAGATTATTGCAGACTTCATTTTTCCATGCATGCCCCTGTTTTCTTCTTAAGGGTTTCAATTTGTTGCTTTATTGGGTCATGCTGCTCAGTGACTCTTGTACCTACATTGTGTGATCAGGAGCTCTCAGCCTCCATTTAAGTGGCACAGCATTCCTTGCTCTGATTAGCACCCAACTGCCAGGCATAAGTAATTCAGGTTGTGCATTTGCTTACAAAAAAGGAACCCATTCTCTTGTTAATGATATCTTTTAGGTGCAGCTGAAAATAATGAGCATGCATGAATTCTATTCAGCTGAGAGGTTTAGGCATTTACAATCTTGAGCATTCATTATGTTTTGTCAGTTGATACACAGATCTTACTGGATTTAAGACAATTAATGTTGTTAATAGTAATTCATTTATTCTGCATTCAGCAGTAAGGCAAATAGATTAGAACAGCTTAACAGAAAACTGGAATGTTTAATCATGATGACTGGGCCAGGCAGTTCTCAAAACCTGTGTGTGTAAGTTTTTGCATTGGACCCTCTAAGAGAATTGCTTCAGAGTCTCCAGAACAAAACCCATTGGCATGCATGTACACATATATGCATGCATGTGGGTATTTGAATATGCCCTTGTTTTGGGGTGTGAGAAGGTGCACTGCCTCACTGAAGTAGAGGTCTTGATACCCATTCTAAACCTATCAGCCCCAGCTGCAAAAAGCCACAGATATCTGAGCAAAAAGTCAAACTAGTTGTGGTCCATGAAAGCATGGTTTCAGTGGAACTGCATTACCAAGATGCCTTCGACATGTACCTGTATTTGGCTAAGATCTTTGGAAAAGGCAAAACAGCCTGGGGCTGTATTATTTCTTCCCACCAAATTAGTGGAGGTTGGAAAGTAGGTGGGTGATAGGCAAACTCCAAGGCCAACTCCATCTTTTCTGCAGATCAGGGGAGAAGGAATGGTGCTGTGGAGGTGCCCAACCACCTTTCCACCTGGTAGAAAGCTGAGATCCACATACGGAAGACCCCCTCTATGACCAAAATAGGTACCATTCTGGCCCTTTGTTACCAATGGAAGAAAATTCTTGGATTCCTGGTGAAGACATACAGGAAATCTTATTAAAACTAGGATACAGAACCAAAATTATCCAAATGAATTTTGGAGTGAGCAGGTGCTACTCTCAGGGGATTACTGGGAACCTCTCCAATGATGGGCAGTAATTTCTAGACATTAAGGGATACTGAGTTGGCCACAAGAAAGTATTTCCCTTGTTCTTTATGTGTGCCCTGCTGTTCTGTGGGGCACACACAAAGAAGTGTCTGCCACTCTCAAGGCCTTTACGTTGGCAAGGTAGAGTTGCATCTTTATAGACTAACTAAATCAGAAATGTGTAGCATAAGCTTTCATAAGCAGAGGAGTTACTTCCTCAGATGCTGTGAAGGGACTGCTGGAAGCTGACTGCTAACTTAAAAGCAGGAGTTACAATAAAAAACGTAAGGAAATGCGGACAAAAAAGAAGGAGACACTGCTGGGAGAGGCAATGTGGGTACAAGAGAGAAAAACAAATCAGTTAACCCATTGAGACATAGGGCACCTATACACATGCCAGACATCTGCTCTGAAACGTGATAATTAACATGTATCAGTGCAGATTCAATTAATCAAGTCTGCTGGACATCCACATGACACAGTTCAGCCTATGAATGATTTCTTGTTCTGCAATTTCCCATTCAAGTTTTGTTTTTAAAGTTTTGTTGTCTAAAGGACAGCTACTCTGAGGTCAAGAATGGAATGTCCTGGGGAGTTTAAAGTGTTCTTCTACCGGCATGTCTTTCCTTCTGGTATTGATGTTAGATCAGTGTTCATTCATTCTTATACATAGGGATTGCCCTGTCTATCCACTGAAGACAGCAGAGGGACACTGTAAGCAGGTGATGGCATACATGACCCTGGTAGAGGAGTAACTGAATAAACCTCAGATCTGTGCTATTTGATCCAGTGATGAGGAGAAGAAACAGCAGGCATCTTGGTCTGAAGCAAGGTATGGTGACTTGGGGTGAGATATTTTATTGTTGGAGAGACTCCACTTGAAGTTAGAGTGCCTTGAGGCAGTTGTCTTTTTCCAGGAGGTGCTGGAGGGTCACTAATGATGTGTTTGAGGTATTTAAGATGGGGTCTGAGGTGACAATCCCAGGGGATTTTGCTGTTCTTCTCTTGGGGTTGATACTGTAGTGGGTTGGAGAAGGGTTTGAGTCTGGGTCTGTTGATCTGAGCGGCTACAGTTTTAGGATAGTAGTATAATTGTAAGAATCCCTGTATCAGATCCTTAAGGTATGCATCTTGGTCAGTGGGATCAGAGCAGTTGTAATGTAAAGCTTGGCTGTAGATGATGGGTTTAGTGGTGTACTTAGGATGAGAGCTGTTGGCACAGAGGCAGCTGTAGTGGTCAGTTGGTTTCAAATACAATGTGGTGGTGTTAGGTCTATTGCAAACTTTCACAGTGGTGTCCAAGAATTGAATGTACTGGGAGGAGTCTCCCAGAGTCAGTTTGATAGAGGAGTAGAAGTTGTTAAAGGCCTGATGGAATTTCTCTTAATATTCTTTCCCACGTGTCCATATGATGAAGATGTTATTAATGTACCTGAAGTATAAAATGGGGATGAGAGAACAACTATGGATGAAGCAGACATCAAGGTCTGTCATAAATATCCTGACAGACTGGGGGACTGTACATGTGCCTCTAGCAGTGCCATTTATCTGTAGGAGTCCTAAAATCTATTTACAAAGCCTATACTATATATCCCTGATTTATTTAACCCATAAATAGGGACCTACTGAATTCACAGTGGAAGTGGGGTGCACAGTGACTTCTTTAATTTTGCAGGTTTCCACATGTGGCCCTCCTTTCCCCCTGCTGCTGATTAGCAGAGGTGCCCCACTGCTTCCTACTTGCTCATAGTTGGTGGGGAAGTTAAAAGTGCCGCTTTAAATATGAAACTCTTTTTGCCTCCCACTGCTGATTGTCCGAGGGGCCCTGACAGCCCCGCTGCTTGCTGCTGACAAGTAGGGAGGAAAAAATGGTGCCATATTTAAAACTGAAGTTTTCACTTCCACCAATCAGAAGCAAGTGGGAAGTGGGGAGCAGCAGGGCCCCTCTGCCAATCAGTGGTGGAGGGGGCACATAGGGGAAACTCCAAGATTACAGGAGCCATGGCACACCCCACTTCTACTGAGGATTCAGTAGGTCTTTACCTATAAAGGTGCAATTTCTGTGCCTTCTGCTTGACTCCAGACTAATATGGTTAAATACCTCTCTCTGCTAAAGGATAGCAGGGACCCTTCCCTAACAGTTTGCTAAAGCTTCACAATGGTGACTTTCAGAAAGGTCCTTGATATAAGGAACAGGCAATATAATCCCTTTGCATAAAGGCCAGAAGCTCAGAGGAGGTAGAGAAGGAAAGTGACTTTCAGGTCAGTATTTTGGAGGGTTCATTGCCCATTAATCTTGAATACAAAGCCACTAGGAATAAGAAGAGATAAATGCATGCAGGGGAGCATACAGAAACTACAGTCGGAGAAGTAAGTACAACACAGGGAGAGCAGGAGCCATAGCAGAAGTGTGGGACTAAAAATAAAACAGCTTAGACTCTTGTGAGTTTTCACGATAAAACTAGCATCAAATCAAATTTGTGGATTGTGTATACATATTCTTTTCACAGCTGTTAGATGGTATTTAGGACATGTCAAGACTCAGATCTAAGGCTCATCTTTAGATCATCCACAATCAGCTTAAGCCACAAACCAGCCTGCCTTGTCAACGTCATTCATTGTAACTTCTTACAAAGCTGTCTACATTGTGTTCTTAAGCAACACCCTAGGATGAATCCTTTGCATCTTGAAAAACAAGGTTTCCTTGTGCCATACAAAACAAAGTCCTTCTAGGAACTGGTTTGAAGGCTATTTGTTTTTTCTTCTGAGAAGTAAAGATAGAACTTTGGATGGAACAGATATATGCCATAGAGAACTGGATTTAAAACAATTAATGTTATAGAGAACTGTATTTAGAGCCATAGAGAACTGTGAAATCATTGCTGGCATTTCCTGGGCTCAAGGTCTCCATTGTAAGTACCAAACACAGTGTAAGGAAGGAAGGGCTAGAAGGCCAGCAGCTGCAATTTTGTATCTACAATTTAAGCACTCCATTGAACTGAATCCAGAATTTGAACTTTGGGGTTTACAGGAGAAGATTGCAATGACCTAGCTCAGATCGGAGGTGGGCAGACGCTAGGACACAGCCACTGATGCTGCTTTTCCCTGCTGCTACGGTGTGGTAGACTGAAAGCAGCATGGTACAGGCAGAACTCCCCTTCCACTGAAGCCTCCATCACCCAACTGCAGTACAATTCAGGGAGACCCCCTGCTGCCAAATGCTGAAGCCAGTGCTCTGTGGGCCATAGGTTGCCAACCCTTGCTATAAGTCATAGAACTGTGTGCGACTAAGGAGGAAAGAGTGATATAAATAAAGGATTGAGAGAACTTAGAGAATCCTACTCATACATATCCACATGGACTCAAGCTGTCTAGCTTGTGATGACTTGGAGGCAGAGTACATTTTTAAAATACTGCCATTTTATGCTCCAAAATGAAAGCTCAATAAATTGCTGTTAGTTCAGTTCCCAGCCTCCTTACTGCATTGGAGCCTTAAACTAGTTCTGGTGTGATCCCAGCTGATTTTGAGATCCCAGCCTATTTTAGGTCTGAGCCATGGGACCCCACCAATGTCTGGAACCAGCTCCAGTGGGATCCCAGGGCTGAGACCAAAAAATTCAGGACTCCAGTGGAGTACCACATTCTGTGTTTAAATCGCAGTAAGCATTACCATGCAACTGGTCAAAAACTCTCTAAGCCATATTATTATAGGCTGCTTATGGATGTTAATAAACAAACCCCTCCCCCTCACACACTTTACTGGAAGAAGCAGTGCATTACTTCAGGCTGGCTCTGCAGCATCTGTAAAGACTGAGTGCTTCAGTGTGGCTTTTTGGCCCTTTTAGCTGCAGATGATTCAGTCAGCTATTAGAAAAAAGTGCTATAAAAGCCCTACCAAAGTGTTGGATCTTTACAGGCACCAAGCAAACTGGGCTGAAGTAATGTGCTGCCTTTTGTGTTTGGTAGAGGAACACGATGAGTTTAAAGTAAAGTGCCATTTTGTAGTGGTTGGGGGATGGGGGGACAACTGCAAGCTCCCATAAGGTTTACTATAACTTAAATACAACATGTGCTAAGTGTAACATGAAACAATAATCAGACAAGGCCATATGTCACAGATCGCTTAGCAATACTCCACGTGATGCAGGTACACTATCATGGGTTTGTGGTACGTACCTGGTTTCTGTGACAAAAATATTAATTATTTTACTGAAAAAGCAGAAAGCTAATAATAGCCTAATGTCTTGCATATGCCACCAGGAAAGACTCCTCATTTTGTTCTCTTAAGAAGATACAGATTAGTTTGAAGAAAAAGTCATTTTTTGAGCGAAGTCTGAAAGAATATTGTCATTTCTGGCCACTCCCAATTCAGAGCTCTGATGGGCACAATTCAAAATGATGATTTTGTAATGGTGACACAAAGTCTAGCATTTTCAATACCCCTAGCTAGTGGTACCCCAGTGAAGAAATGTTTCAAATTACTGATTATGTACCTCTTATCATAGGCCTGAAAAGTCCCATTACATGATAAAAAGCAAGAAAGCAATATGCAAAAGCATGAAAATGAAAACCCCTGCTTGGTTGCAAAGAGGGAATATATTGATAGTAATGCTGGATCACCAGAGCTATATGAAACTCTGCCGTAATAAGCCTACCTCTTTTAAGTCTCAGGCAAAGGGGAAAAAAGGTAGGAAACTGAATATTTTAAAACTTTTTCTCTATTCTTCTCCTAGTCCTTCCCTCTAGCATTCCTTATATTGGTTCCAGCTGGAACTCCAGTACCCCTCTGTTCTTCCATTCTTCAAGAACAAGGATAGTTTCCAGCAATGGCATAGGTCGTAAGCATACCACGGAGAAGTAGTTTCTCTTCACATTTGAATAATGGAAAGCAGTCCTAATACAACCAGTATCCCAACAAAAATTAAAAATTTACACTTAAAAAAAAGAAAAACATTCTTCAGTTAACAGTCCAACTTTTTTACTTTTGGTCTGAAAACTAAGAAGCTCTTTCTATTGCAGCCAGCCAAACAAAGTGCTGCTAGCCAAGCTTAGAAGGCTCAGCATCCAAGGAACTGCAGGCAAAGTATTATACTTATGCACTTTAAACATTTTGAACACCATTTTTCATCACAAAAAACTGACAAAGGCATGGATTGGCCAAATTTCACTATCAGGCTCTTTCTTAAAATGAAAACTCTGAGGTACCACTTCCGCTTTTTTATCTTTTTACACATACAGGAAAGGCCACCTTTGACCCTCCACATTCCTGCTGTACATAAGTTCTTAGTAGACCTACTCTAATTTCTCTCTAATTATCTTTGGCCTGAAGGGGCCATTGTTATGACCAAGGATCACTGGAGTGCAAGAAGTAGTGTAAGGTGAGCAGGGCACTGGTCTCAGACACCAATGTACAGAGGGAAACTACACCATGGCTTTCTAGCACCCCCTACCCTGGGCAATAAATAATTGCTATAATTATAACTCTGAGTGGGAGACTGTCCACCCATCTTCCCAAACTATCCTCTCTTGCACTGGCAGTCAACAGCTAATACCTAAACCAGTTCATTTTCAAAAATTAAACTGGACACTCTCTCTCACTTCTTAATTCACCCCTAATTAAATGAAGCATTCCAATTGGTTTCTTATGATCAGGCATATAAAGCAATATGTAGGCAGAGCTTTAGGTACAACCTGAGCACCTGTAGTGACCAGGGGAAGCATATTAGCAGGACCAAGACACTGGGTCTGAGACTTACACAGAGCTTTTGTTCTGGGGCACACAGAAAGTCCTTGACAACTGCTGTTTCACCAGGGTTTGGTTTACATGTTTCCTGTACAATCTCTCTGATTATTTTGGGGGAAAAAAAGAGGTATTTATAACTGAGCCCATTCTTCTACTTTTAAATTCTTCCCTGTACCACCCAGCCCCATAGGGCCCCAATCCTTATTGGAAATCCCATGACCTTCCAAAATGTAAATAAATAACATATATATTTTTCCTATGTTCTCTTCCAGACTTCTCTAAGCTCCCCCTAGTCTTCCCATGTATATACTGCATTTACTTAGTATATACTAAGAACATAAGAATTGCCATTTATTGGGTCAGACCACAGGTCCATCTTGCTTAGTATCCTGTGACAGGAGCAGAAGGTAGATGCTGAAAGGGAGAGTGAATTGGGTATCATAAGGGATTTTTGCACTGCTCCTCTCTCACTTGCAGCCTCTAATTTATAAGGTCTAGGAAATTCTAATTCAAATGCTGTATTCATTACTCCCTGTTCAATAGTTACTAATGCCCCTTTCCTTCAAGAATGTGTCCAATCCCTTTTTGAATCTGGCTAAACCATCAGCTTCCACAGCATCTGGTGGCAATGAGTTCAGCACTTCAGTGACAAACTTTATGAAAATGAACTTCCTTTCATTCACTTACTACCTACTAAACTGACTACCTATTTACTACCTGATGGCTAGAAAATGGTATTTAGAGGTTTGCTTTCAGGAACTGGCTTGTAGGTAAAAGTAGATATGCAGTAGAACAATGGTCCAGGGCAATGGCAAGGGTTAACTGATTTCTAAAAGACTGTTTGTGATAGTGTCTTCAAGGTCCACTGTGTCTGACACAGGCAAGCAGGAAGCAGACACACAGGTTAGGAAATTGAACACATATACCACACTGTTCCATAACAGAGATAAGGGTCTCTGCCACGTTGGCTGGGTCACAGTGCCCAGCTCCAGAGCCCTTGGGATTTCCAGTTTTGGTAGATGGACCAAATTAGGAGAAACTGGTAAAGCCCAAATTAGGATGTGTGCATGTGATAGGTTTGTGAAACAAAGGCATATGCTGACATGACAGAACGTGGATAGTATGATGACCACAGGGAAACTGATCAGCAATGCCCAAAGATGAAGAGTCATCAGAAGAGGCAAAGAATAAAAAAAGGAAGGATTTCAGAGCAGTAAAGGGTCCCTGAGAGGGAAACCCAGGGCCACCATGGACTGAGGGCACACCACCAGCCTCCCTTACCCACCCTGCTGGTTGGGGAGGAGGGGTGGCAAATGGACCCCAGCCTCCAATCTCTGGGCTGCTAACATCTGATATGCAAGAGAGAACTTCAGAGCGAAGCTTGCCTACTGGCGAGACATACCTTGACCCTTTAAGCCCTGGTAGATATAGAATAGTTTATATATTTCTTATCTGCCATTACTGTTGTGACAGGGGGCCAACTAAAGGCCAGGTCTCAGCATTGGCCCACCCACCTGTCTATATGGGGCAGTTCACCCAGTCTCACCTGTCATGACTTGCTGTTTTGTCAAACTGGTGTAGAATGCAGGAGAATGCCCATTTTTAACTCCCCGATGCCAAAGACCTCTATACATGACTCTGACCTTCCCTTATCATATCCCATGCCTTGCAGATGGATCCAGTTTATTATTATAGCTCCGGCTTGAGGCCAGGCCAAACTCCATTGTTGGGCCTTTCACATTTGGGGTCCCCTATTTGGGGTCACATTTGGGGACCCCTATTTGGGGTCACACTTATAGAGCCCCTCTCCCCCCCCCACTGGAGCCTATTCTAATCTGTCCTCTCTCACTGGGCTTCTTGCACACTGCCCCTCACTGGGTCACACCTAACCTGCCCTGCTCCCTCAGGCAACCACGTAGGCCATTAGGCTTGCCTACTTTCATTCCCTGACTGGCTGGCACACAGCCTCTAGGGCCCTCCACGACCCTCATCTGGATGGTGACCAGCCTCTGGGCTGACTCTGCCCCTATCCCCTCACCAGGAAACTGGTACCCAAAAGTGCCCTGCCACAACTGTATATCAATAAAATTTGCCTATTATCAAATGGAGAGGTTGTGATCAGTCTGAGGGTTTGGGTCATAAACCCAGTGCCACTGCTACCAACATACTTCTTCCTGGTTATCCATTATATGCAATGCTTTCCACTCATCTCTATTTATCTAGAGGAGTAGTACTGAACTTTAAGCTAATCTTTCCAGTTTTTCTCCTCTCAAATCATGAAAGAAATGGGGACTAGAGTGTACAACATAAAATTTATTCAACAACAGCATTTTGAACCAGATTTTGTTGAAAGAAAGGAAAAGAGAAAAAACAGCAGTTTTATCCAAGTTTAGAATGACAAAGATGAGAATCAGAGTTGACCTCCAAGACATCATTTATACAGAGTTTTCCCAAAAAACTGTCAGAAATTCAAAGAGGAAATGTTAATGGACATGTCAAACAAGACTAGTGATTACTTAAAGTATATGAAAGAAAGCAAGAAATGCACAAGAACCAAAAAGGCACAAATTTAAATTCTACCTTTTCAAAAAACATTTTGAATAAAGGGACTGTAAAAATAAGTATTTTTGCCTTCTGGTTCAGTGAAAAGAGGATGAGGGAGAGTATGGATTAACCCATGCTTTTTAAGTACTACTTAGGAATAAATCTGCCTCAAACAAAGAAACAAACAAACAAACAAACAGGAAATATGAAATAAGTGAATTCCCTCCAGGACAACATTTCCAAATGAGGTTTTATTTCTCCACAGTAACTGTAGTTCATATTTGTTTTCCATTATTTGATCCAACACCACAACTAAGGAATAAAAAAGGAAAGACTTAAGTAAATCTAAGACTGAAATAAAATAGCATTTGTAATTATTTCTTTTTCAGGAAGAATTTCTTTTGATTTGAATTTAAATTTGCTGGAGGTGTCGCATTCTGGCAAAGTTTAAACCTTTTTTTTCTTTAAAGAAAAAGTGAGTTTGAGCTCACCTGCTGGGGTTCTCTCAGCTTGCCCTGTTCTTATGAGGGTTGAAAAAACAGTTAAAACAATAAATGATTTTTGCTGATTATGACCTGTAATTTTCTATTATTCATAATCAATATACAGCACTAAATATTTGCACTAAATTAAGAATATGTTACATCTCCAGGTGCATGAACAATATATGTAATAGTTTGTTATTCCTAATTAGGCATATGAGGAAAAGAAAAAAGAAAAGATAAAAAGAAATCTTGATAGAACTACTGAAATCAAAGATCAGATGCAACTTACCAAAATATATTCTAAAAACAGTATGCTGTTTCTGTCCAAAATAGAAAATGTGCATTGAATCTAACTGTTCCCAAAGCTTTAAACTAAAAATTATACAACAATAAGGTAAAAAGTCACCAGATTCCATCGGGACAATATGCTTGTCTTGTTTTAAATGTTAATTTGTGCAGCATTTCAATATCTTTCTCTGTAAAGCATTACAGTAGTCATATGGCCATTGGTCTAATTTTCACAATAGACATATTAATGATTGCTGGAAGACTGTAATTTGATATAATTTTATTTACCTATTTTGAAAAGCATTTGGAAACAACAATGATTACTCAGAGTTGGTAATCTATACTCCACTTCCTGACAAACAAACTACACATCTGATGGTCATAAAGACAGTGATGGCACTGCATATTAGGCTTTATCTTCTAATTGCTAAGTTATTTGAAAATGTAAATACTTCCTAAGTGCTTTACCTGGAGTTAGTTAATGCAAACCATACAGAAGTCAAAATCTGTGCAGGGGCACATTCAGATAATGGAAATCAAATTCACAACTAACATTGTTATCCACAAAAAGACCTTTGATTCTAAATCCTCATTTTGTGCTGTGAGCATATATGAAATATTTTCTCATGTGGACTTACAGTGCTGTCAATATATGCCTCAGTCCATACCACATCATGCTCCTGGTCAATCACTTTTGGACGGCTAAGAACATGGAGATATTCCATGACATTTTCCTGTACATCGGCTAAGGTAGAAATCTGAGTAAAAAACCCTGTGAAAACCAATAAATAAATAAATAAAGTTATAAAACAGGTGGAATAAATTAAGGCAGATCGTAACAATGCATGATGCATGTTATATCTGCTACATTTTCTATTTATCTGTCTCTAAAGGAGAAATGCAAAAAGATGGTGTCAGATGAGAAACAGCCTCAACCAATATTAATCTGTGAAAGCAAAAGTCTGTGAAACTATGTGTTAGTCCTGAAAGGCTCAATGCCTGAGACTGTTATACATCATTGCACAGCCTGTCCTAAATGTTCAGTTCCAAGACAGCTTTGCTATTTCATAGTAAAGTAGAAGCTCAGGGATATTTTCATATGGTAGCTGCTTTATAATAATTAGAGCTGAATTAACTTTTCCAATACCCCAAACATAACCCCTCCGATTCCTCTCCCCACCGCCCCGACATGCACACCTTACCTAGTGCAGGTATCATTACAGACTTGAATATGGAAAATATAGCAATGGTACATCATTCCAGATCTGTGCACTGGAGATGTAGAAATGATTTGGACTCAGATTAATTGCAACAGGAGGTAGGCACCTAAATGCCATTGTACATCTGGGCTTTAATCTTTTGATGCTTACGTCCTCCAGATGTCTAATGAGGTAATAGGACTCCCCAATCTCACATGGGTGTTGGGAGGATAAATGGAGCAAAGAACATGAAGCACTCAGATACTGTAATAAGGGTGCCATAAAAGTACCATAGATGGATACTCAGAGGAAATCATTAACTCAAGCTATTTCACTCACCCAAAACAAGAAGTTTCAGTTAATTGATGACCTTAAAAACTAGAAAACTTTACTTTTAGACCTAAAATGCTGAACAGTGGTTGCTACTGAATGGGCAACCAGAAGTTACACTTCAGGGAAGTAGAGGAGCTGCTCTAATTAAAATCAATTCACCCATAAATAAATAAAGGATCAGGAACTAGCTGCAGCCACAGCCCTTCTTCCCCTCCACATTCACAAACAGTAAGAGAAGAAACTGCACTCTGAAGGAGACAGGTAGCACACCAAGCTTCCTCTTGCAATTAGGTAGCTTTAAGAAGTGTTCTCTTCTTTTTAATCATATTTGTTCCACAACACCACAGTTTACTAAGGTCTTAATACTATTACCATGACCTAGCCCAAAGCAAGGGGTGAATTCCAGCCATCTTTGTCACAATGCAGCATCAAAAGGAAAAGAAAAACAGAACAACGGAAGATACTCCTAACTAGACAAACAGCTTGGTTACTTTTCATTACAGGCCCAAACAGTGGACTCTCAGTAACATGATACTGAAAAAAACACTTCAGAGAAGATGCACATAGACATGTAATCAGGTCTAAAGCCTGTTTTGTTTGGTGCATATATTCAGCACTTGATTGGAAAAGGCAGAGTCAAATTAATCTGATCACTTTCACTTTGGATTCTCATTCTTCCAGCATTAATTCTCCATTTCACTGTATTTTTAGTTTATTAAAAATTTTATTTTTATTTACTAACCATGGTGTTCTGTACATATAGTCGCATACTGATATGTATTCTCAATGTTAATACTTTAAAAAATGTTTTTTGGCTGGGGCTTTCAAAGCTTTGGCATCACTGAAGTGCAATGATTGACATAACCTTAACTGGGAAACCTGTATTTGGGAAATCTACACGAGCAGATTGCTAACTTTACCCTTATTTTGTGCATCCAGGACTTGAGAGAGTCCAGAGAAGAACCACTCGTATGATTACAGGCCTGAAGAGCAAATCATACAAGGCAAGGTTGGCATATATGGGACTGTTCAGCCTAGAAAAGAGAAGACTTCAGGGGGATTTGGTGGCAGCTTACAAACATATCAGGGGAGAGCATTAGGGGCTAGGTGAACAACTGTTCACCAAAGCGCCCAAGAGGAAACCCAGGGGCAATGGTCATAAACTCCTAGAAGAAGGTTTTAGCCTGGAGATAAGGAAAAATTTCTTCATGTTAAGCCTGTGCGAATAGGGAAGTAGTCAATTTGGATTTGGATTTGGATTTGGCCTATGTGGAGGACAGTGATTCAATTCAGAGATTTGGGTCAGTGTCCCAAATCAATTTGGCTGAATCAGCTTCGGAAGATGCGGTGCTGATTTGGAGCGATTTGGTGATTCACCATAGACTATAATGGGGAATCATTGAAATACCTATAACTTTGTCATTTTTTGGCCGATTTAGATGAAAACAGTAGGGATGGTAGCCCCTTCTGAGAGTACAAAGCCTGCCAAGGTTCAAGGAGTTGGGTGCAGGGGTTTCTGGGAAACTGCACCTCAATGTGCTGACAAACAAAACTTGTGACGTGTGACTTTGTGTGTGTGTTACGGTGCAGTGGGGTGAAAACAGAAGGCATGGTAGCCCCTTCTGAGACCATGAAGCCTGCCACATTTCAAGGAGATAGTTGCAGGGGTTTCTCGGAAACTGCACCTCAAGCTTCTGAAAGCCAAACTCGTGACGTGTGATGTTGTGTGTGTCTTAAGGCACAGCAGGATAAAAACAGCAGGGATGGCAGCCTGTAACAGGAGGCCTTCCCAGTGCTCAGGCAGAAACAGTTCACACAAGGGACAGAAAGGCTGCAGGCAGAGGCTTATGTGCTGTTTCTACATCCTTCCCCGAGAGCACTCTGATTGGAAGGGGACTCAGGGAAAGATCACAGTCACTGGGCAGCTACAGATATCAACCTTTCCCCTCCTACTCTCCCTCCCTCTTCTCAGTTTCTGTTCCCCTGAAAGACTGCCTTCTGAATTTCTAAATCTTTTTCTGAAATCTTTTTCGAATTGATTCGGAGGCTCTGAATTGATTTAGTGGGGTTTTTTTGGTCTCCCAATTTGATTCAGATTTGGTGATTCTGCCTCCAAATCGGGCCAAATCTTCTCTGAATTAAATCAGAGACCAATGCTTTGCACACCCCTACTTCACGGTTCATGTGACCAGACTCTGGAATAGACCCAAGCAGAGGTAGTGCAGAGACATACCCTGGAGACTTTCAAAAGGAGAATGGACACACACATTGCTGGAGTTGTTTGACCCTAGCAGTCTTTCCTGTGCAGACCAGTGGGGCTGAAACCAATCATCTCAAAAGTCCACTTCCAGCCCTGAAGTTCTGTGAATCTGTGGCCATGGAGAGATTAATATTTACTGGTATTATTTTTTCTTTTCCAAATATTTTCAAGTCAGAATTATAGGATAGTTTTAAATGTTGCAAACCTATTAAACTAAGTATTCTTAATAGATTTATTCAAGAAGTTTCTGAATTTCAGTGCCAAGAAGTTTCCTTTACCACAAACCAGTATGCTACTTTTGAGACAGAATATACTTCAGAAAAACAGCACACACGCTACTGCTTCATGTAAGACTTTTATGTCAATATATATCTTTTCAATAGTGTTGGAGTGATGTTGTAGCAGTGATGGACCAAGTTAAAAAGCAAGCAGCAAGGAATTTTGTATGTGATATTTTCAATTGATCCAACTGTGAAGTTGGGAGGGATACAGACAAGTGCTTTTTTGGGTACCAGGTACCTATCCTCAGGTCACATGCCTACCTTTTCAATGTAATTGTTTTAGTTTGTTTTGTTTTCTTTCTTTTTAAAAAATGTTTTCATTTTTAAGGAAGAGAAAAAACGGGAAATAATCCAAAGTAACTCAGCAGTGATAAGGGAAGAAGCCACTTTCTGAACATCTATTTTATTTTAAATTAGTGCTGTGGACTTGAGTGCACAGACACTAACTTAACTGTCAGAGCATACACATGTATGTGGAGCAGAGTTGACCTGAATGCAGCACAAGATAATACATCACTGAAGTCTTGACTTAAGTCACATTACTTAAGTCACATTACTTAAGTCACACTACTTGAGTCAACTTAGTTCACAAGGACTGCATGAGTAGTGGACTGCACAGTTGTTACTGTGTAGTTACTGTGCAGTACTGTTGCCACATGGTTTTTCCCCTGACGCTACTGCACAGCAGCAATGAGCTACTGCACAGTATCTTGTTAGTACTGCACAGTAGCATCACATGGTTAGTGCTTGGCAACACTACTGCATAGTAGCAATGAGCTACAGCACAATAGCTCATTTAGTGTCTTGTGTAGATGCACCCAAGGGGCACAAACAGAAGTGATAATTTTTGCACAATCTGGCCACAGAAAGCAGTCTATAGCCTTAATCAAAAACAAATGCATGGCTGCAAATAGCTTAAAAATGGCTGATCAGGTGAAAATATGAACCCTTATTGCATGAGGAGTCAGATGAAGACATTTCAAATTAAAGTGTCTTCTGTAACTTCTGTCTGTGCTGCCAGCAAGCCTCAAGCTGTTTTCAGAGTGGGAGGGGGAAATGGAACCAGAGAGAGTTCAGTCTGGGTTTTAGCCCCCGCTGAAGGGTTGAGCAGGTTTATTGGTGCCTCCCTGCCCCAGTTGCCAAGGTGAGGGACTCCAATTCATCCACCCCACCCTCCAACTAGCTATAAACCCATAGAATGAGCTCCCTCTGCTCCCTTTTCCCCCTCCCATTCTGAAAACTTTGCAGGCTCACAGGGAGGAAGGACCATTGGTAGGGGAAACCATCTGCAGGCAGCTAGATTCCCCTCCCCCTTAGAACCAACAGTGAACTTCTGGTTGGTCCAAGGGATTGTTGTAACTCAGAACACTTCCTGCAAAGTGTTCTCCATTACAGCGTGGAGCTGCACTTCTGTCTGCAGCCAATATGGCTGCCACCATGTCAAGGAGCTGCATATGTGTATGCTTCAACATAGATTAAATTAAGTTGATTTAGTTAAGTCATCATATTTTAAATCAGTTTAGTACATGTGTATACACCTATAGATACAAATACTAAATGCTGACAAAAGCAATTAAACTCCCCCTCCCTCCCTCTCCCCCTTTTTTTTGCCGATAGTGGTTTTTGAGCTAATGTAGACCACTTCCCTTTTACAAGGGCATACATATCTAACCAAGAAGGTAATTCTTATCTATATCCCATACATATATACAGTAGTCACTCTTAAGGATACATAGAGAGGAATATTGTATAGTTGATATGCTAAGACTGACACTACTGGAAGTCTCTAGGCACCATGGCACAAATAATAATGCTTCATTTCTTGTTGGAACCGTGCACAACATTCCACAGATTCTGAACAAAACTTTGTAGCAAATAATTTTTCATGACTTAAGCCAGCACTATAGACGGATTAAAGGTGGAAAGCTCAGCAGAAAAAGTATATACGAGATGCTGACCACAGAGTAGCCCAGAAAAAGTATATACGAGATGCTGACCACAGAGTAGCCCATGACTTCTGTGCAGTAGCACTGCATGGCAGAAAGTGTGATGTGATGCTACTATGCAGTAGTTATGAGCTACTGCACAGTCAGCATCATAAAAAAGCTGTTCCTCAGCATGACCACATAGTAACTTCAGTTACTGCGCAGTCAGTGTCTCATGCAGACATGGCCACTGGTAACCAAATTTGCTTAATCACTTGCCTTTTACAAAATCTTTTTTAAGGCAATTTTTGCAAGACTTTTATTAAGAAATGTAATATTTGATTGATAATAGGAAGCAATGTAGTGTTCCAGGGCTGGGTTTGATTGAGGGGGGAGAGACAGAGGGGGTTTAATTTTTTTTCATTGTAGGTTTCTGATTATTTAGTCTCCATTTTAATGTGTAGGAAAGACTTCATGGCTCAGGTTAAAAAGTCTGAAATGATTTTATAATTTCTATTAACCATAATTAATAGTGCAGTTAGCTGCTTGTTATAAACGTTTAGCTCATTTTCCTAGAAAGCATTGATTTATTTACTTTCTTGCTAGACAAAATTGTTACTCCTGAACTTTAGCACTCACTACAAGGAAACTTAATGAGTTGCAGGAGTGGACATTAGAGGGAGAAAAACTTATGGGCAAGTGGGCCACAAATTAATCCTGCAGCCTATTTAAGTGCTACTCTGCTCTCTGTGTGGTCTGCTTCTCTGCTTTCTGCTTCCTGTCTGATTTGCTGCATGACACACACAAAGTTTACCCCTGCCACTTGTAGCATGGTGCCACAGGTTGGAAGCTCCTGGCTTACATGATGGAAATTTTCAGTTTTTGTATGCTTGTTTTAATATTTATTCCTGTGCTTTTTTATTTTGGGACAACTCTACCTATAAATTATTACATTAGAGTCAAAAGCAATGATAGACAATGGCCTTACAGTGTATTTTCACTGAACCTTAGGACTTTTTAATGAGTTATGTGTGTGGGTAACAACATGTTATAAAAATCAAACCTCAGCATAGCCGTTTAAATCAACCTTTGTAAGCAGAGGTCAGGTGTGCCTATTTGATTGTTACACATTACTCTTTAGACAGGGAATTTCATCTGCACATAAAAACTTAAGCTTTGACATCCTTAGGTAGAGCTACTGGGGCCACATGCATTATGCCAGGAAAGCCCAGGCTTTAACTCAAGGATGTCCAACATCGGTGTGGTTGGGGGTTGCACTGGGTCACAGGCTGCACGAGTGATGTCCCCAAGATACCACCATGTGGGCTGTACTGGTACTATGCTCCTCCCCTACCACATAGCCTGTGCTGGTGCCACATGGTCCCCCTGCCTGCCATGTGGGCTGTGCAGACCCTCAGGTTTTTCCTGCCATTTAGCAGCAGGAGAGGAGGTTGTTGGAGCCTGTGGCCTGCTTTAGCTTACATAGTCTAATGTCTCCTTGTGTATAAGTTATACTATCTAAAAGATCCCTACACTTACAGCTACTTTTATAAGTAATGACTTATATAAGTTGTCCAGCCCTCTGACAACTACCCATGGTCCTCATCCATGTGGGAACAAATGATGCAGCCAGGAGTAGTCCAGACTGTATCATGAGTGACTACAGGGCTCTAGGGACCAGGCTTAGGAAGATGGGGGGGCCCAGGTGGTCTTCTTGTCAATCCTCCCAGTCTGTGGTCGCAGTACGCATCACATCATCTGTGTCAGAGAAGTCAACCCAGGGCTCCAGAGTTGGTGCCATTGTGCAGGTTTTGGCTTCCTAGACCACAATCCACACTTCTGTACAAGGGACCTCCTGGGACATGATGGGCTTCATCTCTCCACAAAAGGTAAGAGTCTCTTTTCTTACAGGTTGGCAGACTTGCTTTAAACTAAGTTTGACAGGGGATGAGGAGGCAGGAGATGGAAGGAGTCTAGAACCTACAAACTGTGAGACATGCAACAGTACATCCCAGTACTTCCTAAGGGGCCTTTTGGGCATAAGAATGGGGGGAGCACCAAAGGAACCATTCAGAGGGCTCAGCTGCCTCTATACTAATGCTAGGAGCATGGGAAACAAGCAGGACGAATTCACACTTCAGCTTGCAGATATTAACTTTGATTTGGTGGGACTAACAGAAACCTGGTGGGACTCTACCCATGACTGGGCAGTACACCTTGAAGACTTAAGGTTGTACAGAAGGGACAGAGTAGGGAGGAAAGGGGGTGGGGTTGCTTTCTATGTAAAGGAGCATTATACATCTACCCTAATCAAAATGGGAGCAGAGGAGGAGAAAGTTGAGGCATTGTGGGTTAGGATACATGGAGGTCAAGGGGAAAGGGACTTGGTGGTGAGGGTCTGCTACAGAACACCACACCAAGAGGAAAAGCCAGACTTGGAATGCTTGAGGCAGCTCTCAGAGGCCATACAGTCTAGGGACGTGGTTGTCAATTGGGACCTAAAGTACCCTAACATCTGCTGGGAGGAGCACTCAGCCAAATCCAACCATTCATGTAGGTTCTTAACCTGCATGCAGGACCTTCACCTAATGCAGAAGGTATACGGTCCCACTAGGGGGAATGCCTTACTGGACCCGGTGCTAGCTACAGGAGATGACCTGGTAGGGGACCTACAGACCTGTGGTCACGCTGGGGACAGTGACCACCAACCAACTGAATTCAACATATGGCGTAGGATGGGTAAGATAACTAGTAGGTTGGAAGTGCTTGATTTTAGGAAGGCTAACTTTAGTGAGCTTAGGAGTTTAGTCAATGAAATACCGCAGGATAGGAGTATTGGCAAGATGCGAGTCTAGGAAGGGCAGTCATTCCTAAGGAAGCAAACCTTCAGGCGCAAAGGGAGATGAATCCAGTACAACTGAAAAGGGGGAAAGGAGCCAAAAAAACTTCCTTGGCTAAATAGAGAAGTCTAGGGGAGCCTAAGGGCAAGAAAGAAGGCATACAGGTGGTGGAGCCAAGGGGATACCTACGTGGTGGATACCTACTTGGCCTGCACTTTCAGAGTTTCATAGTTGTAGGGTTGGAAGGAACCTGAGCAGATCATCAAGTCTGTTTCCCTGCCTTGGCAGGAAAGTGTACAGGGGTCAAACAGCCCCAGCAAGGTGTTCACCTAGCCTTGTCTTAAAGACCCCCAGGGTAGGAGCCAGCACCACTTCACTTGGAAGTTGGTTCCAGATCCTAGCCACCCTGACAGTGTAGTAGCGCCTCCTGATGTCTAGTCTGAATCTACCCTCTGCCAGCTTGTGATCATTATTTCTAGTCACTCCTGGGAGTGCTCGGAGGAACAGGGACTCCCCCAGTGCCTGCTGGTCCCC
>NW_017728917.1:23187307-23255187 GCF_001723895.1 Crocodylus porosus
GTTCTTCCTCCCCAGGTGCATCACCTTGCACTTGTCAGTGTTGAATCCCATCCTGTTCTCATCCGCCCACCCCTGTAACCTGTCTAGGTCCAATTGCAGCCTATTTCTCCCTTCTAGCATGCCCACATCCCCCCACATCTTGGTGTCATCAGCAAATTTGAACAGGGTGGTTTTTACCCTCTTGTCCAAGTCACTGATGAAATTGTTGAACTGTGCGGGCCCGAGGACCTAGCCCTGCGGAACCCCACTACCCACATCCCTCCAGGTCGAAAATGATCCATCCACCACTACTATCTGAGTGCAGCCCTCCAGCTAACTAGTGACCCATTTGACTGTGTAGGTGTCGACACCACAGTCCCCCAGTTTTTTAATGAGAACGGGGTGAGAGACAGTGTCGAAGTCCTTCCTAAAGTCCAGGAAGACTACATCCACAGATACCCCTGTATCTAAGGATTTTGTGACCTGGTCATAGAAGGCCACCAGGTTGGTCTGACAGGACCTGCCTCTAATGAACCCATGTTCATTAGAGGCAGCATAAGCATAAGCTCCCTTGCTGGCCCCTTGTGGACATATGCCAGGATAATTTTCTCAAAAAGCTTACCCAGGATAAAGGTAAGACCAGCTGGCCTAGAGTTTCCTGAGTCCTTCTTCCTCCCTTTTTTGAAGATGGCCCTCTTCCAGTCCTCTGGCACCACACCAGAGCACCATGAGTGCTTGTAAAGCCGTGCCAGGGATCCTGCAATGACCTCAGCTAATTCCCTCAGCACTCTGGGGTGGAGATCATCCAGACCAGCTGATTTAAATACATCCAGTTCCTTCAGAAGCTCCCTGACTAGATCGTTGCAGGGAGGCAGTTAGAAAGACCAAAGCAACTATGGAGCTGAGGCTGACAACACAAATTAAAGACAACAAAGAGTCTTTTTTTAGGTATGTAGGGAGTAAAAGAAAGGTCCAGGGCAGCAAAGGACCCCTACTGAACAAGAAGGAGCAATTAGTGACAGATGGGGGGACAAGGCTGAGCTATTCAATGAGTTTTTTGCCTCAGTGTTTTTGAACAGGAATCAAGATAAGTTTCCTAATGGGTTCTTAGATGGACATCAGAGGGGCACCAGCCCACCAACTGTTGACACTGACTTGGTGCAGCATCACATGGATGGACTGGTTGTGTTCCAGTCAGCAGGCCCGGATGAGATGCATCCAAGATAACTGAAGGAATTGACTGGTGTCATAGCAGAACCACTGGCACAGCTGTTTGAGCACTTGTGGCACTTGGGTCAAGTCCTGGAGGACTGGAAAATGGCCAATGTGGTCCCTATTTTCAAAAAGGGGAGGAAGGAGGATCCGAGTAATTATAGGTCAGTCAGTCTCACCTCCATCCTTGGAAAGGTCTTTGAAAAGATTACAAAGGATATTTGTGGGCGTCCAGCAGGAAAAATAATGCAGCAGGGCAACCAGCATGGGTTCATAGCAGGTAGATCATGCCTGACCAATCTGGTTTTGTTTTATGACAGAGTCACAAAATACTTAGACACAGGAGTAGAAGTGGATGTCATTTTCTTGGCTTTTAGCAATGTCTTCAATATGGTATCTCATCCCATTCTCATAAATACATTAAAAGGCAGTGACATTGATGTTTACATGGTCCGGTGGGTGGCAAATTGGCTTAGCGGTCATACCAGAGACTGGTAGTAGGCAGGTTAGTATTGACCTGGAAGGATGTGGGTAGTGGGGTCCTGGAGGGTTTGGTCCTTGAACCTGTACTCTTCAATATCTTCATCAGTGACTTGGATGTGGGTGTGAAGTGTACTCTGTCCAAGGTTGTGGATGATACTAAATTATGGGGGAAAGATTGTAGGCAGACCTGGATAGGTTAGAAAAGTGGGCAGTATGGAATAGGCTGCAGTACAACAAGGAAAAATGCAGAGTGCTGCAACTGGGGTGCAAAAATATCCAGCACACCTACTAGCTAGAAAGTGACCCTCTCAGCAGCACAGAAGTGGAAAGGGATCTCAGAGTCACAGAGGATTCAAGATGAACATAAGTCGTCAGTGTGACGAAATCATCAGCAAAGATAACTGCACTTTATCACTCATCAGCAGATGAATGACAAATAGAACCAAAGAGGTGATACTTTCTCTATGAGGCATTGGTCAGACCACAGTTGGAGTACTGCATCCAGTTTTGGGTGCCGTACTTCAAGAAAGAGGTTTGTGGCCGGGTGGGGATGAATACCAAAATCTCTCTCCGTGGAGCTCGCTGCCACGCTTTGGATTGATGGAAGAGTAAGTAGTTAAGTCCCCAGTGAGAGATGGTGTAGTAAATCACCCCAGAAGCAGGATAAAAGGAAACTGGTTTATTAGTAACTTCCCTGCAGGTTGTGGAGAACCTTGGCTATTCTCACAGCTTGCAGCCCTCCTTTCGCCCTCCACCACTGTGCAGCACATCCCCCAAGCCAGTAAGCTTCACTCCAGTCCCACTCTCTTTTCTCTTTCTTGCTGGTGCCAGCAGATCTTTTCTCCATGGGACCTTCTCTCAGACAGTGAGTTTCTCCTCTCTTCCTCACCTCCTTGTTTCACCAGTTGTTGTGGTTACCTACACCCAATCAGCCAGTCTTATCAACAAGCTGCTCCAGCACTGGGTCCGCCATTTCCGGAGTCCCTGCTGAATGTCTTGCTGTGGATTTAAGTAACTGCTGGTTCCTAATCAGTTAACATTCATCCCGATGCAATTCTCTCCCCAACTGTGTTTACTGTGTAATTAACTTTGCCCTGTCCCTCACCTGACTTTCCCCTGTACTTGCAACTTTGTAACATCAAAGGAACAGGGCTGTCTTTGTCCTGTTACAATGTTGATAGACTTGAGAGGGTCCAGAGAAGGGTCACTCGTATAGTTAGGGGCTTACAGGACAAGCCCTATTAGGAGAGACTGAGGGACCTAGATCTCTTCAGCCTCCACATGAGAAGGCTGAGAGGTGATCTTGTGGCCACCTACAAATTCATCAGGGGGACACAGGAAGGGATTGGAGATACTCTGTTCACCAGGGTGCCTCTTGGGGAAACATGAAACAATGGTCACAAACTGACAGAGAGCAGATTTAGGCTAGATATCAGGAAAAACTTCTTCATGGTAAGGGTGGCCATAATTTGGAATGGGCTTCCAAGGGAGGTGGTGCTCTCCCCTATCTTGGGGGTCTTTAAGAGAAGGCTGGATAGGCATCTGGCTGGGGTCATCTGACCCTCGATGATCTGTTGAGGTCCCTTCTGACCCTAGCATCTATGAGTCTGTGAAAGCCCTTCAAGGTAATATATAACATTTGATAAGAAGGAGCATAATTATTTGGTTTGTTATAAATTATTATTCTTTGGGGCTGGCATTCACTTGCATATTATCACCCTCATAAGAATGGTGGTTTTCAATATAATGACAATAGTTTCATCAGACCCAGGACTACTGAAAACAACCAAAAGCTGTTTCTAAGCACGGTGCACTATGCTGATGGTCAGAAGCTCCCATAAAGAATGTTGCCAGTATAAGAGACCTTTCAGTTAGGTGAGCAGTATACATAAATGGCTCCCCAGGGAAGCCTACAATGCAGGCGGTGCTAAGGTTATGTGAGTGGACATGGTTGAAGATTCTTACATCCCAACTATTGGTTGCTCATACAACAAGCCCTGGAGCTGTTGTAACTGGGGCACAATTTGGGGAAGCCCTTAGGGCTGCTGCAACCTCTGCTAGCAATTTGACCAGCTCCTACAGTTAGGGAAGGTCCAAGCCTCTCTTCCTTCATTCCTTTGCCAAGCTCTGCACTTGTGCATAGATTAATCTTTCCTTTGTCTTTCTC
The DNA here is from genome assembly GCF_001723895.1 of Crocodylus porosus. Taxonomy (NCBI): domain Eukaryota; kingdom Metazoa; phylum Chordata; order Crocodylia; family Crocodylidae; genus Crocodylus; species Crocodylus porosus. The sequence goes on from NW_017728917.1 coordinate 23,191,149, forward strand.
TATGTTCTGTAACATGCCAACTTCCCTGATGGTGCCTAATTAATAAAAAATAAACAAACATTTAAAAGTGGGGTTGTCAAATGACTAAATTGATACAGACCTTTACAAAAAAATGTGTTTAATAGAGGCTGTTTTGTAAGTTACTAAAACATTAAGGCCCATCTTTATTTGTACAGCTGGCCAACCTTCTGCTGGAAGAAACTGTTGAGGGAAAGGCAGTGGATGCTTACTTTAAAACTTGGCATGTTGAACATTAGGAAACTTTTACCTTTGTTCACTTGAGGATCTTAGTAAATCTCCATTTCTTGTTATTTTTCCTTCATGTGCACTTGCTTACAGAATAGCAAAGAAAATAACTGTAACTCATAAACTGCTTGACTGGAGCTTTGCGGGCCCTCAATTGTTTTAATGTATTTAAAATGGTTTGCTGCTTTGGTTCATTAAGCCCATGGTCCCTGAAGCTGCACCCTACTTATGCCTGAATTTTAATAGAGAAAAGTGCCTGGGCAGGGGGGTCTCATAGTTTCACTATTAGAATTCAGAAGTTAAGAAACTTTTGCAAGGTGGTATAAATTTCCCTTGTGATCCATTTCAAAGGAAAGGGCTGTCCACAGTCCAGTCAGCTAGAAAGCTTGCACACAGTCTTCATCTATGCTGTGCTTCCAAGGGGAAAATCACTGCAAAGAAAATTGATTTTAGGTCCATTGACCTCAGTGACAACAACATGGTTGGCCCACCCATGTAAGAAGTAAACTGCAGTGCAGTCATTCAGCCATTCTGCAGATCAGCTTTACTAGGTCTCTCTTCTCTCAAAACTGTAATACTCCATTGGGCTAAAGAAAACAACTAAACCAGAGCTGAAAACTGTAAGGGGAAGTTCTTAATCCAAGATCTGAGATGAAGACTCATCCTCCTTCCCAGATTATAACTTCTGAAACTATAAAAACTCATTTACTTATTGATCAGAGTTACAAGAAATTTACATTATGTAGTATTATGAAGCAAGTACTGTAACAGATTAAATCTAAGAGAAAAGTTTATAGAGACAATGATAATTAAAATACATTATTTTGTTGACATCTAGGGGCTAGAGATTGTTCCTGTTTATACTGAATTAGAGTAGGTGAGTTGTCTGTGGTAGATTTAATACAACTTTAGCCAGATTGTAACTGGGTGCCTCTACACATGCATTAAGGCACTTTTCCTAATATACATTCTATTTAGTACCTCCAATGTGAGGTACTAAACAAATGTGCATTAGGTTTCCTGAATGCACAGTAACATTTGTGCATGGTTTTTAGGTTATGCTTAATGAGCAGTAGCCTATTTTACTGTGCATTAGTGTAATAGCATGGTTTTTTAAGTGACACTTTAATGCATAGTAAAATAGGGCACTGCACATTAAAGAGCACATGTGGACATGCCCACTGAGAACTAATGTTTGACCCTATCTCTGACAATGACAAAACCAAAATTGTTCAGTAGGAAAGTTTTTTTAAAAAGCAGTCTCCTGGGGATAGTGAAGAACAAAGATGTCCACATTTCCCATATTTCAAATAAAGCACACACATACCAGATGAACTAGTCAGACAGCTCTTACGGCCTGGCCCTAATTTTTCAGTTGCTATGCTTAGAACTTTATGCAATCTATAGCACTGTACTCGCTGAAAAGGTTTGTTGATTAAATTTTCTACAAAAAGATGCATCAAAGGATTCTTATACAATGACTAAACTAAATTATGGTGTAATATTAGCTGATTAAGACAAGACTTCAAACTGACTAATTTCCATCAGCTGGACACAACAGTAGTTAAAGCTATAAATGACTAATGGATAGTGCCTGATGCAATTCATCATAAAGTGATGTGGCACAGGGGGAAAAACATTTCAAGGACAGAGATAAAGAAAAAGCTTCACCTTAATCAGTGCTTCAAAATTATTCTTACTTAAACTGTCCATCTTACATGTACTATTATGATCACTACTACATAGTATCTTAGCCTTCCTACCCTTTAGTATTTTTGTCTTTAATGAAAGTAATAGTAGTAGTAGACTCATGGCTGTCTTTTCTCCTCAGCTTTTAAGCTTTTCAGGGGAGAAAATGTCTCTCACTGTAGTTTGCATGCAATGAGACCTTACCTTATTTGAGGTCTCTAAGCACTATGGGCATTTATAGATGTGCTGGGGGTGGCAGATGGGGACGCTTTAATTAGAGTGGCTCCAAGACCTGTTCTAATTAAAGCACGCAGAGTGTCATTCATGTGTATTAGTGTCCCCACACTAAAAAATGGCCATGGGGGTGTTTTAAATAAAGCTCTTTGAATGAGGTTTAAAGTGCCCCCACCCCTATTTTTCAGTGCAGGGATGCTGATTCATGTGACGATGGAGTCTGCTGGAGTGCAGTAATTACCACACTCCAGCTGACTTGATTAATCACAGCGTGTAATTACAGTGTGTTGGAGCAGCCTTGCTGAACTTGTATATGCACCCTATGTTCTTTTCAGTTCCATAAAAACAATAGGAAAAACATTTTGAAATTAAAATTAATTCTTTGTGATTTTCAATTTCTGCTTCGCTCACAACCATGAAACAGTTTAGGTTCATTTTAATGAAATAAGATTTCTTTAAAATGTTTAAAGACCTGCATACTCTAGATGTGCTTTTGTAAACAAACCTATTCTCTTCCTGAAAAAACAATTGATCCCCTCAAAACTGTTGACATTGAGATGATTTTTGTACAAGTTTTCAATTTTTCTAGAAGACTTCAAGATTTTTGCAAGTAAGATTTTCAGTTAAAGAAGGTTAACCAACCTTTGTTAGCACAGGCCATCCATTTCAGGTTATCAGCAAAAGCAGTTTCTCTGCCTATCAGATAGGTAAAAATCCGAATCTGAAAGTAAAATACAAGAGATTAAGTCACTTCACAATATAATTACTTACTTAAAGCTCATGCAGTTGAATTTGCTTGCATGTGGACAGTTCACTTATATAAAAACACACCAGAAAAGCCTAAGCATAGGTAGTTTAAAAGAAAGCTATGCCAATAAGATATTCATGCCAAGATCTTTTTCTTTTTTCTGTTTAACAAAATGGTTTATCTCTGTGGAGGTTTTTATATCTGGCATTTAACCAAAGTCATAAGTAAGGATAAATGAGAACAAATTAAAACCACCAGGCCACAATATGAAGTTACATATTTCAGATGTCTGCTCTGCACTTGTGAATTCAGAAAATGGCTACAGTCTTGGGGTTATATTTTATTTAATTATTAAGCCTATTTTTACTATAGATGTGGGAAGCTGAAACAACCTGCTTGCAAGACCGTTCTGTCTTTTGTGTACACCTGTATTTCTGTCTACACAGTGGTTGGTACACACATATCATTCTGCTGATACTGGGGTGATAAATTACAGACCCATGTGACAAATAAAAAGCATTTTGACTGCTCTATTGCACTCTGCCCACCACACCACCCTACTGGGATGGGAATCCTAGCATTTCATTACTGAGCAGCTCCAGACAGTTGACATAAAAAATAAAACTACCCACAGAAATAGTTCCTCCTTTTTGTCTCTCATCTAAATTTGACTGTCAAAATCCTTGCCTATTGTTTCAAATGTTGACACATACATGGCTCCATTAACTTACTAGATGAATCTTTGCAAACACTGGGGAATTTATCCTTTCAATTCTGGAGATGTAGGGAATGTTTAACCCCATTTTACAGATGGGTATCAACAATAGACAAAAGCAAAGGAACTAGAAAATAAGAACAGATTAATTCTACAACAGAGCTACAATTAAACAGCTTTTCTGGGTCCCAAAACTTCCATTTTTAGAAACTGTCTTTGGCTCAAATATATACCTGCTTCCACTTCTACCTGCTGATGGGCTGGGCACACGGAATAAATTAATTTAAGTTCCCAATGACCATCTATAAAAGAACTTCCAATGGTCTAGAGGGTATAGTCACGGGGTCCATGACTGTCTACCATGACTTTTTTGCCCTTCTAGGTTAGACTTAACTTCCTCCTACGCCTATGTCATTCTATTGGAATCACTCTCTCAATCTCTAGCAGTTTACTGTCATGCTTCTTCATAAATCACACACTCAACTGTGAACTGCCCTTTTTCTAATGCATCTAATGGCCATTGATAGACATTATGGCTGCTTGCAGAAGTAGAACCCCTCCCAAGCCCCCCTCCCCCTCCCCCCCGGCACTTTACTTTAAATTTGGCACACTCCTGCAGTGCATTAGTTGTGCCTGGTTTTCCCAACCTCTGTAGAAATCAGGTGCTTTAGTGGGGCATTTTTAGTGTTTTTATCCAATAACTGTTTGAATCAGCTATAGCTAAAAGCACCAAAAAGGCCTGCTGAAGCACCCAATCCATACAGACTCTGTGAAGCTGGGTCAAAGTAATGCACTGATTGAGGATGAAAGGTAATGCAGACCAGGGCAATCCAAATTAAGCAACTTAAACCGTATTCATTAACATGTATTTAGGCAGTTGCTTTTAGGAAAAACAGAATGTAGGAACTCAGATTAGCAGATAAGCATTGCAAATATCACTCCCAACACGGGAAACTCGATTGGGTTTTTGCAACACATCAGGCAGAAAGTAACACATTTATAAAGTCAAACATGTCAACAAAACCTTAACATGACTAAGTATTAGGTCAATTACAGCTTCTGGAACAGAACTTTAAATAATTGCAACAATGGAGTAGGCCTTAAACAGACATATTATTACAAGTCCATGCCCTTTATGCAGCAGCTGAATCAGACCCTTGTACCCTGGGATCTTTGCTGCTGTGTGCAAGAATACATGGCTGCACGACAGCTGCACCACATATTCCAGCAAAGGTGGCCTGCCCAAGCCTCCACTGTATCCTGGCAGTAGCAATGAGGTGTCAGCCGGGGAGGGCCCCTCAGGATGCCAGGAGCCTGTCCTGCCATGGTCCCCACCCCCAGCATCATCCAGTAGCTCTGTAGCCCTGGACAATGCCTGCCCTGCCAGTTTTGAGTGTGAAGTTCCACCTATGGCACCACCAGCCCTCAGCAGCTCCAGCTCCTCCCTGGAGGGGGCCCCTACCAAGGCAGCCAGGCACTGCACCCCTGCACCCCAAAAGACCACCAGGAGCTGTAGGTCTCTGACACCAGCAGGGATAGACTCAGGCCACAAGGCACACCTGCCACACCCACCCAGTCCCAGGAATCCCTGCACTGGAGCAGGGCCCTCCCTATCCCTGCCCTTGACCCTCCCCTCCCTGCCTAGCTCAGCCAAGTTCCCCTGGCCCCTGGAATTCCCCTCCACAGCAAACAGGGAGGTGGGAGGGTGTGCAAAACTTTATTGAGCAGCCTGTGCCCCCTCAGCTAGGCAGACACAGGCCTCTCACACATGGAGAAACTTGTCAATGCCTGCAACTATGTCATCCTCAGCTGTGGGGGAAAAAGACATGTAGCATAGGCACAAGTATATGTCTAGGCAGTAGTGAACATTGTAGGGAAGTAGGAGCTTGCCCTCTGCACTGTCAAAGTTCAGGGTCCTGAGCCAGGTTCTCAGGTGCTCCAGGGACAGAATGGCAATCAGCACCAGCAAGGTGTAGTGGGATGGGCACCCCTCAGCCTGTGCAAACAGCTCCTTGTGGTGTGCCTGAGATACTCTCACCAGGGACGTGCTTGAGATGCAAGGCATGCATCGGGTGGGGGGGCAGCCCTGGGGTACTTTTCTGCAGAAGTCCCTGGGGGGGGGGGAAGGGGGCATCATCAGCTCAGTGTCCCAGTCTGTTGGGAGCTCCTCAGCTCCTGAGCATGGGCACCATGATCCTGGCGGGGCAAGGGAAGAAATGGCCTGGCCAGCAGGAGGAGAATGAGAGAAGTGGGTCTGAAGCCGTGGCAGCAGATGCTTCCAGAAGCCAGGCCTGTTCCAGCTTGGGAAGGGGGCAGGGAAGGCAAGCTGCCTGTGGCAAGCACCCAGCAGCCCACCTACCCCTAAGGAGTGAGCAGGGATGGGGGACTTGGCTGGTGGGCCAGGGCCTGCCTGCCTGACTTACCATGGTTCCTGGACACCTGTGCATGAATGACCCCTGATCTGAGGCAAGGCAGCACACAACCCCTTGGCATGTTATAGTGCATGTTATCTCAGAAATGTTGTAAACTCTCAGAAACAGCCTCTTCAGGTCCAGCAGCTACACATGGGGGGAGAGGCATCATCTGCACATGGGGATATGCTGTCAGGGTCACTACCAGTCTTGGCCAGAGTCCTTCATAAGCACCAGCTTTGGCAGCAGTGGTCCCAGGACTTGATGCAGCTGCTGGACCAGCTGGTCACCATGGTGGAGGAGTAGCTGGCAGACTCATAGGCCTGATGCATGGAGGACACTGCACACAAGCGGGAGTGGGACTGGACAGACCAGGCATTCTGGAACAGGCTTCTGGCTTTCAAGGAGAAGCACATGGAGACCAAAGAGCAGCAGGCCACCATGGTGGAGGCTGCAGAGGACTGCCAGATGCTGAACACCATCCTGGCCCTAGAGGTTGCCTTTGTACCCTCCACTGCCCAGCCCCTGGCCATAGCCCCACCTCCCCCTGGCAGCCAACCACCACACAAGAAGATGCAGGCATTGTGGGTGCTGCCAACCCAGCTAGTGCTCACACTGGTGAAGGTGCTGTGGTGGTTGATGATGGCCTGTAACTCGATAGAGTGAAAGCCCCATCAGCTGTACAAGGGGTGTAGCAGGTTACAAGGATATGGGTTCTGTCCAGGGCCCTGATTCACTGGGGGAAGGCCAGGGCATGGAACCCCAACACCATCTCCAGGGGATCATGCACCCAGAGCACAGTGTTCCTTGGCAAATCCTGGAGACAACCCTCCAAGATGGCCTCCCTGGTGCCCATGCTGAAGAGGAGGCTGATACAGCACAGGCTGGCAGGTGTGGGTGGCCAGCTTCAGTAGGGCAATCACCAACTGTGTCTCACCAGGAAGGGGGAGCCACATGGTGGTGGCCTGATGGTCCAGGTGCAAGTGGAGCTGGGGTCCAGGTGCAGCATGGGGCCTGGGTGACAGCAGAGTGTGGGGCAGGGTGCCTCAGGCACCATGGTGAGCATGGCCACATGCAGGGCTGGCTCATCCTATCTTGTGAAAGTTGTGGCCACAGGGGGCCCCACAGCCAAGGGGACCCCTGCAGCCATGAACAATCCAGTGCCACCCCCTGTCCCACCACTGCCAGGTTCTCCATGTCAGAGGGCCACAAAACTATAACTTGCGGGGGGACTCAGAAAAGTGTGGACTGGCCGTGCCCACATGGATGCACAGCATGGTGGGTGGAGGCAGGGCTGAGACTAACCTGGGTCAGGCACTGGTCTCTACAGCGGTGAAGCACAGGAAGCAGCATGGCAAGCAGGGACCTAGGGCATGGGTTGTCCCTGCTGGGGCCTGGGGGTGAAGCAGCCATTATATAGTATGTAGTTTTGTTATTATTACTGTTTTTGGGTGTTTTTTTACTTAGGTCAAGTGCAGTGTTAAATTTGTCAGTATCGTCAATTAGAGGACTCTGTTCTGATCTTTAAAGGCAATGGACTTGACCTAATAGACTTCTTTTCTCTAACTTTCATGAACATGGTATTAAAGCTTCATGTATTGCAGCAAATCCAGATGAACACACAATTTTTTGCAAATAAAAACCTTTTCCCAGCATGTATTTTTAAAAGCATACATAAGAAGAAGTAAAGACTTAAAACTCTCTGTAGTTTGAGAAGAAATTAAATTTGCACCACTGAGGCAACGGGGCTCCAAAAAATGTATACTAAGGCTGCTCCAATGCACTATAATTACAATGCGTTGGAGTAAACTCAATTAATCAAGCCTGCTGAATGTGATAACTACTGTGCTCCAGCAGGCTCCAAAGTCATGTGTATCAGTGTCTCTACACTGGAAAATGTTGGTGGGGGCACTTTAACTAAAGCTAATTTGATGAGTTTTAGTTAAAGAGCTCCCGCCACCATGTTTCAGCATAAGGACACTGATACACATGAGTCTGTCACTCTGGGCTCCTTAACTAGAGAGTCTCACAATTTTTTCCTCTTGCTAGGGGAACAGGTGAATTGATGGATCCATACACAGACACATACTAGGGCTGTGCAGAACTTCAGGTGCTGATTTGATTCAGAGGAGATTTGGCCCAATTCAGTGGCCGAATCTCTGCGAATCAAATCAGGAGACCAAGTAAAAGGTCTGAATTGATTCAAAGCTCTTCAAATCAATTCAGAAAAGATTTGTAGAGCTTCAGAGATTCGGGCAGTCCCCACTCACTGCTGCAGGCTCTTTAAAAACAAAAAATGGCCCCACACTCACTAGCTCCTGCAGTGGCCTCAGGGCTTCTTGGGGCTCGTAGCAGAGCCCCCCATGCAGCATGAGGCAGTGTGGGAGCATCAGAGATCACCTCCCCCCCCCGGCAGCAGCTAGTGAGTTGGGTCTTTTTTTTTTTTTAAAGAGCTGAGAGCTGGGGATGGAAGAGTAGGTGGAGAATGGGGGTTTGTGACAGAGTCCCCCACATGGCGTGGGGCAATGAGGGGCAGTGGGGATCACCCCCCACACACACACCTGGCAGCAGCCAGTGAGTGCTATTTTTTTTTTCAAAGAACTGGGAGCTGGGGCCAGGCAGGGCACCCACTGTTGCAGCTGGGAGAGCGAATGAGGGATGCAGCTGATTTGGAGATTTGGACAATTCAGCTGCAGCCAAATCTCCAAATCACATACAGCTGAATCAATTTGGGACAGTGATTTGAATCACCAAATCAAATCAATGTCCCCTGAATCGGCTGAATCCGAATCCCAAACGAATACTAGCCACTTTGCACAGGCCTAACACATAAATGCATGCATGTACACACACACACACACATACACACACACACACGCACATTAATGTACACATTTAAACTGGAAGATTCAGTTGAACACTAGCAATAAAACATTTCCCCAGCATTTATTCATAACAATAATCCATAAGTTCCTCAAAACCTGATCAAATAGGTACCTGAAATTAAAAGAAAGGCCAGTCTCTGGATCAGTGAGAAAACTGTTATCAATCAAGACTGAAGGCAAAACTAGACACTAGCAGTTTTTGGCAACAAGATGTAAAACTTGACTCATTTTCCCATAGCCCTAAATGTGTCTGTCTTCCAGATTCCCAAAGAGGAAGAAACTTTAATTAAACTCAGGAACATACTAAACACACTTTTGTAGCAAAAACATGTTTCCGATACTGTATGAGTGAAAAAAAGAAAATGATGACCTCCAATATTATAAAATTAAATCCAATATCAAACCCCCTTACCTTCTATTAGTAGAGGACAACATAGCTTATCAGACCATCACTGTCCAAAAACCTTACTACAGGTACTAAGTTGGAATATGTTAGATAATATGTTTGCCTTTAAAAAATGAAATAAAATGGCCTGTGTATTCAATAGTTAATTTAGTTCTCGCAGTCACAAAGTAGGTGCACACATTATCTGGGAACCTAATTAAGCTCAAAGGAATGTCAAGATATAAGGAATTTATTAAATTCTCAAATTTAGTTCATTTATGATGGCAACAACAAAAGAATACAATTTCTTTCAGCTTTTCTATTTGCAATTCCTTCTCACTTGAAAGCTAAATGATTTACATGCCATAACTGTATATTAAACTTCACATACTCAGTGATTTTCACACCAGATTGTCAAAATATTATTTTGCTTTTTATTTCTTTGGATAATATTTTAAGGGCCATGTGACTTTTCCCAAAAGTAACTCTTGTCACTCTGCTTTCACAATTTGGCCCCAATTATTTCCCCTTTTTTTCAGAATGAAAAGTAGAAAATACTACCACAAATTATTCTTTTTTAATAATAATAAAAAATATGTACTAATTATTTGTGTTACTGCTTTGCTTTGTTGATAGCCAGCTAAGGCATTGGTAAACAAAACCTTCAGTTTCTAAACAAGAAAAATAATATAATCCATTTTATATTCCAAATACAACATAAATCAGGGTCACAGTTTATCTTCCTGAAAACAGTGCTAGAGTATAGCCTATGTGGAGACTGAATCTGAGAGATTTATGTCTAATGGTCTGCTTTAATCTACAAACAATCAAACTACAACTGGATTTTTAATGAAAGGAGACCAGCTCTATCTAAAAAGAAAGAGTGGCAAATACAGTAACATAGTAAAACGGCAACCAACTGCATTAAACCTACAAGTAATAGAATTTCAACAAACAGGTATCATAGATCATCATGAGAAATGGACTGCCATTGTGGCTGTATTGGAAGGATATTAATGATTTCTCCCTGAACCTATTTTACATGCATGTTTCATGTGGTGTTAGAAGTATTCCTAGAAAATATTTTAAGTATCAAAATAAGTACTACTAATTGCTTAGCAGCTGCTATTTTTAATGTATTTTGTTTTAAATAAGAGTTACAGCCTTGGATGTGACAGATCAGAGTTTACTTAAATACTGTGGGTTTTTTTCCTTATCTTAATGATTGAATCATTATTCAGTCAAGTCAGGGATTATTAAAGTATTATATATGCATTAACCTTGCCCATGAAATACAAAATCATAAAAAATCAATTTTGTATTTTATAAAATGTAATATTAAGTAACTAATCCTTATAAAATATCACTTAGTTTAATGCTTGGAATAGTCCAAGAAGTAGATAAAAGTATAACAACAAAGGTCACAAGTTTTAAAAAGGAACTCCCTCTCCCCCACAAAAGCAGAGAAACCAAATAATCTTTTATTTTATTAAATTATTTTGGATATAGCAGCAAAGTAACAGACTTACATGAGAATTATAATGCTGAGCCTCAACATTGGCTTTGAGGATAACAATTCTGATTATCTTACTGCTTTTAAAAGTTTCATCTGATTAGTTCACTGAACTAAGTAGCTTCAGTGAATTTGTAGTGGGAAGTTTTCATAAGTGCCAGGCAATTCAATGTAATGACAACTTCACAAAAGCAAATGCATATCACAGTTATTTTCTGTTCTTAAATCATAGAATCAATGAGTTGGAAGGGACCTAAACAGATCATTGAGTCCGACCCCCTGCCATGGGCAGGAATGAGCACTGGGGGTGGAAGGGGTCGTAAGACCCCAGCCAGATATCATATAATGGAGTACATATAAAAAGACAACAGGGTAAACATTTCAAATGGACCTAAGTAAACTGGTGATTAAGTCCCTTTTTCAAAGCAGACATAAGTGTAGGGCAGACAGAGCTTTGTACTTGTACTTACACACACACACACACACACACACACACACACACACACACACACACACACACACACATATACATATATACACTAGGGGTGTGTGAAATGGGCCCTGTTTGATTCGAATTCAGCCTGAACTGGGGACACTGATTCAATTTGCTGATTCAAATTACTGTCCCCAGTTAGATTCGGCTGAATCTGAATCTGAACACTCAATGCTGATTCAGAGAATCAGTGATTAGGACACAGACATAGCTTTAAATGTTTTTTCTACATATCTCGAGGTATCAGGTGCAGCTCATGAATGTTGGGATGGATGGAGCATCCCACAGAAGCATGCCCACCCCATGTGCTTGGCAGTGAACCTGGTGACTAACTTGGCAGCAGACCCAGAAATGGACAAGAAGCACTTCCAGTCCACTTCCAGGTCTGCTGGGGAGCATGTGGGGGGGCCCCCCATGCTCTCCTGGCTCAGTAATCAGCCACAGGGGGATCCTGGGTGACACCCCAGAACCAGAAGGCACTAATCACCTGGTGCTCTCCCCAGCAGACCCAGAAGAGGACCGGAAGTGCTTCTGGTCCATGTCTGGGTCTGCTGCTGAGTATGCTGGGGAGCCCCCCACACTCCTGTGGGACACTCCATCCACCCCAGCATCACAGCATTCATGAGCTGCCTGCTACCTAGAGGTATATAGAAAAAACATCTAAAGCTGTGTCTATGTCCCAATCACTAAATCTTTCTGAATTGATTCAGAGGGTTCCAATTCGATTCAGAGAGATTAAAGGGTTTCCTGATTCAGTTTGATTTTGGAAATTCGGCCACTGAATTGGGCCAAATCTCCACTGAATCAAATAAGGGACTGATGCTTCACACAGCCCTAATACACACACATATGTATACACACACATATATAAACACACATACATACGTGTGTGTGAGTATAACATTTTACGCAGTTATTACCTGTAGTTGTCCCAGAACAGTCCCTAGTGTGGTTATAGTTACACTAATAAGAGGGCGTCTGAAATTGGTATAGCATATTGCCATTCATGTATGGGAATACCTCTGTCTGTATAAAGTATACCTATGCAATACATTTGTGTCACTGGATGCAACTACATGTGTTATTACTGTAATGCGATAAACTCTGAAGCAGTTCACACAAGAGTTAACATCTGCTAGATGCAGTGTCTACAACTGCACCCAGGACTGTGGCAGTTTGAGCTGAGGCGGAGCAGTCTTGGACTGGCAGCTGCAGGCTTGGGAGATCACAGTGTTAGGCACCAGAGGGCCCGACTGGGGTACAAGAGTGCCCAAAGAGTGGAGCCCTGTGACTATGTGATAGCTTGGGCAGCCAAGGTGTTGGGGGTTCCAGTGATGCACCACATTGCAGCGTTCAGCTGGATGTCAGTTAGTCAAGTGTGACTGCTTCTGGTCTACACTGGTGCACAATACTTGGCTATGGAGTATGCAAGGGCCAGCACTGTTACTGATGCTGATACTCCCTGATTTGGACTAAATTGATCCTTATCTGTGTCTTGGCTGCTAGTTTTTTCAGGTGGCTGTGAAAAGTTAATGTGCGCTTCAACCCCACTCCAAGATAAAATGGAGATGCCACGCAGCACTGTCGCAAAAAGCTATCTTCAGGATAGGCTTAGCATTATTAAGATGCAATACACTGATTGTTGTTTTGTGGGTATTTGGCTTGAGACTCTATTTCCAAAAATATTGTTTCTATTACCCAGTGTTACAGTGTTAATAGAACTGGGAGTGACAAACCTAAATTAACATTACAGAACCTAAAAGCCTGCTGGAACAAAAGCTTGTTACTAACATTTTTTTACTCGTAATAACTTTTTTTCTTAATTCCAAGGTGGATTTGGTATTGACTGTAGCATTTGACACCGATGCCCTTTATGTCTCTTTAAAGCAGCCTCTGTAGAAACTTACCACAGTCTACCTCACTATGGCTTAGTTTTGAAATGGAAAGAACACTTCCTTTGGGTGAACACTTTCCATAAAGTTACATTCCTCTCTAAAGATTTTGCTAACAAGCATTCAAACCAGAAAGAATAAGATTAATTCCAATTATTCACTTTGTATAGGCCAGATTCTTTTTGGATATATTCCTGCTTTTTTATTATATGTGTGATTAAACATGTTGTTCAAGAAAAACAGCCTGTTGTAGTGGGCTCTAGAAATAAATCATAACAAATCTTAACAATTTCCCTGACATATTAGTGCTCTTAACCCTATTCATTTGGTCAAACAATGCAACTGATGCCAAGGTGTGAATAGTTGAAACAGAACTGAAATATAAATACTATACAAAAAGAATATTAACGTAGGTGACCCCAGAATGACTAATTAAATGGCCAGGGGGAATGGAAATATTAATTACATATGTTCTCAATAAAAAGACACTTCCATCCTCATTTCTTGTTTGCTATTGACACTTTGAAGAGGTAGGAAGACAGACACACCAACATTAGCATCCTTCTGCAAACAAATACCATGAGTATTGAGGTAAAGATGATCAACTTTGCTTGGTAACATCAACTTTGCTGGGCTGGCCATGTCATCTAGATGTCTGATTCTAGACTCCCAAAGAAAATTTTATTCTCCCAGTTCAGCCAGTGTGTACACACAAGAGGAAGGAAGAGAAAGTACTTTGGGAACATCTTCAAGGCCAGTTTAAAAAAATGCAACAATGATGTCAACTCATTGAAGAATATTGCCCAGGACTGCCACAAATGGAGCAAGAGTCTGATGCAGGGATCTCTGCACTTTGAAACCTCACAGCAGCCACAGGAGATGGAAAAGCAGGAGTGGAGGAAACAGCATGTTGTGTACCAAATCAAGAATCCAGTGCCACACACCCTACATGGAAAAACATGTTCAAACTGCAGTAGAGTCTGTTAATCCCAGATAGGCCTCAACCATCTTTGTACACACAGAAAAAACAATTATGGAAGACAGTCATTCTCAGCTATGAGGGATTGCCGAAGAAAAAGATTTACATTGATGTCTTATGTTAGAATGGATTGTAACTTATCACTTTCTACATGTGGCTTACCAAGGTGTTTTCTCTAGCATACTTCTGACCCCTCAAATTTTAAGAAACAAAAGGATTTGTTTAAAATGAAGGTTCTATGCCTTATGGCTGGGCTCAGCTTTGAATTTTAAACTAATGCAACATTATCTCAATTTGCTTACAAGACCAACAGCCAAAACAATAAATTTTAGAGAGACAGGCCAATTCTTCTCAATGTGGTACTAACAGTAAAAAACTATCAATAATGATTTTCATGACAACTGTTCCAGAGCTAATCACTTTCTAGGGAACATCCAAATTAGTTTATCTAATATTTTAGGGTGTTGATGGTAGCTGTGTTGGTCATAGCCATGTTGGCCTAAGGACATAGGCAGAAACAATTCTCTGGGTAAATGCAATATCTTTTATTAGAACAACTAAACAGTTCAAAAAAATGTTCTTTGCAAGCTTTCGGGTACAAACATTCTTCTTCAGGCAGAGGGAAATTTGGAATGGAAATCTGTCCAACTATTTATTTGGTCTAATAAAAGATATCAAATTTACCCACAAAAACATGTCTGCCTTTGTTTCTTTAATGCATCTGGATCCTGCACTACAGAAGCTAGAGAGGGAGAAGACCCAGTCAACATGATTTTTATAACCAAAAGCCCCTGAAATGAACTCTCCTTTAGTCCTCCAAGTTGTAATAAGGGGGAGGCAAATAGCAACTTTCTCTTTTCTCTGCTGAAGAAGAAATGTAGATCCAGTGGCAGTTGCAACAGTTAGTCAAGAAATTTTATGGAACGCTTGTCTCACAGTTAGTTCTACAGGGTTCATCTGCAGTATTTTATTCATTGCAGCTGGTTAAAAAAGTGTTTTCAGATACTTAAATGTGCAAGAGGTAAAAGGGGGCTTCTGTGTGCAGCTGACAGTGGAGTGGAGACCTTTGTTTGCAGCTGTAAGCTATTTTATGAACATCAGCAGCAGCATAGACTTTCCTCTCTGACCTGCGAAAAAATGACTGTTGCCTCTTTGTTGAACTGGTCAAGACAATTCAATATTAATTTGATCAACGGATAAGAGAATATTTAAGGAACAAATATATTCAAGTTCCTTGCAGACTCCTTTTCAACAGCACCACAAAAAGCTTGAAGCCAAAGTTTATTTAGAATTAACTGACATTGCAGTACCCCAAGATTAACTGAAGAATTTCAAGAAATACCTGAAATTCATGAACCTCTTCCTGAGAGGGGACTGTTATTTCTTTACACCTCTTTGGAAATATTTATATTTGTGAACAGAACTTTGGGACTCCAAAGCTAAACAAACCAAAACGCTGCTGCTACCCAACAACTCTAATCTGCATTGCATGTAGTCACCTGAAAGGTAGAGACAGACATTGAAAAGTATGTTTTCAGAAAAGCATGATAATTTTTTCCATTGATACTCTTCCTCTGCAGTGCTAAAAGCATGAATCATTATTGTGCTTTGTAAGGCTCCGGGTACACTCACAGAACTCTGTACAAAGAAAGAAAATAGAGTGCATTTATCGTTGATTAAAAGGTAGATCTAAGTGATTAATAACCTGCCTTAGGAAGCTGGTCCACTGCCACCCCTATAAACACAGCCTCCAGTTACATTCTCAAACACTTGAAAGCAAGAGAGTTGGTTCAGCTCTTTCTCAACACATGTGAGAGCCTATGGGAAGGAGCAGGAAAAATCACAGAGAATAAAAAGAAGGGAAAGGAATGGGAACCACTGTTGTCCACTATAAAATTCCCTTGTTTGCCTCTAGAAATCTGTACCATTTTCCACTCAGAACACAGTCAGACTTTTCTTAGAGGGTGGTCTCCTTGTTCCTAGAAAGCCTACAAAGGAAGTCAAGTAATCAAGAGAGACAAAAAATGAAATAAAACTAAGGACTGCCCTTTTTGAAAGAAAATGTAATAATACCACCACACAAACAGAGCTTCTTTTACTACATTAATAGTCTGGGTCTACCTCTTATGCTACTGTTCTGCTAATGTTGAGTTTTGAGCTATAAAGTTATTTGTCTCTTTCCTAGTTCAGAAAAATCTCTCTCTCACTTTATCAATCAATTATTTATATGCTATTCCCTCTGGCTGTTAATGAAAATAAGATATATAATGACAGCTTTTCTGTCATTATTTTTCTATTTTATGTATCAAGCAATATCTTCTTTCTGGGTTCCTGTTTCTTTATCATTTTTCTTCCCTTTTAAATTTAATTTTCAAAAGAGGTCAAGGTTTCATTTATGCTAGTACTGCAAAAGAATAATCTTTTCCTGAAATGGTAATAAACCATTTGTTATTTCAAAAGAATTCTTAAGCATTTCTTTTCAGGGTCACCCTGGAGAATCTTTGAATTTTGTGTCTTATTTGTCTTATTTTGGGGTGTTAAAACTAAGGAACATTAGGCATGTCTACACATGCATTTACTCTGACCTAGATTTACTCTGCAGTAAGCTACTACACAGTAAGCATGTCTACACATATATTTATGTACCTAAACTTAATGTGCCTTTGCCTCAGCCACATTAAGGCAATTTAGGCATGCATCTACACATGGGTGCATTAATGTGCATTAAGGCTGAGCTCTGTGGGGCTGGACAAGTCACTCTGAGCACAGCCCGGTGGCAGGAGGTGGGGGAAAGCCAGAGAAGCAGCCTCTCTCCTGTGTCCAGATGCTAGACCTGAAAAGCCATGAATCAGAAGCTTTTTGTGAGTGTTTGCAACATTTCACAGATAAGATGCTCTGCACCAAAGGCCCTGCACTGCCCAGCCTCATATCAGTGGTTGGCCATGCACAGGTGCCTAGGGACCAGGGTAAGTTGAGTAGGCATGCCTGGGCCCAGGCAGCTGCTGGCTGAACCCCACATCCCTGCATGCTCCCCTGGAGCCAGGTGGGTGCCAGCTGCAGCCAGCCTACCTCCACTGACCTGTTCCCAGGGTGGGACATGCCAGGCTCCTGGCAGCACCTGCTGTTATGGCTCCAGACCCTGCTCCCTCCCAGTGTGGGGCTTACCATGTATCCAGGGCTGGCATGGCTGGTAGCTTGGAGTAGTTCCCCCAGTAGGCAAAGGTGTGTGGCTGTAGCCTGTGGCCTTAGCCCATGGGGTGTGGCATGAAGGCACCCGGCTGGCTCCCAACCTCGCAGGGAGGAGCTGGTGCTGCTGATGGCTGGTGGTGACATGGCTGGTCCTGGGGCTGCACAGCTGCTGAGGCAGGCACTGGGCAGGCCTCCAAGCTGCTGGTGGAGGGAACAGCCAGGAACCTGTTTGGGATAGAACACTGAACGTCCAAAGGTCCCTCCTCCACCGATGTGTCATTGGAAGTGCCAGGGCAAGACAGGGGCTGTGCTGGTATAAACTGCACAGTTGTGGCCTGGGTCCCAGGGCACCACAGAGATCAGATGACACATAAAGGACATGGACTTGTAGGCATGGCCAGAGCAATGATTGTGGGCAGTCACAGCCACCCACTGTGCCCACAAAACCTTGACCTTTATGCATCACTGCTTCACTGACCAGTTGTGCCCTCAGTCACACATCCTGGCCTACAGGGCCTCAAAAATGTGGGGACTGGAGCACCTGCCCTTGTAAAACTGGCACAGCACCTCTGCCTTGCCCCAGAGTGCCATAAGGTCACCAACCTCCTTCTGACTCCAGCTGGGGCCCTGGTTGGAGGGCACAGGTGTGAACTCATGGATGGTGATGGGCCTGGATGTCAAGGATGAGGCCATGCTGCTTGGTCCCATGCTGGTTCTCTGGGCCCCTGCATGGCTGTTCCACTGAGGCCGGCCCTGGCGAGCTGCCAGCAGTACCCAGCACAGGGGCACACCAAGAGACTGGAAGCTGTGGCAGAGACTCTGCCCTGCAGCACCTGCAGGAGCAGGGAAGGCTGCTGGGAGTGTGCAGCAAGCAGGTGGTGCTGGCCCTGCTGCCAGAAGCAACCTGCAGGTAACCCTGGGTACTGGCAAGCCTGGACAAAGGCTTCACCAGGCTGCAGAAGGCTGCTGACCCTGAAGACACAGCCTTTTATAGCCTGCAGATAGAAGCTGCCATAGACACAACCGAGTCTTGAAGCAGGAGAAGCTCCTAGGCTGCACGGGGGCAGCCCCCAAGTGGCTATGCAGACCCAGTAGCAAATTTGCTGACAGGTCCCAGCTACACATGCGTTATTGCACAGTTACTAATCACACTTAAATTTGCCACCTGCATTTGCAGGTGGCAAATTTAGTTCTGATTAAGGATTTTTACTGCACAGTAAGTGCACATATGTGTAGGTGTGTGCTTACTGCACAGTAAACTAGGCAACTGTGCAGTAATGTGTCTCATGTAGACGCGCCTATTACATATTCCCCACACCATGCAGCAGAGATATTAAGGAAATCATTTAAATAAGCATTAATTAAGGAAACAAAAACATCATTTTAAAGTTTGCATACAATGTGTAAGGATCTATGGAATTCATGGCAGAAGTGGTGTGTTGTGGGTCCTTTAATCTTGCAGGTTCCCCCATGTCCCTCTCATGCTGACTGGTGGAGGACCCCCACTTGAGACTCACTCCACATCAATGAGGAGCTGAAACTGCAGTTTTAAATGTGTCGTTTTTGCTTCCTGCCACTAAATTCCTGAGGGGCCCCAGACAGCCCTGATGTTTGCTGCTGACTGGCAGGGAGGCAAAAATGGCATTATGTTTAAAACTGCAGTTTTAGCTTCCCTGCTGATCAGGAGGGAGTGGTATGGTCCTCTGCTAATCAGCAGTGTGGAGGGAGGCGGGGAAGCAGTGAGCCGCATATGGGGGAACATGCAAGAACAGTCACGCAGTCTACTTCTACCAGGAATTCAGTAGGTCCCTATGTCAGATGAAGCAATTACATTGTTCCAGCATATTACAGAATCTGTCCTGCAAAGTATCTAATCACATGTGAGGGAGAAATGTAAGTAGCATCATGATTAGTTTCCTTTGGGTGTGTCTACACAAGATGCTACATTGCTGTACTGACAAGGTATGTCACTGTAGCTTATTGTTACAATAACATAGCATCACTGGGTACTAATCATGACACCAATACTATTGCACAGTAGCAATGACCTACTGTGCAGTAGCTCACTGCTACAGCACCGTAGCATGGGAAAAACCCACGTGGCATTGGGACTGTGCAGTAATGCCAGTTACTGTGCAGTTATTTAGTACTTAAGTAAGCAAGTACTAAATGACTGTGCACTAACAAATGCACAGTCCAGCACAGATATAGGCATGCCCTTTGACTATGAAATCCAGACTTCTACTTATAGCTGGGTGGACTGGACTTTGCTTTTAACATGAGACCAGAGTTAAGCTCTTCACACTTATAGAACTATATTGCGACATATTAACTCCTATGAAATACTGAACTTCTAGTGAGAAAGGATTGATAATGAAGGTTAAAAGGTAATCAACATTGCAAGATTACAGGAAGAAATCATCCTAAAAACCTTAAGAATACTCAAACAATGTTATAGTTGTTTGTTTATTGTGGTTGCATGCTTCTTACAATGTCAGAAATGCTTCTTCTAAAACCATTTGTTTTTATATACTAATTTGTATTTTTCACTTCCTCTAATTACGTGCTGTGTCTGGACTGTATTTTCACACCAATATTCTTGGGGGTTTTTTAATGTTCTTGATGCTGTAAAGACACAGTGAACTGATGGGATGGCTCAAAAGATACACACGTAATTCACAAGTGTGATGGATTGGAACCCAAAATAGTCTAGGCAAAAACATTAACAAAAATACAACACTTTCTCAGCCTGGAGATCATCCAGTATCAGGGCCAACTGCTGAGTATTCTCTCTCACATATCCACCTCTGTCTGTCTTCCCTGCAACCTTCTACTGTGCTGTTCCCCCCAAATTCATGCAAGAGAGAAGAAATTCATGATGCAGTCCTTTGTGTTCTGGAGACCACAATACTGTGTCAGTCTTTTCTGTGAAGAAGAACACTGAATCTAATAATTCTGATCATTTATAGCAAAGTCTGGAAAATACCTATGACCCTACAGACTTCAAATCAATCATTTTTTTTTTTGGAAAATATGGACCATTTAATTCACAAAGATATACCTAGTTTATAAAAAATTTTATTGATGAATTTGCAAAAAAAATGGAGTCAGCAGCTGACATTTTTGAGAACTAATTTCTCATTGTTAATATTCCCCACTGCAACTGGGGAATAAAATGGCAGGGGAATGTAATGTCTCTCTGCTATCTTACAACATTAGGACAAATAAGTAACAAAACCCCACTCAAATCTACAATGACACAAAGCCTTTACCAGTCTCAGTAGAAGGAATGAGGAGCTGTTTGAGTTTGAACTAAACTCTTCCTCAGTGTATGCCCTAAATGGGTGCTTGTACATATGCGTTTTAGTGCACAGTAGCCTATTATATATATAAGGGCAGCATAAAACTCCATGCTTGGAAGCAAATGCACAGTAAAACAGGCTACTATGCATGAAGCATCACCTAAAAAGCATGCATGTGCACTACTGCATGCTATGGTAGTTTATAGTGCATTATTTTAGTACCTTACATTGGAGGTACTAAATTTAATGCATATTAGGAAAAATTCATTAATGCACATGTAGACACACCCAATCACTGCAAGCACTGATTATTTGGGTACTTGAAGATGACTTTTCCCTATCACGGTGGTGGAACGGCCACTTTCAAGGGTATAATCAGAGTTAATTGTCCAATTATATGTAGAGTGGATTGATGACACAGGTGAACTACAGCAACATCATATTAAATTTTCACATATTTTGCTAATATGAATCCTCTGGTTTGAGATCAAGCCTGTAAAGTTTTGTCCCAAAGAGACCATGTTCCAGAAAGTTTTGATTATCTGGAAACCAGAGATTACAAGGAAAATCAATTTGTAACACTGTAGTTTTCCAGGAAAATCTGTAATATTTTTCCTGCTTTTAAAAAATACATTGAGATCATGTGGTTAAAGACATTATAAATATTTTAGATAGATTTATGGAGAGAGTGCTAATTAAACTTTTATACCACACTATCAAATACTTTAAAAACTTTTAAAAACATTTCTAAAATAGATCTTTTGTAAAAATATATGAGGGTGTGTGTGTGCATACACACACACATACCCTCCCCCCATATACTTTTACAGAAGAGCTATTTTAATAGATTTCATAGACATTACAGGCTGGAAGGGGTCTCGCAAGATCATCAAGTCCAACCTCCCTGCCATAGGCAGGAAGTCTGCTGGGGTCAAATGATCCCAGGAAGATAAACATCCAGACACCTTTGAATGAGTCTAGGGTAGGTGCTTGCACCACTTCTGGGGGGAGTCTGTTCTAGACCCTGGGCACACGGACCACAAAGAAGTTTTTTCTTATGTCCAGTCTAAATTAGTCTTCCAGGGGTTTGTGGCCATTAGACCTTGTTATTCCTTGGGGAGCCCTGGTGAACAATTGTTCTCCCAGGCCCTGATGCAGACCCCTTTATATACTTGTAGGCTGCCACCAAGTCTCCCCTGAGAGTCCAACGTCCCTCAGACTCTTCTTGTAAGGCTTGCCCTCTTGGCCTTTGATCATAGGGGTGGCTCTCCTTTAGATTCTCTCAATCTTGTCCACATCCCTCCTGAAGTAGATGACACAAAACTGGATGCAGTACTCCAGCTGCAGCCTCACCAAACATTTGAGAAATGTTTAAAATTTTTAAAGAGTTTTTAAAGTTTTACTGGCACTGTTTTAATATCCTTTCATGAGTATAGCCATGACTAAAATCAGCCAAAATACAAGTTCAACTATATACAGAACAGAGGGAAGAGTAAAGTTAAGCATACTTGAAAAAAAATTACCTAAACTTACTAATGCAGACAGTGTCCCACCCAATTTGACACAGTGTCCCACCCAATTCTGGTGGGCAAGCTGAGGGACTGCGGCATTGACGAATGCACAATCACATGGGTGGCAAACTGGCTGCAGGGGCGCACCCAGAGGGTGGTAGTGGATGGGACGATGTCGACCTGGGAGGGTGTGGGCAGCAGAGTCCCCCAGGGCTCGGTCCTAGGACCGGTGCTGTTCAACATCTTCATTAGCGACCTGGACGAGGGTGTGGCGAGCACCCTGTTCAAGTTCACTGATGACACCAAGCTGTGGGGTAAAAATAATACACCAGCAGGCAGGGACCACATCCAGGCAGACCTGGATAGGTTAGAGAATTGGGTGGATCTGAACAGGATGCGGTTCAACAAGGACAAGTGCAGGGTGCTGCACCTGGGGAGAGGAAACCAGCATTATGGTTATAGGTTAGGGGCTGATCCTCTCGGCAGCACAGAGGCAGAGAGGAATCTTGGAGTCAGGATTGACTCCAGGATGAATATAAGTCACCAATGCAATGAAGCAACAGGCAGAGCCAACTGCACCCTGTCATTCATCAACAGGGGCATCACTAACAGGTCCAGAGAGGTCTTGCTCCCCCTCTATGCGGCGCTGGTCAGGCTGCAGCTTGAGTACTGTGTTGAGTTCTGGGTGCCGCACTTCAAGAAGGATGTAGAGAACCTGGAGAGGGTCCAGAGGAGGGTCACGCGTATGGTTGAGGACCTCCGTGGCCAGCCCTATGAGGAGAGGCTGAGGGACCTGAATCTCTTCAGTCTCCACAAGAGGAGACTGAGAGGGGGATCTTGTGGCTGCCTACAACCTTATCAGGGGCCAGGAGAAAGTCTGTTCACCATGGTCCCCCTTGGAGTCACCAGGAACAATGGCCACAAGCTGAGGGAGGACACGTTTAGGTTGGATATTAGGAGGAACTACTTCACTGTAAGGGTGGCCAGAGCCTGGAATAGGCTTCCCAGAGAGGTGGTGCTGTCACCTTCCCTGGAGATCTTCAAGAGGAGACTGAATGGGCACCTGGCTGGGGTCTTATGACCCCTCCTACCCTCAGCGCTCCTTCCTGCCCATGGTGGGGGGTCGGACTAGATGATCTGTCTAGGTCCCTTCCGATTCATTGATTCTATGATTCTCTGATTCCATGAATGCTACAAATTTAAAGTCCGTTACTTTACAATCTATTGGAAGTAGAAACCAATGCCTTTCTTAGCATTTTAGCAGATGACAAGTGCCTGTTTCTGCCCCAGTGAGTAGTGAGAGTAGATCCTAGATGCATTGTCAAGAATTGTGAATAGTAAATCATCAGAAAGATCATACATTCTTAGAGACTTAGGTCTAGAATCTTGTTCCTTCATCTTCAAAACCACAGGTGACTATTAGTTGAGCCAAAGGAGATTTCCTTTAGAATAATAATTCTTCTGAGTATTCAAACCACAAATGAATGATTATCTTCTCTTTTTTGCCACTGAATATTCCCTGTTTCAAACTTGTGTTCACATAACCACAAAGCAGAAGTAATACCCTGTGACTTATTGTATTGGCAAATATTCATTTTTAGTGCTACAAAATGCCTCAGCATTTTTTAGCACTACGAATTCTATGGCAGTATACAGATGTTCCAAGCCCCCTGGCTAAAGAACTATGAAGTTACCTCAGGATGAGCTCCCCAGTCAGTGGTGATATGGGGCTTCCTGAATCAAGTCCCTCCTTCCCCCAACCTGTGACAACCTGTGTTCTCCCCTTCTGGGGAAGGGATTGGGTAAGCAGCATGTGCTGAAGACAGCCCCCTTCCTCCTTCCACTGCCTGCCAGGGTGGCAGGATGACCACTCTCCTTACTCCACTACCAGACAGCGTCACTGCCACAGCCCTTACAGTAGTGGCAGAAATTCCTTCAACCTAACACTAACCCTCCACCTTTCCCCCTTTGCCTACCCCCGGCCCTCTCCATCTATCAGGTATGGAGCTACTGGGGCCAACATAACTGCCAGGGCCTGGTTCCACTGATCAGCTGAAGAGAGGGAGAGTGGAGGACTGTGGGATGCTGAGAGTCCAAAAGTGGCCTTGTAGCACTACTTCTAACTTTACAGGCATTACACATAGCATTACAAAAGACGTTCCTCTTTGAACGAGATGCATCATGTAGAGCTTTCATCATCTTTGTGATGCTGCAAATACCTTGAATAGCTGCATGCTCACTCTCGGTAGTGTTATAGCAGTGGAATTAATGTTACAAATGTAGCACCTGTCTATAGCTTTAGATAATCAATATATACACAGCAAACATTAAAAAAAAAAAAAAGAAAAAGCATCAGGATTTTTTTCCCACATTCACTACGTTGAGAACTAGTATACATAAATATAGTATCAAAATCAGATTGTAAATTACCTGTGAACAAGGAAGACTCATATTTTCACCCAACAGCATTTACAATTAATTAAACCAGTCTTAATTGTGATTATTCTTTAGATTCAGTGGATTTACTTTAGATTTTATGTGCAAAATATCAGCCTGAGCAAGTAAATATAGCTTAATTATAAACTATTGGAGGATGGGGAGAGGAGAAGATTGGAACAGAAACAATGACATATTAACTAATAATAACATTGGATCTAGCTGAATCTCACATAGCTGCAGAATCTGCCACTACACAACTTAATTTGTTGCACAATGAGTAATTATTTTGCAAAAAGTCCATGGGAAAAAAAATCAAGATCAGATAGAATTTTAACTAAGCCAATGCTATTGATTTCCCCACTATTTGATAGTTACAGGATGTAATACAGAACAACAGTAACACTTTCACAGTACATTTCACTGTCCATGGTGCAGACACAGATTAGGGGAATGACATAATGGATAAAGCACTGGCCTTTTACCCCTGGGAATTTGTCCAGTTTACAGTACTATCAGATAATGAGTTTGGCAATCTACTCCTAGACTTTTTGGACACTAATCCCCATTACAGAATCCCTATAATTCATCATATAATTTAATGCACCTGGCAGCCTTACCACCAGTTCATGCTTTTGTTATATAATAGCCCGAAGTGAAGTCAAGGGTGGTTAATGCTCTGACAACCAGCTATTATCTCCCATGGCAGCTGATTTTGAGGGAATTATTGCAGTCATAAACCATTTTATAAAATCTGGCAACTGGATCCCGTGTAACAAAACAAGGTGATACTTGGAAGTTTTATCACTGATTTTCCACCAATCTGAAGGGAGTCTCGAGCATCCAAAAAATGCTAGAGAGGAAACCTGAGATTAAAGGTAGAGGTCATGAGCCAGGAATCTGAGACCAGCCTAATCTTAAAGACTGTATGGGTTAGGACTATTTTAAGATTACTGCTGCCTTTTTTCAGTTGGCTTGTGCTCAATGAAACTTCTGGCCTATTTTTTCTACACTTTGTCTCTTACTCTCTTAATTTAGTTTAGTCCTTCTCTTTATCGGCTTTTATTTTCTTTTAATTATGAAACACACTGCCAAGTTCATTGCTCCAGGTGGAAGTCCACTCTCTTGCTCACACAGGAGAAAGAGACTTTGCTTTCACTGGGATTAATTTAGCTGAGGTAGTGATAATTAATGGATTGAAGATAATTAATGCTGGAGGACTAGAACTGAATATATGGGAAAAAAAGTGGGGGTCAACAAATAGACCAGAGAAACTCCAGTCTGGACTGAAATGTCATTGGCATTTAAACAGAGAAGCGATATAAGGTTTTCCAAGTATAAGAATTGTGGTTGCATAAGACCCCTTAAACATTGATGGGAACAAGGCCAACAAATTCCTAAGGCAGCCAAGAATTCTAGCTAAGACGTCCCAGGAAGTAAAGCAGTAAACGGGACTCACCTGCAGCTCCGGACGAGACGTGCACGAGGCGGAGGGAGGAGCCTACGCATCTCATTAGCCGCCTTTTTATTCAATTACAACCAGCTGGTGATGTCACAGACGGATGCTGGATGGCAGCAATAAAAACAGCGGCTGCAGCTACGGAGGGGGTGGATAGCCCAGGCAAGGAGCAGCAACCATCACCAACAGCAAGAGCAGCAGCAGCTGCAAACAACGTGGAGCCAAGAGAGCCAGCAGAGGTGTGGATGGAGCAGAACCAGACCTCTTGGCTGGAGACTGCCCCAGACAACGCAGGAGCTAGAGGCACGGCACCTGAGGACGCGGCGGGAAGGATACCAGGGAGTGAAGCAACCCGCAGGTGGGGTGCTGGAACGACGGGGCATGGAGACAGCCTCACCAAGGAGGAGAGACCCCAGGAGAACCCCAAGGGGGTACTACCGGGGCGGGCATCGCTGCCAGGCAAATAGAGTATTGAGCAGGAGGCGGGACCGTTGCAGGTGATTGGTCCGGGATGGGCCAGAAGGAAGCCGGGCAGGGCTCAAAGTAGACTGCTTAGCGGATAGGAAGACACTGGGCGGGCAGCATTTCTTTTGGTTGTTTTGTTCGTTTAACCCTAGCTAAGGGAGAGAGAGCTAGGGGAGTGTGCCCTCAGATTGAGGCTGAAGGGAAGCCTCTATGAGGTCTGAGTTTTTCTTTGATTTTCCTGAAGGGAGGGCAGCAGACAAGGAGGGCTGTGGGGCCAAACTGGCTGGTGATCACCACGACCGGGAGTCATGATCGCTTGAGGGTAGGCCAGGCGGTGTCAACCCACAGCTGGGGAACAAGAACCGGAAATGAGGGACGCACTGAAGGTGGCATGAGGCCAGGATGTAGTGGTGGTGGAGCCCTGTGAAGTGACCGCCGAAAGATCCTGGGCCATGGAGTATACTGCGAACTAACCCCTTACACTGAGGAACATCAAGTCGTGCCGGGTGAGAACAGGGTTGGGGACACAGAGAGAAGAGAGCTACTCCGACACCAACAAGATCCCAACAGGTGTTTGACATCTACTTGCAAGGCAAAAACTGATTGAGAACAGTTAATTGAAGCCTGGCAGTCACAACTTAATAGCATGCAATAGCCCTCAAAATATTACCTTCTCTGAGCACTTGTGGAGTCATTCAGAGAGAAAGAGTTACTTTTTCTGTGTCTGGAGAAGGGTATTTGTATCCAAAAGCTTGCAAAGAACAATTGTTCCAGCTATTTAGCTGATCTAATAAAAGATATCATTTTTGTCTAAAGAACCTTGTCTGCCATGGTGTATAGAACTCATAGTAGAGCAAAGAAAGAAAACTAGATTTAACTAGAGCCACTGTAGTTTGAGGGAATGAAGACTCTGCATCTACATACCTTATGTATGTACTGTCTGATTCAGGTGTAGGGAATCATTTTGTGGAAGCTATAAAGACGGTTAGTAAGTGAGTAGCTATACTTAATGACATAAAGAGCCTGATTGAGCACCACTGAAATCTATGAAAGAAACAAAAATATAAAAATGTTTAAAACGGAAGAAGAAGGAAAAAAAAAGAAGAGAAAAAGGCAGCAACAAAAGGCCTGTGAAACGGCAGATGACAAAGTTGGAGGTGTGTTCATCCAGGGAAGTATTATGAGAGTTGTAGGAGTAATAGACTAGGTTTGAAAGCCTCATTTGCAGGAAAAAGAATTTCCTCCAGAAATTCTAAAAATGCCCATCTCATGTCACAGCAATTTAAGAAAAACCTGTTCTTGCATTATTATGTCTTATTGCACAACTTTTTACTACTATTAAAAAATCATTTGTGTTTGTATCTGGCAGAGAGCATTTCACACTCAACAAACACAGTGTTGGCATCCAATGGACATAAAAGTAATTTCCAGCTGGAAACCTAGTTCACTTCTTACAGGCTTGGTTTGCAGGAACCTTGGCAAAAGAGAATGAAAAGGTCCAGCATTGAGACACAGCCAAAGTGGAAGGTTGCAAACACAGAAACTTCACTGAATGGCAGATCCACTATTTGGCAGTCTGCTACGAATGTCTCTTTACTAGGCCTATGCGAAAGCAGTTAGTATTTGCTTCAGATTTGGCTGATTCGGGGGACAGTGATTCGATTTTGTGAATCCTAGCCCTGTCAATGGCTGCCCCATCCGGTCCCAGGTTCCCAGCTCTTTAAAAAAAAATTCTTGCTGCACCCAACTGGCCCACACTGCATGGGGTACTCTGCCATGAACCCCTATCCTCTGCCCATTCTCCCAGCCCCAGCATCCCGGCTCTTAAAAAAAAAAAAAAGCCGCCGCTAATCAGCTGCTGTGTGGAGGGGGGGCAATCTCCACTACACCCATTGCCCTGTGCTGCCATGAGCCCCTGATCCCCACCAACTTTAAGAAAAAATGGCCAATGCTTGCTGTATGCTGTAGCAACCAGTGAGTGCGGGGCTTTTTTTTTTAAAGAGGCAGAAACTGGGGCCAGGCAGAGCAGCCATGCAGGGGCTGGAATAGGGGGTGGGGTTCAGAGGCGCTCGGGGGCGCTGGTGGAGCAGGCAGGGGATGGGACCTAGTGGGGGTCCCCCCTATGGTTCCCTCCCTTCTCCTCCAGCCCACCCTCCCCGCCCCCTACTTACCAGCAGAGTCTGGGTCCAGCTCCCTGTAGTGGCAAGCAGGGACTGCCTGAATTTATGAAGCTCTCCAAATCTTTTCCAAATTGATTCAGAGAACTTTAAATCAATTTGGACCTTTTATTGGTTTCCTGATTCAATTTGGATTTGGAGATTCAGCCACTGAATCAGGCTGAGTCTCCTCCAAATTGAATCAGCACCCGAAGCTTTGCACAACCCTACTGTTTACTTACAGGCATCCTAAAAGTGGGTAATCAAAATCATTTTAACCAAGAGGTTCCACTGCCATTTGAGGAAATCTCTAGAACATTATTGCAATGGTACATGGGAAAAATAAATGTGCTTTTAAATAAAAGCTCTCTACTATGCCGAAGATCATTCATTTCTTCATCTGCAGTATATATAAAACAAGAATTTTTTGAACCCTTAAAATATTATAATGATGAAATGAAATAGACATGAGATTCCTATATCGTAACATTTCAGTGGACTAGAAGCAATTGCTGCTCAGTGTCAGGCTACACCAGTCAGCACTAAAAATATTATGCTGCCTATAAGTTTATTTTTTATTAAAATTAAATTTAACTCTCCTTTATCATTTGATGTAGCCCTCCAGCATCCATGAGTTCTCACAGTTAAATGAGTCAGACTAAATATTTAATACACTGTTCTAATTAGCTACAAACTGTTACCTGATTTCAATCTGTAAATGAATGTGAAATGGCTCTGGAGGCCTAATGTTAACCTTCATCCACTCTGGTTATATGAGAAAAATTACAGGCTCTAATTAGACTCTTCAAATTGCAAAGAAATAGAATTTTCATAACTGCCTTATTAAAAAGTGAAGGCCCCCTTGGGACAGGACAAATTGCATCTACCCTGATCCACTTATCCTTATACAACACCATACAGAAGACTCATGTTGTCTGACTTATACAGCTCATATTTCTCCCAAATTAATGAGCACTCAAATTATTCCAGCTGCCCCCTTGGCATGGGGAAAAATTGAAAATCCATGGCTGCCAAGTGACGTGTATAGCCCAGCTGCTAAATAAATGTGCTTAAGGGAACACAGCTGTTGAGGTGCCTATTTGCATTAAAATAACTAAGTCCATGAATACAGAACAAATGCCTAAAGACAGCAAACAACATATAACACTTTATTTAACCCTTTCTTTCCACCAGGTCACAGGAGGCTACTCCATCATTTACAGTCTGGACATAAAGGCATGACCTTTCAACCTTATGATTTACTCTAATTTGTTCAAAGTGCCAAAAAAGTTACTTGTCTAATCCTATCCTGGAAACTTCATGATTTTACTTTGAAGAAGGGGGCATTCAGAAGAATCACATTAAGTATTTCAGTTCACATTTCCAAGAAGAAAGCTGATTTGTCAAAATGCCGGTAATTGAAAAAATAACATGAAAAAATTAACATCCTGTTGTCTTATCATGAGTAAAACTTATGCACAAACTTGTAGAGGCAGACCAATTAGAATATGCTTCATCTGCTTCCCTTAACTCATGTTAACCTGATTCATTTTCATATGAGTTGAAGGTGACTTGCTAGTCTCTGAAAAAGCCTTAAAAGAAGATTCCTATTACACCAAGAGGTTAGAAAAGTTCCAAGAACCCTCATGACATTGTTATTCATAAATTTAAGACCAGAAGGAACTGTCTAGCTTAATGCTCTGTATTTCTACATTAAACCCATACCTTCTTGTTTGTGACAGATACTTTTTTGTTTGTTTTTACAAGATAACCAGTTTTCAATAAAAGATTTCAAGCAATGGAAAATCTACCAAATCCTGGGGGCAACTAGTAAGTATCCTCCTTGTTTAAAGAAAGTCATGCTCCATTTCTTGTCTGAATGTATCTAGCTTTGGATTCCATACACTGAATCTTTTTATGCTTTTATCTGGTAAATGAAATGACTCACACCAGTAGCAATTCTTTTACCCACACAGGTACTGGTCATGATCAAGTCACCTTAGTCTTCACTTTCAGAAGTTAAATAGTTTCAGTCTTTTCAGTCTCACAGTGATAGGTTTTCTCAACCTCAAATCAGTTTTGCAGATCTCTTTGAACTCTTCTGATTCTCCCCATTCTTTTTGAAGAGTTACTAAAGTCAAACACAACTGATTTTGCCTCAAGTTTAGGTTGAGCAAAGCTTCTGTTTAACAGCAGATTTTTCAAAGTGCTGTAAAGTCCTCTGGTATGCTCCAATTATCTTGAAAATGTAACAGTTGAGGGCCATGATAATATTAGTGGGACAAATATAATGTGTTTTTCAAGGGAGAAATGCATTGGGCAGTGTGTGCATAAAGCTCAACTCTTGACAGCCTTTAAACTCACCTGATGTCTGAAACCTAGATTTGCTTCAAATCTTAGTAATTTAAGAGATTTTAGGTCTGCATTATGTAAGTACAATGCAAAGATTCTAAGCAATGAAAATGTATTTAGGGTTTCCTTTATAGTACTGAAAAGGCTACTGTAAAATATGTGTGTAAAGCAAAATTTAAAGTGCTCTAAAATCCACAGAAATTGCCACACTTTGGGCACCTCTATGTGTGATATTAA
Source organism: Crocodylus porosus (assembly GCF_001723895.1). NCBI lineage: Eukaryota > Metazoa > Chordata > Crocodylia > Crocodylidae > Crocodylus > Crocodylus porosus. Next base: position 23,222,446 of record NW_017728917.1, read on the forward strand.
TGTGCATGAATAAAGTTCAGCACTTACTGCTCTTGAGTTTATTCTGTCTTCACATGTGCCCGGGACCACATTGAGCAACGTTGGAGCAGCCCCAGCTGGCAGGAGGCCCAAGGGGTCCGCGTGCCAGCCTAGGGTTGCCTCCTTAGCTCAATGTGCTCCAGAGGGGTTGGCTGGGGCATGAGGATGCTTCAGTGTGGGGCTAGCCAGTAGGTAGCCCCCACTGAAGCACCTTCATGCCCCAGCCAGCCCTGTCAGAGTCTACACGTGTGCTACTGCCGAGTAAAAAACTCCACAGCAGGATAGTACTTGTATTTACAAGTACTACTATCTTGCTGCAGAGTTAATTAGTTTACTCCAACCTAATAAGGGTGCACGTGTAGATGTGCAACTAATTAGTCTACTGTGCAGCAAATGTTTCACGTTGACACACCCAGAGACATTAATTTAGAATCTTTAGATCAAAGAGTTCCTAAGAAATAATCCTCCAAAAGTAAAGTATGTATATATGTATTTATTTATTTACAGATTAAAAAATGTTTTCACAAAATTACAAAGGTAAAATATGACTGGTATACATTACTGAATCAACCCTCTCCTCAGCTGCTCAAAAGTATCAATAGCAATTTTAGAAAGTCTGTGGTATTAAATTTACTGCACCACATAAGCTTTAACAACACTACTTTTGGACACTCCAGCTTCTCTTTTTTATCCCCAGCCATGTGCATTTCTGAGAAGTTCAGCATCCTGCCAGTTTGTTTCCCCATACCATCCACCCATTGTCTGCCTCCCATGCTAGGACAGTTTGACAGGTGGTGCTGTGCCCAGAATATATGATCTGATACGTTCTTGTGGGGCAGCGCTAACATGGCAGAGACTTGTTGACACATTTAAACTATTACAGCAATAATATTGCTGATCTGACAAAAAAAGCATTACAGGACACTGAGTCATCAACCTAATGAGAACTTTAAACATCTGAAGGGAATAGTGGCAAAACAGTGATCAAGTCAAAGAAATTAAATTGGGGAAAGAAGACAGGAAGGGATGGGAAACTGTTAGGGTAGAAACAAAGGTAGATCCCAGGGCCTGGGATGGTGTGGGAGCTGAACCAGATCCTGTACTGTCCTGCACCTTCCTGACCCGTGATGCATTAGGCAGAGAAAACCCAGGTTCCCTGCTTAAAGAGGCACTTCTCCCCAGGATCTCCCCTGTCCTTTACCAGGGAACCCTGGACTTTCCTAGCTTACAGACACATGCTGGGGAGATCCTAGCAGCATGCTTCCATAAGCAGGAAACTCTGGGCTTTGCCTGCTTACAAGAGAGATGCCAGAGTGATCCTGGAGGTATGTCTCCATAAACTGGGAACCCTGAACTTTCCCTGCTTAAGGAAATGCTTCCCTGGAATCTCCCTGGTTTGACTCCTTAAGCAGGGAACCCCAGACTTTCCCTGCATATGGAGACATTCTGGGAACATCTCAGGAGTACATCTCCGTAGGTGGGACTTATTTTGTAGCCATGTTGGTCTGACAAAAAAAGAAATACAAAAGTCTTGGTGCAGAGATGATACCTTTCATTAGACCCTGCACCAAGATTTTTGTATTGCTCTTTTTCTCAGACCAACATGGCTACAAAATGAATCCCTGAAACATGGAAGATATTGTAGTTTAGCCATTTTTGGAAAAATAAATTTCATTGCTAAATGAGAAAGTAAGTTTTTTGCACCTCCCTGCCTGCTTCTAACATCTGGCACCTCCAAGGAAGTAGACAGCCTTACCTGCACATCGAAGAGCAACTCACACAAAAGGACTCTCACAGACCCAGGGGAATATACTTCCAGCCTCAACTTCCCCTGCGCAAAATGGAGTTTATTTTCTACTGAAGTGGACTTTAAAAATCTTTAATTTCTCCTCAGTCTGAAGAAGGGTGCATGTGCCCAAAATCTTGCAAAGAAAGACTTTTTTTTGCTAGTTTTAGTTGGCCTAATAAAAGGTATCACCTCTGAACCAAGAGTTCTCTATTTCTCCATAAGTGAGGAATTTGGGGCAAATGTGGCATGACAAAGGATAAAGGCAGCACAAGGGTAGGAAAAGGCAGCATCTGCTTCCACCCTTAGAAGACTAATGGGACAATCTCCTGAACAATGAAATATCTTTATATCAGTACCCAAAGCACATGGAGAAAACAAGAAGAATGTTAAGCTGTAAGGCGCAACCAAAGCATTTACTTCATTAAAATCTCAAGGATCTGATGGGCTAAATCACAGGATTGGAACACTAGTAGAGAGGGATACAGGTTTTTCAGGAAGGACAGAACAGCACTGCATACATAGAAAGAATGTAAATACTTGCTCTGAAGCCCAAGAAGAGCGAAGAGGCAGGGGATAAAAGAGGAACAGAACATGGGAAATGTCATGATGGAGCTCTACTACAATATGCCTGTGGCTAAGGTATATGAAGCTTTTTTGACAAATTATTACGAGTATCCAAAGTTCAGGATCTGATGGCAAATGCAGTTTGAGACTTTGCAGATATTGGTTCAAAAAGTAATATTGGCAGGAAAAAGATTGTTTAAACAAGTTCTAGGAACATGTCAGAAAAACATTTTATTTCCGAAGATGCAGAAGGCAATGGTGGGTGGCTATTTTATATTTGATTCTGACAAATAAGGAATGGCTGAAAATGAGAAAGTGTAATGTTAGGGTGCAATTACACATTACACTAAGACCCTGTTAAGAGCACTTAAAATAAAATGATGGCAGGTTAAGGCTAGTTAACAAGTGCTAAGAGCTCTCTAGGCATCTTAAATTTATATCACTTTGGGCAAGGATTACCTTTCAGCTGTGTTACCTAGTTCAGGTTAAGTTTAGAATCTTACAGCACTGCTCCCAGGTCAACTAGCCATCATTCAGGGCTCTACAGTCCAAGACTGGCAGCTGGAGACAGCAAGGCAGCACCTAAGTTGGGAGGGAGTGAATGGAGAAGGTAGGAAAAGAGGCAAAGAGAGTAGAGAGGCCAGGGGAAAGGGTGCAGGAGTGAAGGTGGAAGTTTGAGGGGGAGGGGGAGAAGGGGAGATGCTGGGCTGCTGTGGGTGGGCAGGCAACTGCCAAGCTGCTGTCCCTTCTGCCCCAATCAGGCCCTGGATTGCCACCCTGCCACCCCAATCAGTCTGAGACTAGCAGCAGCAGGTGGAGGGTGAGAAGTTCTCCCAGGCTCACTAAAGCCTGTGCTGCCTTTGTGTGCCTGGATCCAGCTCCCACCAGGTCCTGTGGCTTCCCCACCAACTCCTTTCCCCCCATCCCCCCACCTTCCCTGGGACCCAGTGGAGTAGTGAGGGGGCAATTGGGTGGTGGGAGGTGGGAGTGATTGGGGGCAATTGGTGGCAGAGAGATCTAAGGAGGGCAAGAGGTGGCACCCTTCCCACCTCCCTCCAGCTAGAGAGCAGGTACATAGAGCAGGCATGGAAAAGACTTGCCAGCTCTTAGCCATGTCCCTGCTTATCAGCCCTCTAGGGGCAGGTCCAAGCAGTACATGTTAGAGAGAGTATTAACCTTTAATGTGCAACTTCAACACAGTCTAAAATTCCTTAGAATTAACACGTGCTAATTGTAACATGTAATCTTATCTTAATTCGGATCAAAGTATTTAGAAAATAATAGACTTCAAAACTCAAAGGAAAAGAAGGAATGAAAACATATGAATAAGTTCAACAGACATCAGAAGTGCAAGCATCAACACAGGGAATGTAAGAGGTCTTCAGAAGAAACTGAAAGAGAAAACTAAATGCAGGAGAGCTGGCAATTGCTGAACAAGACTACATGAAAAGTAGAATGGCAAGGTATAATAATAAGGAGGAAAAGAAGAATGAAGGACTGGTTTGGCTGTATCAGTTCTTTCACATCCTAAGAATTAAAAAGTACACTACAAAATGTGGAAGCAAGGCCATATGAGTAAGGCTAATTATGGAAGAAGAGTGTAAGCTGCTTAATGATAAAATCAGAGAGACTGAGATACATAATGCGCTTTGATTCGTAAGGGATATAAAAGCGTAAGAGAGAGTATAGCTACTCTAGGCTACACATTAATGTAAACATCTCACTCACCCTCTCTTTCCCTGCCAGCCCAGATCAGCCCACTATCCCTGTCCCACAGCACCCCAGATCTCCACTCACCTCCCCTAAACTGCCCCTACCGCAGCTTACTTTTGGCTGCTGGTGCTATCCCAGGGGAGCAGGAAGGGAAGAGGAACCTGCCTACCTAGCTGCTGTTTGGGCTGGGTAGGCAGCTACAAGTAAGCCAGGGGACATGGGTGAGCCACAGGGATTGGGAGGTAGAGGGGTAGGAGGTGGGGGGCAGGAAGAGGAGGAACCCCAGGGGGCAGGAAGGAAGCTGAAATAGGCAGAAAGGGGAGGAGAGATTCTAAGGTCCTCAAGGCCCCTGCTGGCTTGAATATGAGACTGCTCCAAACTCAGTCTAGCACTAAAACCAATCAAGATTTGACCATCTCAAAGTACAAGATGTAACATACTCCATATAGTAGTTTATGGTGTAAGTTATGCTGCTTGCTTTTTTAAAGAAATAAGAATCAGCCCAATCAATTATGTGTGTCCCTCTGTTCATGATGACCAAAAGGCATACACATTTTTGGAGATACCCTATTTTATATCAAGGCAGTTAACGTTTATGATCAAACTTGTAATCTCAGCAAAAAAACAATATCAGGGTTGTTTAATAAGATCTATTTTCCAGTCAGATGTTAAGACATCCATGATATTACTGTCTTTGTATTCCATACTGACTGCATTCTACACAAGCCATTTAATGTTTTTGTCTGTGGCTAATTTGAGGAGATGTGATCTATAGTTACTCAAACCATCCTATTTGCTCTTTTTAAACAGTAACATAATTTTAGCTTTTTACCAGTCCTTTTAAACTTTCTTAGTATTCCAAGATTGATTAAAAATCAACATCAGTGGCTTAGGGGCTTGGAAGGAGCACTTTTGTTGAACTGTTCCAAAGCTGATGCATGCAAGAATTAGGAGCCAAATACCTCTAGATACTAAATATGAAAAAGAAAATGTTTGGTGAGGCTCGTCTTTTTAGCTCTGGACTGCAATAAGCTTTTTTATGGGAATCACAAGCTATATTCCACATTCTGTGGTTGTGGTTAATTATAAAAACATGCTCTGTTTGCTCTCCCCTTCATTTGCACAGCTAGTTTTTGCATTGTCCAAACCAACTAAAAGTATGCAGTGATGTCACTGAATGTATCATTCACAGGGGAAACAGATGAGTATTCTATAAACACTCTTCACTCCTAGAACATGTAGCCTAAACAAAAGACTTCCTCCTCCTTTTAGAAGATGGGAAGAATGAGAACTGGCAAACAAACTGAGGACATTTGAGCATCAACACACATTTGACAATGATTTAAAAAGCAGAGAAAATGTTGGTTAGTGGTGAAAATGCAGAACTCCAAAGTTAAAAGAAAAAGCAAGGCATCTTGCTGAAAGTTTGAGAGAAGCTAATTGTGTCTATTCAAAAGCATCTTATTTGACATTTTACTGCCTGCATGAGTAACCCAGTTACTATGTTTAGAAAAGTATCAGTGAATCAAGGTTCTTGGATGTTTTAATAGGTATCACTGTTCTGAAAACCTAAAAGCTCCTAAACCTTTCATCAGATGCTTGCTGCTCATTCTACCTAAGGGTCCAAATACAAATGAAAGTCTTAGTAGATGTACAAGTAGAATTGGTGGGGGCTTGGCTCAGTGCGGCAGAGGCAGCAGGCATGGGCCTGGGCCCTGTGTGTCAGGAGAGAGGGGCCCAGGCGTGGTGTGGTGGGGGCAGTGGGCATGGGCCTGGAGTGGCGGGGGAGTGGGCCCAGGCCCAACATGGCAGAGGCAGCAGGCCATGGCACAGCAGCAGCACCAGACATGGGCATGGGCCTGGGCCCTGGCCTGGCGTGGCAGGGAATGCGGGGCTGGGCCCCATGCAGTGGGGGGAGTGTGGCTGACCCAGAGATGTGGGGGGAGCAGAGCCAGAGGTGTAGTGATGGGGGGTGTAGGGCTGGACCCAGAGAAGCGGGGGAGTGTGGGGGGGAGTGGGTCTGGTCCCAGATCAGTGCCGGGGGGGGGCAGGGAGGGGCTGGACACAGGGCTTGACATGTATTTTGCTTGTATAAATAAACAGATCTTTATATAGATAAATAGATCTATCAAGTTAGGAACTTCATCGATAATTAAAAATAAATGTAGATTTAGAGCTTGAGAAAACAGGGTCGAATATGCAAGAAATTGAGAGGGGGTACATATTTTTCACCCCTGAAATTAAATGGATTAGATAGAAAGTGTGGGGGGGGGGGAAGGAATACAATTAAAGCTGAAACCGCACTGACTATTACCAAAATAGTAATTGAGCCACTCGACAACATTCAACTCCTGGGGACTCAACCTCCACCCTGAGAAGCTGAAGGAACCATAAATCCAAGAGATCAAGTAGTAGTGGCAGCTGCCACAAATGTCTTGAAGACTGGCCTCCTTCCTGCCTGATTACTCTGAACAAGGAAAGAGGAAAAAGAAGGAAAATACTGAAGGAGAGAGTGAATAGCCAGCACAGAGCAAAGAAACCACTGGAAATTCCAGTGACTGCAGGAATAGGATACTATGCCTGGCAGCCCCACCAAAACTAACTACCTTTTCTCAGCTGCTGGTCCAGTTATCTGAGTGTATCTCACGTAAGTTATTCTTTACTTTCCCTCTTAAAGGAATAGGAGGTACTTGCATTTTTTTTGCTAATAAAATACAAGTGAAATACAAATACAAGTGGAAAGAGATATTCAGGTCTTGTCTACCAGTTGAAAGTTGACATGGATTAAGGAAGAGTGTAAATTCAAAGCAGAGTAGCTATTCCTAAATCACTCTGTGAGTGGACAGGACACTCTTTTCCCAGTAGAATACCTTCTTCCTGCTTAGCTTAATCCACTTTGAAAGGCACTTTAAATTAAACTGTAACAAGGCACGACTGTAGAGAGAATGACTACACCTGATGATATACAGGACTATTTCCTTAGTAGCAAGTCCTAAATAACTCCATATATAGGGTTATCTAAGTTGAGGAGAGATACCAGAGAGAAAGAAGCTTCTATTATTTAGTCTTTTCCTTTGCAACTTTTTGTTCTGCTACCAGCCACTTCATTGAGGAAGAGCACATAGTTTGTGTTATAATTAGGGTCAGGAAAATTTTAAAAAAGTCTGAACTTTTCCTGCTTCCCCCAAAACCCTATACTGTAATATTGTACTCAAACAGGTATTTTGAAGATGATTATACCACAGTCCATATTGAGTTAATTTTCTTCTTAACATCAAATAGAATACAATCTTTAAACTACAACACCCCAATCTGTGGAAAATAACATGAGAATAGTGTCACTGTCTCCATTTTGTTGTTGTTGTTGTTGTTGTTACAAGTCTTTATCTTTACTCACATTGTTTCTATCACTAGATTAATAAATATCTGCACGGTTGGAGCTCAGAGCACAAAACAACCCTAAGTCCTTCATTATACATTAGACTAAATTTCTCAAATGCTGATTAGTGTTAGCTTTAGCTTGACTTTAGAGTAGTTGCACATTCAGACTAAAAACCTTCTCTGACTGTATCCAACCAGCATAGCTGTGACTTGCCACTTGAGGGCTTGTGAGCAGGGGTCTGACTAGGAGCTACAGTTACAAGTTTCCATTAGAGGGTTGGCAGGCAAGGGCAGCCTTCTATCCCTGCTCTAGGTGGGGATGAGAGCATGAGGCAAGAGGAAGAGTTTTAACAATGGGAACTGGGGAATGAAATGGGAGATGGAGAGGCAATGGGTTGGAATGATAGCTGTGGGCTGGATGGTGAAATGAAGAAAGCCAGCCACTGAATCCACTAAAGGATACAGTAAAAAGAAGTAAAAAAAAAATTTAAAGAAATAACTGGCAATAATATTAAAGAAAGTCTCATGTTTTAATAAATCCTGACTGAGACGGGCTGGGATTGGGAAGACCCAGTTTATGGGGATGCTGCTCCTGCTCTGTGAGGGAAGTCCTAGCTTATGGGGACCCTGATTTGGCCACCTAACCCTCCCTCCCACACCAGTCTGTGCCCCTGCAAGTTTCTAGGCAGGTCACAGCACCAGGGGTGAGAGGGGGAGTTGGTTTGATGCTAGTACCATTCCATGGGTAGTAGAGATTAAGGGGTGGAAAGTCTGTACACACAGAACAGGAGGATAGATGAGGGGGACGCTGCATCCTGGGATGCTGGAAGACCAAAACTTATCTGTGGGGAGTAGCTACATACACTCTAATAAAAGATGGGTAACACGGATCAGAGATAAAACTGCCCTGGAAGTGTGTACCTTTAAGATGCCTGAAAAGTGCTTAAAACTAATTTACACATCTTAACGTGTGAACAATCCAGGGGTTAAGAGCTCCTAATATTAATGCGTAACAAAGCCCTAACTTCCATATTCTACCAATGCCTATTTTATATTTAATCTATATGCCAACTTGCAGCAAAACTCCTGACTTCCCTCTTTTCTTTTTCTTGGATCATGTCACTGTGATGTACATTGTGACAAACCTCAGGGGGTCTGCAGAGCATGTCTAGGGGGTCCATGAAAGGTGGATGTAAAGATAGCCTCACTCAAAGGGAAAGCACCGCTGATTCTGCTGCTGCTCCAGCTCCCCCATGGCCAGAGGCTGCCTGAGCACCAGTACCAGGCACCCCAGTGCCAGCAGGCAGAGTGCAGCCAGGCATCCCCCCTCATCCTGCCACCACCGCTGCTTCACACAGGACCCAGAGACACTGCAGCTCCCTGGTTCCTCCACTTGCCTGGTAATATCCATCTACAAACTGAAACAGGCACATGTGTGCACATGTGACAGAGAAAGAGAGAGACAGAAAAAGCATACCAGTTTGAATAGAATTTCCACTGGAAACATTGGCAGGGTCTTGAGGCACTTATAGAAAGCTTAAATTGGAACAATAAGTACTGGACATATTTTAAGTGTAAGTTTAGGTGCTACAACACTGATGGGAGGCCACAAGCAAAAGTCTGGTGGAGTTTAGGGATATTTATTACCCCCACTTTTCATCTTCACAGCACATCTACATGTGAATGTGTGAGGGTTTGATGTGGCAATCTGGGGGAATCCCTGGGTAAATGGTTGCCTGTGTATGCAGGGGACTCTACCTGATGGCTTTCATCAAGAAGCTTCAACTCTAGGTTTTGCAAGTAAGAGAAAATAACTTTGACACATTCAAAGCCCTTGACAGCTTTTTGGCTCAAAACAAGCTGACACTAGACAGTGATGTGAAAAGCAAAATGGAGAAATATTTAATGGTGCTCAAATCTCAGTTTTGCCAGTACTTTCTGAAATGGACAATGAGAGTGAATGGATACGTAACCCTTTTGTAACAGACTGCAACTCTATGCCCTGTTTAACAGCTAAAGAAGAGCAATTTGTTAAGTTATTCCGTGATGAGGGACTGAAACTTGAATTCAAGCAGGAACCTCTTGCCTGATGCTTTTAGGAGTGTTCGTGAGAAGCTATTAAATGAAGCTTTCAAAATGCTGCCAACACCCAGCTATCTCTATCTCCCCTGATCCAGCTAGAGCTGGTGATCAGAGGGAGATGACAGATACCTGGCTGGCATTCACTCTGGGTAAGAGTAGGGTAATGTTATTAGGCTGAAGGAAGCAGCCAGATGATATACTGAGGCCAATATTTCCCACTTTCAATTCAGGGTATGTTCCCACCATTTGTTAAATGTGTTTGCAATACAGGGGTTGCACGCATCTTCAGCTACTGCTGAACCATCCAATAAGCTGCAGCATTCAAGAAAGCTTTTTACATCTGCAACTGGCCAGGAGACCGTGACCACTTCTTGTGGACTACTGTGATCAAAATCTCTGACACCTCATGTTAGCTCTATATAGAGACACATCCCTAGTGAAATCCAAAATGTAAGATAGTGCACCGTGAGTGGCCCTGAGTCATAGAAGGAGTGTAGATACCTTCAGAGAATGCTCAAGGCTCCATTTGTTTCAAGCAGTGTCCTGGAGAGGCGGGCTTTGAATGAAATCAATATATAAGACACTGAGAGAAGGGCTTGGTGTTATGCAGTGATTAACTCCATTTTAGTCATTTATGTGAATGTCACCCAGAATCTCAATTGACCACCCTTTGTTAACTAATACACTTAATATTGAGTTAACAGTAGATACAGTAACTGGGGAAGTATATCCAAAGTATAAGGCATCTGACTGAAGGAGAACTGAAATTTATTCTGAGTTCTGCTAATAATTTTTTGCATCATCCTTTAAAATTCACTGAATCTATCTTTGCCTCCCATCCTTACCTTTATTTAAACTAGATATTTAAACATCACAATTGCCTCTGGGACAGGAACCCTCTTTTCCTCTGTGCTTCCCATTACAAGCTGTAGTAAAATAGTCATTTAAAAAACTCCATTTATCAATCTCTATTCAAGAAAAGCCTCAACTAGGAGAGAAGAATAACAGTTCATTACTTGACATCACAGTATAAAGATGTTTGTGTAGCCACCATACATATCATGTTTGGCTCAAGCCTGTTCTACCAGTCCCCCATTTTCATGTCCAATGAATTCATACAAAATAATTATTGTTACTATTTTTAAATAACTGTCACTTTCAAATGCAGCAGTTCTGATTCTTTGGAAAACATTTTAAAGATGAAATCATATTTGAAGCAATTTTTACAAATCATGATGGAAGAAGGAAAAAAGCACTTGAAGGCTTGAATTATTGTATAATAATTTACACCTCAATGCTGTGTTAGTACTCTGTCTTTTGCTTGTGTACTGTCACAGACCTATATGTGAATTATTACATAATAATTATTTTTATGCCATATTCTACTGTTTCATTAATCATTTAATTCAAAAGCATATTATAACAAACCTTGACATCCTCCAAACTACTACCTGGTTTTACCAGCTAATGGTTATTGGGCTAAATCTGCATTTCACTGAAGTCAGTCAACTTATTCTAGAAGCAATGGATTTGAGGGTGCTATATTTTATTGGGCCAACTGCATGGTTGGGATAGCTTTAAACAAGCTTTGTAAATAGTGTAAACTTGTGTAAGGCTGCCCCAACAGTGCAGTAGGTCCAATAAAAAATAATCACCCAGAAAAATCCTTGCCTCTCATATACTATATTTACTCAAATACAAGATGCAGTTTTTTCCCCCCCACAATAGCCATGGGAGGGAAAGCCCCTTGCCTGTATCAGCTTTCCTTATATGCCCATTTGCATATAAGGAAACCATTAAATAAGCAGGCTGCATCTACATGAGATGCTGACCATGCAGTTGTTACTGTGCAGTCATTTAGTATTTGTATAAACAATTACTAAATGCCTGTGTGTTAATCAGACAGTAATGGTTTTTTCATGATGCTGACTGCGCAGTAGCTCATGACTACTACGCTGTACCACTGCATCATGTTTCCTACCACGTGAGGCTACTGCACAGGCAGAGTCTTGTGTAGACACAGCCAGTATTTATCATTAAACTACTGCCAAAAACAGCATGTGCTCAGTAATGGAAACCAGCTCTGAAGTTGACTAAATACAGCCAACACTGAGCATAACTATAAAATACATGACACCCACATGGGGCAATATACCTTTTTTTTTCTTTTTAAAGGAAAATTTTTCATGTCCCCCGTCAAATCAGCCAAATCAATCCCAAATCCATGAGTCATTCAAGAACCATATGTAGCCCTACTACTAGCAAGCATCCTCCATCCCTGCCTGGGGATTCAGATGATTCCAAATCCTTAGGCATCCTACATGCCCAAGCCCAGAGGCTTGGGGTTCAGATGCCCCTGAGTTTTGCTTGCCCTCAGGCATACAGCTGCAGAAGCAAAAGCTAGGGAGGAGTCTCCCATTTACATAAAGTCGATGTATAGCCAAGATATTCCCACTGGAAGTGAAAGTGAGAGACTAAATATGCATTACCTCCGTCAGGGTAGACCCCCTGCCAAGAAAGTGGTTTTCCTCTGCCAGTAGGAAAGCCACCACAGTGGTTATGATATTTCACCTGCCAGGTAAGGTTTGGATTGGTTTGGTTAAGAAAAATGTATCATGTTCCAAGCCAGATCAACCAAATCAATCCCAAATCCATGAGTCATTCAAAAACCATATGTGGCCCTAGCAGAGTCAACATTTGTTTCCAGCCATGGTGACCCCACAGCTCAGCACTGCTCAGAATTTGTGTGTACTCCAGATACCCCTCTACTTCAGGGGCTTCAGATGCTTCTAAACCTTTTGGTGGGCATCTTAAATGCAGGCCCAAGTTCAGAGGTTTGGGTGCCCAAGTTTCCCAGCCCTTAGCTGCATGGCTGCAGGGCCAAGCCAGGGAGGTGTCTCCCATTTCTATAAAGTGGAAGTATAGACAAGATCTTCCCACTGGTAGAGAAAGTGGGAGACTATATCTTACGTCAGTCAAGGTATTACCCCCTGCCAAGAAAGTGGTTTTCCCCTACAACTAGGAAAAACCACCTGATTGGTCATGGTATTTCCCCTGCCAGGTTAAGTATGATAGAGATTAATGTAGCTCATCTGAACAAGATAGATGTCAGCACCTATTTCACTCAATTCACCTCAGCACTAACTCTTTGTCAAGTCATAGTGAGCCACCACATTAAACACATTTCTACTTCCTCTTCATTCTCACAGCTGAGCTGCACTTCTCTCCCTCCCCCATTTCCAGTGATTCCTGTTTCTTCACTATCCTTAAATGTCTTGCAAAAATCACCAAACAAGGCCTCAAACAGTTTACTCAGAATTCTTCTATTGCCCCCCCCCACCTCTAAGCCTGTCAAATATGATTGGTGTGGCCCTGCCCTCCAGGAGGTAGAGTCAGACCAGATCATCCTGCACCTCCTCTGAATATAAAGTTTTGGAGGATCCCATAACTTGTGACAAGAACACCCAGTCATGAGTGTAGAGCTAATTAGCACATGGCTCCTTTGGTGGATGGTGGGGGGTATCTGGAGTACACACAAATTCTGAGCAGTGCTGAGCTGTGGGGTCACCATGGCTGGAAACAAATGTTGACTCTGCTAGGGCCCAGCCCAATGAACTATATGGTAAACCACAAACCTTTTGGCTTTGCACTAGTATCTAAGTAGGTATAGAAGTGCTGCTTAAAAGTATGTTTATGAAGTACCTGTGCTAAAACTTGCAGCAGTTTCAAAAAAAGGTAAAGTGCATCAATTCTCAGTGAATTAAGTCCATGGATACCTATAATAATTTCCCTATATATAAGTTACTACAGGTATGTTTATTTCAAGATCAGCATTTTGAAATGCGCCCCTCACTTCCATGTGCTCAAGGAGAGCAGGGTCCAACAGTGAGGAGCGTGAGGGGGCTGCAGAAGGATGAAATTAAAGGGGGGCGAGAGGCAGAGGACAAGGAGGCTACCAGACTCACACTTATTTTCCCAATTGTAGCAGTGGGAGGGGGACAAATTCAAGCCAAACCTCCAATAAGTAAATTATATATCTGGAAAATTATAAAAAATTTATAAATTGTCCATATATAGAATGTATTTATTGTGGGGGTCATCTTATATTCAAATAAATACAGTATTTCCTGGCCCATCACAGATACAATACCAGTCCAACACTAACAGAGTTTCTTATGTTCAGGGTCATCTTATATTCCAGTAAATATGTTATCTCCTGGCCCATTACAGGTACAGTATCAGTCCAACACTAACAGAGTTACTCTAGAATTTCAGCTATGAAACAAATCAGAATTTGATTCACTCCCTCCAATAAGCCCGTTTTAATTGGTTATTAAAAGATTGAATATACTTATCTATTAACCAAACAAAAATTCCTTGAGCCATTTTCCCTTTTCAAAGCCAAGAATAAGTTTTTTATAGTCACTCTTTCTTAAGCCCTTCCATGTCATCTCTGCATACTCCACTTCAAAAACCTATCACCATCCAAGTCACCTTTGACTACAAGGAGACATCTCTCTTTCCCTTTCCTTCTTGGCTTGACTTTCCTTTATCATGACTGGCCATTCTCTTCACTATCTTATATCTTCACTCCTATGATTCTCTGTCTCTGTGTTTCCCTTGCATGCCTGCTAGCATGCTGACACTATTTTTTTTCCAGCATCTGCTTTGGTGATTTTACCCCTCTGGGCATTCATCAGGCTTCTGTCAGTAAGCAGTCATAATACTACACTATTATCTAAGTCTTGTGCTGTACTGTCCTAGAGTGTACTTTGCAGTACTATGCAAAAAACAAGCCCTATGTGGGAAAAATTACTACAGTATAATGCTCAATGGGAAACAGTAAGGATAAATGTTCAGAAACACAAAGTTTCACCAATATGCACTTTTAAACATAAAATTCAAAACTGATATTATAATTCACAAAAAGTATTTTAGTCTCTAGAAAGAACAAACAAGGGAAGACTCTCAAGAGACAGACAATGTTACCAACATAAAGAGAAAAAACTGGACATTTTTTCATATGGATTTTTTTCCATTTCCATTTTTATTTTTAATCTTCTGGACTAAAATATAGAAAGCCGTGACTACTATTCTAGGCAATCAACTCCCATCTAGAGAACGTCTGCCCCACCATTGCAGGATTCACGAGCCACGCCTGGTACCTCAAGGTATGTAGACAAAACATTTAAAGTTGTATCAATGGCTGAATTGCTGATTCTCTGAATCAGCATTGAATCTTCAGATTCGGATTTGGCTGAATTGAATCAGGGGCAGTTATCTGAATCAATGAATTGAATGACTGTCCCGAATTCGGGCTAAATCCAAATCGAATACAGCCCATCTCACACACCCTTAAAAACTGATTAACTTTTTCTTGAATGCCTATTCCCTTTTCTATGTTTAAGTTTTCTTTATGGATTTGGGTCTAGAATCTTACATGAATATCCATATTTTCTAATTCAGATTCAGATCCAACTGAAATTCTGCCAAGATTTGTTTCTTTCTTCTTTTTTTATTAAAAAAGATTCAAAATTAGTTTGACTGAATGAGAATCAGACTCAGTTTCTGTTGAAATTTCAAGAAAAGCCATGTCCTTACACCTCTTTACAACATGTAGTTATGAGAAGAGAAGAACATATTTTAAGAACAGAGCCAAATTAAAACTCCATGGCTGAAAATAAAAGAATTGCTGAAGACCTATGAAAGCCTGTTCAAATTTTGAACCCCCACCATGAACTCAGTGGGTGGACAAAACTTCAGAATCTCCTGTGATTAAGGTGTTTAAATTATTTCTTAACTTACAAACATGCATTTAAAGGCATCCTGCTCTAAAAGATTTAATTGATCTGTCCCCTATCCAAATAGTGCTCTCCATCTTTTTGCATACCTTGGCATGGGCTGGGGGTACAGCAGTGTTAAAACTGTAACTTTCATGCTCCTCTCCTCAGTCAACACATACCTATTATAAACATCCAAAAACCCAGTTTGGCAGTAATCCCAAATGCTCCAGTCAAAGGGATTTTGTTCAGTTTTATCCATTCCATGTCAGGTTTATTTTTGTTATTTTTCTGTCATTTCTGTCTTTAGTAGCTGTACAAAATCCCAGAACCAAGTGGCCACTAATCTATACCTTAAAGTTATCTATCTTTGAATTGAAATTTCCATATTTTATTAGAACATGCATGCAAAATTTTGGCTACACTGTATCAGATTGGATACACCATTAAATTTGTAACAGGACAGACCCTCCAGATATTTCTTATTCAAGCAAGTTACAGATCAGTTCAATGGAATGAATTTATCCAGTCATGACTCCAAAAAATGGAAATTTGGTGGGTTTATTTATTCCTCAATTTAAAAGAGCCAAGATATGCAGAACTCCAGGGGGCCTAAGCAGACCCCTGACTCTTGGCCCTGAAACAAGGAAGGAACAGAATTCTAATCATTCCCTTTTTGAGCTATGGTCTTAGTCGTTTTTAAAATATGTACAATATTTTAAGTCTAAAGCAGATTTCAGGATTATAATGTACAGGATCATGAACAGAAACCTACACTCCAGAGTTTGGATTGCAATAGCTAGTGCCCAGTTTAAGCAAGGGAGCAAAGCCAGTGCAATGTGTCTGAAGAGAAAGTGCAGTCTGATCATGAAATGAAAAGCCACTGAAAACTTCAGATTTATTTACATTTATGCGAACTTTTTCTGTAGTGCTTAATAATGTAAAGACAGAACACAAAATCAATATAGGTAGTCCTTAGACCACACTCTCTGATAACAAGTTTTGGGCCCATTCCACTGCATAAAGTTACAGGATTTTGCAGGATTTTGTAGAGATTTTATTTAAGTGGAAAATCCATTAAAAATCTTTTAGAGAAAATGTAGCACAGCTTTTATTGAATGAATGAAATTGTCAGCTATCCTTGAAAAATGGCACTTGCTCTGTGGATGGCAACTACTGTGCATCATGTTACCATATGCCATAATAATTCTGTATACTGATGAAAATACTGCTCACCTTAGAGAATCAGTAAAAGAAGGTCCTTATTTATTAGTTTATTTATTACTAAGGAACTTGTCCTACAAAAATTTATGCACATGCTGAAGCTTTAGCTTAGTACCATTATTTCCAAAAATCAGACAGTACTCTCCATAAAGACTATTCACAGAACAAGATAAGTCAAGCTACTGCAAGATCAGGGGTTATGTTAAAGAATAACATAATGAGCAACAGCAAAATATGGGGAGGAAAGAAAAATGAGAACTAAAACAGTAACAACACTGTTTTAGTGCTGCATATATGGATCACAGCACTTTCTGATAGACAAAATTCATAATTATTAGTAGAATGTTTCTGCACATTACTTGATAATTCATTACTTTTACAGTAGGCACCATTAATATCTCAATTATACCAATCCACACTGATGGTGGCAATACAGTATCTTCTAAGAAACCACCAGGACTACAGCAAGTTAGGGTGGGAAAATTTTAAAGAAATGCATTTCTGATTCTTGTTTAAAACCCCAAAACAGCTATGCAAATACACAATAATTATGAAATGACAGCTTACCACTGGGTTGATAACAAGGGTATATAACAAGTACAGCAGGGTTGATACAAGTTACACAGCAAGTTAAAAGAAAAAAGGAAATCCAAGTTTAAAAACTTGTTCTTTCTGCATCACTATGACTTCCTACTAAGCAGTAAGTTAGAGGAGATTACTTAAACAGCAAAAAATACTAATGCCCATTAGCTTGAACTATGAGTGCTATCTCCAATTCTAAAAGCAGGCTTGCAAATGGAGACCTGACTAAGTCCAAGTATCAGTATACCCAAGTTATGTTTAATATAACTAGCTCAGATAAAATCACAGTGAAGATTCAGCAGCAAAGGCCTCAAGTGCAGTCATGACACTTCAGTAAGTATCTAGTTGACTTGTACAACCCAACTAGCCCCCAGTTCAGACATCTACATTTGTTGAACTCACACCACCCAACTGCAATGCAGAAATACCATCAGTAGCAAGGAGAAAAAAGCAGATGTAAGGAAAAGAGTAATATATTATCTCAGAAAACAGAAATAGATTTGACCTCTGATAGTGGCCATGGGTAGATGGAAACTAGAAGGACACTTCCACCCAGCAATCAATAGGTATTATTAAGAGTGAATAGATTGTCTCTCCTTGTATGCCTCATCTGACTGCTCATTCTGTATTCTTTGAAATAGGATCCTGTCCTTATCATGTAAGTATCCTGTCCTTAGTATTTGTGAAAATTGTCCATCTCAAGGCAAAAGATACAGCAGATGGCATGCAAGATTCTCCATACTCTTTGTCAATGTGTTTTACCTAGGATTTCAATAAGCATTTTTCTGTGCATTCAGCCATCCTCAACAATCTCTGAAACATGACAGCCAGGCAAGAAATCCTTCTCTCCAGTTATGGAGCTAGACAGAATTATTCCTTGTATGGTTCTTGGCCTCCAGAACAGGGAGACTGGAGGTCAAAAACACAGGGGAACACTCACTGTCTGCCCACTCAGTTCTCACCACACACACACACACACCCCTGCAGGACCAAGCAACCCCTTTTACACTCTGGCTGGAAAGCACACTGCTGCATGCCATCTAGGGGATTTTTAACAGTGTCGGGTAGCCACTGGGTATGGACGTGTGTTTTTATGTCCTGATGACATCCACCGTCCCCCTCAGGGTGACTGCAACCCAGTTTGATTGGTCTAGGTGGGGTCCAGTGCTCTCTCTTCCCACCTGCCACGACTTTGATGTTTAAAAGGTATTAAATGAGAGGGAGGTGGTGACTACCCACCTCTACCTAGACGAACCGTGCAAGGTGATGCACCTGGGGAGGAACAACCGGCACCATACCTACAGGTTAGGTAACTCCCCTCTTGTCAGCACGGAAGCAGAAAAGGTTCTTGGAGTCATCAATGACTCCAAGATGAACATGGGCCGGCAGTGTGGAGAGGCAGTCAGGAAGGCCAACCGCACCTTAGCATGCATCCACAGATACATCTCGAGCAGGTCCAAAGAGGTGATTCTCCCCTTCTATGCAGCACTGGTCAGGCCACAGTTGGAGTACTGCATCCAGTTCTGGGCGCTGCACTTCAAGAGGGATGTGGACGGCATGGAAAGGGTCCAGAGGAGGGCCACTCGCATGATCAGGGGACAGCAGGGCAGGCCCTATAAGGAGAGGCTACGGGACCTGAACCTGTTCAGCCTCCAAAAGAGAAGGCTGAGGGGGGATCTTGTGGCCTGTTATAAACTAGTCAGGGGGGATCAGCAGGCACTGGGGGAGTCACTGTTCCCCCGAGCACCGCCAGGACTGACATAATGGTCACAAGCTGGCAGAGGGTAGGTTTAGGTTAGATATCAGGAGGTGCTACTTCACAGTCAGGGCGGCTAGGGTCTGGAACCAACTTCCAAGAGAAGTAGTGCAGGCTCCTACCCTGTGGGGTTTTAAGAGGAGGTTAGTTGAACACCTTGCTGGGGTCGTTTGACCCCAGTGCTCTTTCCTGCCATGGTTAGATTATCTGCTCAGGTCCCTTCTGACCCTAGAAACTATGAAACTATGAAGTTCCACCATGACACCCAGGGCTTTGGAGAAGGGATGATACCAGAAATAACCAGCCCAAAGCAACTCTTTCCTTTTTCCTTTTTTTCTTTTATTTATTGTTGCCCCTTTTTCCCAGTGAAAAACCAAAGAAGGGTTTTTTAGTCCTGGGGAACTAGGTTCCAGACGTCCCCTGGGGGCTCCTTGGAGGCTTCCCCATGCTTCTTCCTAATTGCAGCCATGCCTGGCTTAATTGACAGTGCATGAGCGCTTAATGAGTGTGGGAACTCCCGTCTTCAGCTGAACAGCTGGAGGGAGGGCTGTCTCCACCTTTCTCACTCCAGCAGCAAACGATCCATCACTCTGAATAAATGCAGGATCAAAAGAAAAGAAAAGAAAATGCAGCTGGCTGCTTGGGGGTATCCGCCTCTTCCACCTTCCCTGGGATCACCTCTTATCTTCCTTCTTCCTCTCTTCCTCACTCTCACAGCAGGGCCATCACTGCTTCTTCAGTGCCCTCCCAGACGCTTACCCTGGCAGTGGGGCATTCTCTTGGCATCTTGGGCACCCCAGCCCCGTTCTCCTCACCCTCCCACCGCCGGTTTCCTCTCGCCCTTTTCTCTGTCTCTGGCCCCTGGATATTGCCCCAGCTGTGGGCTCCCACCAATCTGCTTCACCTGCTGAGGCGGTAAAGGCAGTCAGGGGTGGATAGGGAGCTCACCTGGGGGAGTGTCCTAGGTAAGTACTACTCGGATCCCCACAAAGTACATCAGTGGAATTTGTAGGTTTAGGGTGGGGAGGGAGCACCTTGTCTGGAGCATTCTGAATTTGAGGTGCTCCAAAGTGGAAGGCAATTGGAGTCCCCTAGATATAAATCTGTTCATGGCCCTGGAGAGACCTCATGTTAGTAGTGAGACACTGAAAATACTAATAAAGATGCTATTTTCTGTTCATCATGGAGATGTTTTTATGATGAAGATAACTATCCACCAGGAAGTCATTTCATAGCCCATCAAACACATGTTCTATCAACTGCCATGACATAACAACTAAAGTTAAATACATTCAGTCAGCTACACACCTGACCTGGATTTGTAATAGTAGTGCAAATGTAATTTATTTCATACTTTGAAAATTGACTCTGGTCACCAGAATATCATAAAAAGCAAAAGAAATATTAAATCCAAGCCTAGACAGCACACTTGTGTTAGCAGTTGAAACCAACACCTCTACACACTGGATACAGACAGACATAACAATTGTCTCAATATTAAATGACATTGCTTTCAGCTCTCATATCAATTATGTCTGCATGCTTCCATAGAGATACAAGTATAGCAAAGCCATTGCAATTTTAACCCTGTTTTATTCATGGATAAAGTTATAGTGATTTAGCTAACCTATATCACTACAGAAACATGAAAAAATAACCATTATTACATCATAACAGCTGATGTGGACTTTGAAGCAGCAGTTCCTTCCCCCACCCCCTTTAAAGCAGTTTAAAGGTATGTTCTTCCATGGTCTCTGAAAGGAAAGCATATATGAAAAAATCAAACATCTCTCCCAACACTATCTGAATACACTATTTACTTTCTTACTACACAAATGTAACCGAGAGACTACCTACCGGTAAGCAACTCTAAGGGTCACAAATGTCATACAGTGGGTGCATCTACACAGATGCTTTACTGCACAACAGACTAATTTGCTCCACAGTAAAGCTTCATTGTTTACATGTGTGTGGTAATTAGGGTGCATTACATTAATTTAGCATGCTGCCAAATAGTCCTGTCAGATACAAATGGTATCCACCAGTGCACTTAAATGCATGTGTAGATGGTGATGTAGGGATTAGTTTACTCTGGCTCAAATTGAGTTGGATTATATATAAATGCATGTAAATACACCCAACAGGTACTCATTTTCCTGCTGTTGCCATGTGGTAGTCATTTTTTTTCAACTAAATGGAATACCTTTTCAGTGTACTGCTCTGAGTCTTAGTAGCCAGTAACTGATTTGATCATTGATTGAGTCAGGCAAAATGCCATTCAATTTTCTATTATCTTTTGCAGGGAGGGCAAAGCATGGAACCACAACCAAGCAAAACCCTTCCAGTTATTAATATAATCCAAAATGGGATAAGAAAAGTCTTGAATCCAGTAAGCCTTTTCAGGACAGATTAATCTTATAAAAAGCCTGAATTTTATCACAATATATGCCAGAAACTCATGTGCAACCACATTATCTCAACAGTGCAGCATTGTTTTAGTCTGTTGGATGGTGCTGGATTTTTACAAGACAATATGTTGAGATCTTTATAACAGTTTAACTTTATGGCCTAAATCCATTTAAAATCCTATGCTGGCAAAAAAGAACCCCCCCACCCACACAGAAGAAAAACCTAGGAAGTTGGCTATTAAATAGCCAAAAGGCAATACCAATTTTGAGAGAGCTCCAGAACACTGGCATAACAAATATGCAATCCTATGATATGCTCTTCTCCTAAATTAACAGTTCAGATTAAGTGATCATTTAAGAACTGTTCCTACTATAGGAAAAAAATGAAATAGTTCATTAAAAGTAGAGAATGCAAACAAAACTTTTTGCATCTCATATGTCAAATAACATATTCTGAGACTCGCCTTAAATTTTGACCTCTCCTTATGAATAGGAATGATGCACTCATTTCTTTGTCAATATTATGAGGACAAAATTACCACCCCTTTTCCCTACTTTAAAGGGGCAGGCTGAGGATGTATTAGTTAATGAAAGGATTTGAATGGATACATACAAATACCAGGTATTCCTAGTAGTATTTGACTGTTGGCATAAATAATAAAAAGCAATAACACAAATAAATAAAACAGTAAATCTTTGAAGATGTGTCACCTTTTTAAATCCATATTTATAATTTATTTTCTGTGCCCCCTGGCAGATGTGCAAATAAAATCATGATGGGATCTGATGTGTTGAGTTGCACTTTCCGTCATGCTACATGTGTATGGCAGGAGGCAAGTCACGCATCAGATCCCATCCTATCTTATTGCTGATGACAGGATCATGATCATGGTCCCCCTGCACCAGAAAATAGCAAGTTCCCATAACCGAGAGTCCCAACCTGGCAACATATCCAATTTCATAGATTTCATAGACCTTAGGGCTGGAATGGACCTCGGAAGATCATCAAGTCCAGCCCCCTACCCTAGGGGCAGGAGGTCAGCAGGGGTCATAGGATCCCAGCAAGATAAACATCCAACTTTCTCTTGAAGGCATTCAAAGTGGGTGCTTGAGCCATCTCCGCTGGCAGGCTATTTCAGACCTTGGGGGCTCAGACAGAAAAGTTCTTCCTTACGTCCAGCCTGAAACAGTCTTGAAGGAATATATGACTGTTTGATCTTGTCATTCCTTGGGGTGCTCTGGTGAACAAACATTCCCCCAGATCCTGGTAAGCACCCATGATAAACTCATAGGTGGCCACCAGATTGCCCCTGAGGGTGCACTTTTCCAGGCTGAAGAGTCCCATGGCTCTCGGCCTTTCATCATAAGGTCAGTTTTCCTGACCTCTGATCATGCGTGTGGCTCTCCTCTGGACTCTCTCAAGCTTCTTCATATCCTTTTTGAATTGAGGAGCTCAAAACTGGATGCGGTACTCCAGCTGCGGCCTCACCAAGGCTGAATACAAGGGGAGAATGACATCCCGGGATTTGCTCAAGAAGCATCTATGGATGTAAACCAGCATTTTGCTTGCTTTACTTGCTGCACCATCACTTTGAAGGCTCATGTTCATCTTGTGGTCAATCATGACCCCCAAGTACCTTTCATCCATAGTGCTAGCCAGTGTAGCACTGCTGGGCCTATAAGCATGCTGTGGGTTTTGTTTCCCAAGGTGGAGAACCTTGCATTTTTCAGTGTTAAACACCATCAGGTTCTCATCTGCCAATTTCTTGAGCATGTCAAGGTCAGCCTGGATCGCTCTCCTGTCCTCAGGTGTGGATGCTTTACCCCAAAGTTTGGTGTCATTAGCAAACTTGGCCAGTCCGTTTCTGACTCCAATGTCCACATCATCAATGAAGATGTTGAATAATATAGGTCCAAGGACAGAGCCTTGAGTGATCCCACTGGTCACACGGCACCACGCCAATTGACTTCCATCAACCACAAACCTCTAGGTTCAACCACGGAGCCAATTCCGCAGCCAGCAGATCATGGTGGACCCAAGGCCACAGTTGGTCAGTTTTGCCAAGAGGCGATCATGGTATACCAGACTGAAGGCTTTTTTAAAGTCAAGATATATGACATCAATCTCCTCTACCTTGTCCAGGTGATAGGTCACTTGGTCGTAAAATGAAATAAGATTGGTCAAGCAAGACCCACCCACAACAAACCCATGCTGGCTATCCCTCAGGATGTTGCCATTGACCAGTCCATTAAGAACAGCCTCTTTGATCATCTTTTCTAAGACCTTCCCCGGAATAGAGGTCAGGCTTATGGGCCTGTAGTTTGCCAGATCCACTTTCCTCCCTTTCTTGAAGACAGGCATGACATTGGCCTTCTTCCAGTCTTCATGCACTTCACCAGAATGCCAGAAGTTCTCAAAGATTCGTGCTAGGGGCTATGCTATGATGCTAGCCAGCTCTTTGAGTACCCTTGGGTGTAGACTGTCAGGGCCAGATGACAGTGACCTGGTGAGGGAACTGCATGTTCTTGACTATCTGGGCAATAGCAATCATTGCCTACTGGAATTCACCATCCAGCACGGGGTGTCAAAGGCCTGCAGCAAGGCAGCAGCCCTTGACTTCAGGAGGGCCGATTTCAATGAGTTAAGGAGATTAGTTAGGGTGGCACTGAGGTCCCAGAGAGGAGGGGATTTGGGAGTCCAAGAATAGTGGTCATTCCTTAAAGAGATGATCCTCTGAGCCCAGAGGGTGACAGTCCCAACACAATTCAAAGGAGACAAGAGTGCTCAAAATCCCCCATGGATCACCAGAGGCATTCAGGAATTTCTGAAAGCTAAAAAGGAGGCGTACACCCAATGGAAGGGAGGGACGGGCTACAGCTAGATCTGGACAGGTTACAGGGGTGGGCAGATGAGAATAGAATGGGTTTCAATATTGACAAGTGCAAGGTACTGCACCTAGGGAGGAAGAACCAGCAGCACACCTACAGGCTGGGGAACTCCCTTCTTGTCAGCACAGAGGCAGAAAAGGATCTAGGAGTCATTATTGATTCTAAAATGAACATGGGCTCCCAATGTGAGGACGTGGTCAGTAAGGCTAACTGCACCTTGTCATGCATCCATAGATGCATCATGAGCAGGTCCAAGGAGGTGATCCTCCCTCTCTATGCGACATTGGTCAGGCTACAGTTAGAGTACTGCATCCAGTTCTGAGTGCTGCACTTCAGGAGGTATGTGGACAGCATTGAGAGGGTCCAGAGGAGGGCCACTCACATGATCAGGAGGCAACAGGGCAGGCCCTATGAGGAGAGGCTATGGGATCTGAACCTGTTCAGCCTCCACAAGAGAAGGCTGAGAGGGGATCTGGTGGCTGTCTCTAAACTTACCAAGAGGAAACAGTGGGGAATGGGAGAGGCCCTGTTCCCTGAGCACTACCAGAAGTAACTAGGAATAATGGCCGTAAGTTGACTGAGAGTAGATTCAGGCTAGACATCAGGAGGCGCTACTTCACTGTCAGGGAGGCTAGGATCTGGAACTAACTTTCAAGGGAAGTGGTGCTGACTCCTACCCTGGGGGTCTTCAGAATGAGGCTAGATAATCACCTAGCCAGGGTCGTTTGACCCCAGCATCCTTTCCTGCCCATGGCAGGGGGTCAGACTTAGTGATCTGCTCAGGTCTCTTCCGACCCTACCAACTATGAAACTATGTTAGATATAGCACATGTGCCAGCTCCAGCCCCATACACCACATACAGTACATGCTAGCCCTGGCCTTAGATGATGAATGCAACATACGGGCTGGCATGTACTGCTTGTGGTGTGTAGGGCTAGACCCAGTGTGCATACTGTATGTAGTGCATGAGCTGTTCTGGGATATGCACTACCTGTGCTAGACCAGCCCTGCAGGCTGGAACTGGTGCGTGGGGCCAAGCTGCACATGCCCTGGATTGATTATGTAGGGTCAGTCTGCCATGGGTGTCACATTCAATGCGTGTCCCAGGCCAACCCACAGACCATATGCTGCACATACTAGAATCGCTCCTGGTGCTATGTGCAGCATATGAGGCCAGGCCCAGCACATACTGAATACAATGCACAGGTCCAGTTTGAGATCCACAGGCAGAACCACAGGTCAGATGACAGGGCTCTGCAAGCTCTGTCTTTGACACCCCTGGCCTAGTGATTTTAGGTCACCAGAATAGCTTTATAACTAAATACTTGTGCAAAAATCACCTATCAAAGTGTGTAAGATTGCTTGCAAGGAACAACAATCACCCCCATCCCTCTAACATTAGTCCCTCGCTCGGGTGATATGTATTTCCCTACCAGCTTTGTCATCCTTTTTGGGTTCACAATCCTAAACATCTACTAATTAAAGTCATTCTGTTCTCCCACCCCTGGGCTTAGTTGGCTAACACTGTATTTTCTGTAACCTAGTTGCATTACCCTCCTCACCTCCATCCCTCTAATGTTAGTCCCTTGCTCAGGCACTTTGTATTTCCCTACTGGCTTTGTCATCTTTTTGAATTCACAATCCTAAACATCTACTAATATAATTTCAATATTAGCAAATAGTATCATCCATGTAAGGTGGAGAGAAAACTGGCTGGATCATTGGGCTCAGAGTCAATGGCTCAAGTTTAGCTGGCAGCCAGTATCAAGTGGAGTGCCCCAGGGGTTGGTTCTGGGGATGATTTTGTTCAACATCTTCATCAATGACCTAGAAGATGGCATAGAGTGCAATCTCAGCAAGTTTGCAGATGACACACCAAGCTCAGGGGAGTCATAGATACACTTGAGGATATGGTTAGGATTCAGAGAGACCTAGACAAATTGGAGGACTGGACCAAAAGAAATCTCATGGGGCACATCCACACATGCAAGCACATGCGCTTGCAGCACCTCAAATAGAAACAGTGCACATTTGAGCTGAGGTTCTTTGCCTCAGCATACGTGCTTGGACATGCACTTTGTTGTGGAGCAAATTGTGCCATTTAGGACAAAATAGCCCCGCCTGGTTCCTCCTGGATCTGCAGCCAGGAGGAGCTAGAACCCAGGGCCAGCACCTGTGCTGTTCCCAGCAGTATAAAAAACCACCCTGTCCTGGCCCCACTGGTACAAAAAGCTGCCCTGGCAAGTAGCTCAGGGCTACTCACTCTCAGGAGCTTCTGAGGCCCAGCCAACTGGTACCTGGGGATACCACCCCTTGTGACAGCTGGACTGCTGAAGCAGACCTGAGAGTTCCCTGCACCCTTTACCTACTGCAGCAGTCTGGCAGTGGAGGAAACTGCCTGGCTGTGACCTGCTGGGCACCTGCCAGACCTACAGGGAGATTGCACACCCAGTAGAAGCATCTTCCCCTCTGGGCCATTTGCCAGTGGGCTGTGGCTGCAGAGTTGGCCTCTGTACGGCACTACTGCCATGTGTGCTCCTGGCCCGGCCATCTGGGCAGCTATCTGAAAGATGTTCCAGGTGTGGTGGCCTGCTTTGAACTGTCAGAGCATATCCTCCTGGCCCCATTTGGCTGGGAGATCAGCCACAGCCAGCTGGGACCAAGGTGCCAGCTCTGAGCAAGCAGAGTTCTGCCACTGGCCTCCCTAGCAGGAAGGCCTGTGGGGGAGGGGGGACATAGCTCCTGTGGGGGTCATAGCCCCTGTTCAGGGGCTGTAGACCCTGAGGATGGGGGGCTGTAGGTTTTTAAGAACCTGGCTAGACAAAGCTTTGGCTGGGATGATCTAGATGGAGCTGGTCCTGCTTCGAGCAGGGGGTTGGACTAGATGACCTCTTAAGGTCCCTTCCAGCCCAAATTTTCTATGATTCTATCAACTGCATAGCAACAATGAAACAAATAAACTTGTGGATAACAAATGAAGGAACAAAAACTCTCCCAGCTAGCCAGCATAAACTATTTTTCTTACCAGAAAAGCTGTACCTTTAAGAAGTTATAAATGGTCAAGAAATATACTTGTTTAGCATTTTAAATGTGCCAGTACTACATTTAATATAGAAAAGGTGCTTTTTTAAAAAGGATATTGGTTCCAGAAAAGTGATGGTTCTCAAACTACACATTGTGTATCCCTTTGTAAGTTGGCCACATCATTGGGTAATCTTAATTCCCTCTGAAGTAAGACAGAGAAGTATTTTGCTAGGTCAGTCTGAAGTCAGACAGGAGGCAGGGTGGAAACGATCCAACGTTCATTTTTTACACAAAAAAATACCACATTATGGCAGTATAACTACATTGTGATCACACCAACCACATATAACAAGCTGTAGAGTTGTTCTTAACTTTTTCTTTTTCTTCCTTGTGCATTGTATTTCCTCTTCCCTTATTTCTGCTTTCCCATTCTTTCCTTCCTCTTACCCTTTAGAAGGTCACCAAATAGTTCAACTTGAGAAACTGCCTCTAAGGGTCTTTTGTTTAGAAACAATTGTATTTCTTTTATTCAGTTCAACATTACTGACTGACTATCCTTTTAATTTTGTCCAGTAATGTTTCCCTTACATTTGCATTGGCATTCCCTACTATTGCAGCCATTTCAAAGGTTAGACCTTGAGCCTTTTATACCACATTTTCCCTTCAGCTAATTCTGTAGTTGATAGAACTGGCGTTTCTATGAAACTGTCTGCACAAGTGAAAATACTTGCCCTTTAAAAAAAAAAACAAGATTAAAAATAGAGTCTCTGTTGTACATGTCTTTTCTTGAGGCTCTGGTAAGTAATAAAGTGGCTTCTTGTTTCCTAATGTTGTACATAGCCAAAAAAAAAAAAGGATTTATAAAGAACACATGTTAATGTCACACACTTCTTCCTATTGCACCCTAAACAGCAAGTCAGACTTGGAATAGCTGCTTTGTTTGTGCCCTTTTGTCAGCCACCCTGAATCTAAATTTTGTAACTCCTTATTGGGGATTGAACAGCATTTATGGCAAACCTCCAGCTACCAAACTGAATACCGTGTATGTAGTGCAGTATTTCATCTGTCTCTTTTACTCTTTTCTAATTCCTAAAAATGATAAAACGTTAAACATTAAAATCTTCACATGTATAATAAGGAGTAAATGTAGGAGATAAGAAGCAGAAATTCTCTAGAGAAAATTAGGGCTTGAATGTCAAATAACTTTGCTGATGTATCCCACTGAAAGTCATTACACTCCAGCATTATTCTCATATAGTTTCTCAAATTGTAAGAGCTTAAAAAAATGCAGGCTGATTTACAATCAACCCAGTCAAAACAATGATCCGACTATTTGGTAGTAACAAAACTATGGAGAGAGAATA
Organism: Crocodylus porosus; assembly: GCF_001723895.1. Lineage (NCBI taxonomy): Eukaryota > Metazoa > Chordata > Crocodylia > Crocodylidae > Crocodylus > Crocodylus porosus. The sequence continues at coordinate 23,251,021 of NW_017728917.1, forward strand.
TAAACCATAGGGAATAAAATAATTTAACAAATCTTTGAAATGTAACATTCTGGTTAGCAGATTAAAAGTAATGTCATTCAGGAAATAAAGTTGCTGAACCTGCAAGGTGTTGAGAGCCCTCAAAACAAGCTGAAGTCACCTGGAGTTACAAGCATGGACTTGGCATTTACGAGGAGTGTCAGCAAGTTTCAGAGTGATCTGATTTAGGCTTCAATCCCAGAAATTTCTGCAGGTGTAACAGAACAGACTTACTGGAAAGCCCCTGGGTCAATGGGGTTTCATAAGGATGCAGCAATCTACTTAACCAGCCAAGTTGCTGATTATAGCCCTATGCTGTGTACAAGTGTCAAGTCATTTATAAGTAATATATTTAATCATGGAATTAAACAGGGTTCTAAACTATCCTTCCTTTTTATTATTTACTTTAAAATGATAACTATATTTTTAGAGGCCAAGATTTTTGTGGGTGATATTTTCTATTAGACCATCTATATAGCTGGGAGGGTATTAAGAACCTTCCATCAGAAATCATTTAATGAAGAGGATCAGTTGTGCCAAAATGTGTCCCAACACAGGTGGTTCACTTTATTGGGCAAAAAAGACATCACTCATTGTCCCCCAGGGCTTGGCCCCTGCCACCCCTCTGCTAGCAGAGAAACCCAGGTACATTCCCCATCCACATACATGATCCTGGGGAATCCCAAATGGTGAAATGTGAGCAAGCACTGCTGGGGCTTCAGGGACCCAATCCTGAACACACTGGAAATGAGAATTCCCTGGGTTTGCAGGGTCGGGCCCCTTAAGCCATCGTAGTGCCTGTCCAGGAAAGCTGGAAATCACAGACAGCTCTGGACTGCCCATGCTTTCCAAATAGACACCTGCTGCAAAATATCAGCACAAATTCATATTGCCAATTGCACAGCCACAAATGTTGTGAATCTGTAGGCCTACGAGGGGCATGAACATCTCTTTACTTGTCCTTCTTACTGCCATAAAAAAATTATGGCAGTACAAAGTCTGTTCCTACCCTCAGAAAAAAAGCAGACACAGCTAGAGCTATAAAGGAGATAGAACAAAGTTCTGTGGAAAACACCAATGTAAATAAAAACAGCGTATAAGGGATATTATCAGGTAGCCAATAGCCTGGAGAAATGCAGTAGAAAGGATAACATGGGAAAAGCAAGATCAATCAAAAGCTCATTATCACTTATGTTCTGTAGAAAGATTAGTTGGGATCAAGTAGACTATAATTGACCATGAAGTTAACGTTTGTGTTAAATCCTGATTTTTATTGTCCAGTAAGCTAATACTTTTTTGTTCTCAGGTCTCTTGTATTTAATTCCTTGCCTCTCATTTTTTTTCCTAGACTATCATGGTTGCAACATCACCTGAACTGTACCACAATTATATTTTTACACAACTGGGGACTCTGAAGATGTGGATTATACTCCTGGCTTTGGTTGTGAACAAGTTATTCCATCTCCTAAAAACTTAATTTCCAATTAGTAAAATGGGCATGATAATACCTGCCTCCTTTGAAAAGCACTTTAAAAACTACTGATGAAATGCACTACAAACACGTGACGTCTAGTAATTATTTTTATTGTCCCCATAACAAGTGTTGACAATTCAAAAGCTATTTCAAAATGTTTAGACATTTTATTTCATGAATTCTTTGTAAAATCCTAGAGTAAAACATCTTTTTTCTCTAAAGAAATAAGGTATAGTGACATACAAAATCTCAGCCATACTTGGCACATAATTTTAATCTGTTCATTTTTTATGCTGTTTCCAATAAGACAGATTTTTATGCCAAATAGGGTGGCATCCAGAACCAGAGAATTTCATTTAGTTTAAATTGTCATCTTCTTATTAAATGTTGACTATTTTCAGCTTTCAGGTGTGTTGTCTATTAAAATCCATCTCTTTTTTAAGGGAATATGTAGATATCAAATGTGCAAAACATGAAACATAACAAAGAATGATGGCAATTCAACCAAAACATATGTTGGTACTGAAGACATGTTTAGCGTTATGAACTAATGAAGAAAGAAACTAATTGAAAAATTCTTTGATGTGAGCAAAGGAACAATGAAAAGTCCTATTTCTTCAACAGCAACCATGGCCACTAATAACTCACTTTAGTTTTGTCAACCCTTTTGCCTAGGCAAACCCAAAAGTGGCACTAAGATAATATTTTCCACTAAACAGTGGCTGTATATAGTTGCTGGCCAGGGTTTCTTATAAGGAGGGGACCTTTTGAAGTTATTTTCAGCACCCGTGTGAAACCCTTTAAGTGTATATTGCAATACATGCAAATCTATTGTGTAGAGAATACATGCAATCTATAATAGTATTTATTAAGAACTACAAATATTATTCCAAATCAGAAACAATAGGAAGCTGATGAAGGAAAGGACAAAGACAGAAAGATTGGCAGTCTCTACTTTGAATGCATTCTAATATTATAAAAGCCTAAGTCTGTTTGTCTGTCTGTCCATAACGCTTTATTCACACTCTGACTGCCTGATGGAAACAGCCAATCAGAGGGTTCCAAGCGTGGGGGAGCACTGCCATGCTTCCGAAGCTGCACCAAGGACCAGACAGGGTGCGGGAGCTGAGGGCAGCAGCACTGGCATCGGCTCCCCCACCTCACTCCCTATAAGAGGCAGAACAGCAGCATTGGGCATTAGGTGGTGGCACTCCATCCCTCCCCCGTCCCCATAATTCTTGATGGCTAATTGGCTGGTATATAAATAATAATGGCACAAGTTACATCACTACATTTCTCCAATTAAATGCAACAACTGCCCACTAGAATACACACCAAAAATCTATCAAAGACATTAATACCCAACTACCTGTGGGGGCACACTTCTCACAGGACAATCACTCCCTCTCTGATCTCTCAGTTCTAATCCTCAAAGGGAACTTACAACACACCTTTCATAGACAAGCCTATGAACTTCACCTCATCAATCTACTGGATACGAAAAATCATGGACTCAATATAGACATTGGATTTATGATACATTACAACCTGCCTGACATCTGATTCACCTGGCACCTGCCTCACCTGACCTCTTACATCTCTCTTTCCCCACACACTTTTTCTCCTCACCCATCCCCCTCTTTTTTCCCCTTTTTCTTGCTGAATCCCTACCATTTCCTTTTTATTCATAGCCCATTTTTTACCTCATTATGACCACTGTAGTGTTTTCCCATTGGCCTTTTTTGTCCCATTTTTCTTTGCTCTCCCTTCCCTGCTTTACCTTTTGTTGTTCTAATTTCTACCCTTGTATATTTTCACTGACAACCTGTCACATTTTTAGCTTCTCTCATTTCTGCTTTCCTCATCTCCAACTATTACCTTTTTTACAGGCAGCCTCTTTTCCACCTTGTATTCTATCACTGTTGTCTCCCTATTTTTTTTGTCTTTCCCCTGCTCTCTTCCCCCACCTCTCCCCTGTTTTACCTTTTGTCTTGCTTATCTATACCTATTTACATTTTCACTGATATCCTGTCACACTTTTAACTTCTCTCATTCCTTGGAGTCTCAGACCAGCAGAGACTCCCTATGCCTGACAAAGGGTGCCTGAAAGTTTGCTAAGAACTCTTCCCCCAACTACTCAGTTGGTCTAATAAAAGATATCACATCTAACCAAAGAACCTTGCCTACCTGTATATCCACAATAGCTTGTTCATTCATATAAGACAAGACTGGTTTTCTAAGTTACTTAATACAGAGATGTTTAGCTCTGTTAGTCTGAAGTCAGGCAGAGGCAGGGCAGGAGGGCACTTTAGCAACTAACTGGTTTAAAGTTGCCTGACCTTTCATAGGAAATAGGCCTATGTGAATCACCTAATATTCACTTTGGATTTGGATTCGGCCAATTTGGGGGGCAATGATTCAATAGGGTGATTTGAATCACTGTCCAAAATTGATTAGGACAAATCTGATTTGGAGATTCTAAGGCTGCCAAATTGGCTGAATCTCTGAATTGGAAAGTTCCCATCCCCTGCTCACTGCCCCAGCCCTGTCAATGGCTGACCAGCCTGGCCCCAGCTCCCACATATATAAAAAAAACTCAGAAGTCACCAGCTGCTGCCACATGGGGGAGGTGTGATCCTCGCTGCCCCCCACTGCCACAGATTGTGTGCGGGGGG
>NW_017728917.1:23255449-23298260 GCF_001723895.1 Crocodylus porosus
GAAGAGCCAGGAGCTGGGGCTGGGTGGGGCAGCCATGCGGGGAGGGCTAGGAGAATGGGCAGGTGGGACTCATGGGGCTGGGGGATCAGGCATGGGATAAGCCTGACAGAGGTCCCTCCCCTTCCTCCAGCCCCCCGCCTTCCCTGCCCCTACTTACCAGTCTGGAGTCAGGGTCCAGCTCCCTACGGCAGTGAGTGGGGACTGCCTGAATCTCCAAAGCTCTCCAAAACTTTTCTGAATCTATTTGGAGAGCTTTGAATCAATTTAGACCTTTTTATTGATCTAATTTGATTTGGATTTCGAGATTCTACCGCCGCATCGGGCCAAATCTCCTCTGAATCAAATCAGCACCCTAGGCTTTGCACAGCCCTAATAAACAATGGCTTACTTCATTTCACAGAGCATAGTACTTTCCATCTGGACATCTATGAAAGCCCATGCCTCACAGAATCAGTCTACATGGTGCCACCCTACCCTACCTTCTGCCTAAGTCATTTAACCAACTCCCCACTATAGGAGCTGCTTTGGATTTATATTGGTAATGAGAATAACATCTATTCTCTGAAGTATAATTTTCTTTCGCATTTCTGTTCTGATAATGCATTTAGAGACTACCTCCCTTTTAACTCATGCTTATCCAACTTTAAAATTTTTTCTGCAAATGTACTACTTTCTCCTCAAACTGCCTGTAAACACCTGCTATATAATTCCTCTTTTTATAGTCTGTCAGATTTCTGCTTTTGTATTTTTAAACTCTAAAGGGACCAAACATCAAAATGAACTTCAGATCATCCTCCAAGCAAATTGATCAACATTTACCTATATTTTTTATTAATCAACTATTTTTTGCCCTATAGTCTAGCAACATTGGGAACAAAAAGGTCATGAAAACAAGACAATTTGTGCTGTAGCGTTTTTTCTTTCGGTCTTATAGACAGTTCTGGTAAAATCTTCAAAGCATATCTGAATTGTGACTAATCTTTAAAACAACAACAACAACAATCCTGTGTATCAAAAACGTAACCACTCCCCCAGGGATTTCTAATAATAATGAGCAACCCTAAATGATTTAGAAATTTCCGGCATGGTTTTAACTGATGGAAGTTCAGGTACCTGAGAAACATTTGGCTAATATCCACCCTCCACCTCACCATTTCTGTGATGCCAGAGCCAACAGGTAGCTCATTTTTAGACTACTTGTAGATCAAGTGTTTCGTAATGTACCATGAATTTTAAAGGAAGGTTTATATAATAACATCAGGGCAATGCCAAGAGAACAATACAAAATTTGCAAGTATGGTAAACTTTATGGCCTATGTGCCAGAATCCTCCATATTAAAGCAAGCTGTTGTTCAATGAACAGGTTAAACATGTTTTGTGAAATATACATGAATGGATGATCAGCAATTTCAATTTTGTTTTGTTACTGCCCCCTGGCTAAGACAGACACTGAGTAAGAATACTAAGCTATCTGGATCTGCAACAGAATCAGCTGTTATCACTTTAATACTTAAAGAAAAAACATTCCTTCTTCCCTCCAGCAGTAGTTTTGTTATCCAGTAAAATGGGGGATTTGAAGGCATGGAGGGTAGTTCTTATATGCGCAGAAGGCCACAAATCTTTTTCTTCTTTGGAATGCATGAAAAATAAGTAAAGTCTGTTCTGTTCTTGTTCTTAAAATGAGCGGTGAGCATGGCAAAATGAATAAGGTCACTTCCAAAAATAAAAAGCAGTAAGAGTTCTTATTCAGACCCCAAACAATTTATATTAAAAAGAGGCATTCAAGACAGACATCCAGAGGCACTGGGCACTGGGCCTTTAAGTGGGATGCTGTATGACTATTATTCATACGTTAAAGTTGATTGAATTTTTTTGTGGAATTTTAACAGAAACACACAAAAATAAGTTGCTGAATGAGATTGGTTCTCCTCCCTTCCTTCACCCCACTCTCAAATTTTGTTAATTCCTTCGAAGCTGCTTTTTGAGGATTTTTTAACCTGGTCTATTTTCACAGGTTTTTGAATTCTTAATTGAAACATTCAACATAAAAGATTATGTATAGCCAGGTCTTGTAGTGCCACTGATCCACAGAGAACCCTAGTTTGTGGTATTGTGCAAAGATGCCTTAAGCCAAGGGTTATCAAATTCACTTTGTCCCCAAGGCCAGATCCAGACCACAGGTCATCTCACAGGGCAGATCTGGATGCAATAGTGGGCACTAATGTAGCCACCAACTCACCCTCTGGCATCAATACTTGTGCCCCAGAGGGCTCTGTGCCCTGGATTTAGATGGCAGGCCCTACCCCAACTTGTCCCATCTCTCAGTTCTCAGCCATTCTTACAGCACCATGGGACAACATGGCACTGCTTTATGGGCCATACATTTGAGAACCCAGCTTAACATCTGCTGTGTCTGCAGGCAGGACTATTTTCGCAGTCCTAAGTTTCAGCAGCTTAAGGCCCCTGATACATATTCATTTAATGGCACAAAGGGATCTGCTCCCTGATCCCAGCAACTATGTTTCCTCCAGTGCCACATATGCATGGCAGGAGATGAGATTATTGGGATTGGGGATCTGATGCCAATAATGTCATTACCACTTGCCAATACAGAGGGAGCTCCTGGCTCCCCATTCCCCACATCACAAAGCAATGCCTGCATCTGGGGAGCAGGGAGCTGTCAGCTCACCAGATGCCATTTCCACAGGCATCCTGGAAATTTAAAAAATTACCCCACCAAATCAGGGGCAGTAAGCAAAAAATCAGAGAGAACTTCTCAGCTGTCAGGCTCACAGTCCACTTCCACCTCTATCTGTCTGCAGGGATTGGGCAGGGGCACCAGGTCTAGGGCCTGGTAGGGAATGGCTATGTTCTGGACCTTGGCACAACCTGATGCTGGACCTCTATCCTCACCTGGACATTAGGATCTGTCGTAGGTCAGCCTTGACATGCCACATAGACAATTTAAAGCATGATAGAAATGAGCCGTAAAGACGTTACACATTATAAGTGTATCTTTGTGACTTGCAAGGGCTGTGTAAGGGATGTTATATTTTTACCCACTTGTAAATGTATACAAGGGGCCAAAACTGCAGCTGACAATGGAGTAACGTAAAGTAATACTGTTCATACCCTTTTCCACTTGAATTAAGTTCCTTTTTATCTTGGAGAAGGAGACAGATGTAACAACCTCTATTAATCTCTAACACCCAAGGACAGAGAGATAATTTTTGGGACCAATTCTGCTATATTGTCAGATTTTGCCAGCACCATGATGCAAAACAGCATCCTCCAAAGAATATATCTTCCTGGATTTAAATAACTTCTGGCACATTAAGAAATAGTGTCTATTAGCCTCTATTTCCTTGAGATAGTAAGGAAACATCTCCTTATTTTCCAAATCAGAGAACAGTTAGTAAAGGCTCAATTCTCCATTTTGGCTGAATGGAACTGGGATGTAATAAATTGGGAGTCCTGAAAAAAGAAGGTCCCTATTTTCAGTTGTTGCCTTAGCAGACATCCCTGGTAAAATGCTCCATGTTTCTTGAGAATGGCTTGCTGCGGAACCCACACTCAGCTATGCCTTCCCCTTTCTTAAACTCCCCTCTTGTGACATTGCCTGTCCCCTCTCTCTCCTAGCTCCAACATGCTGTCTGAGTCAGGAAGCATACTTCCACTGGAAAGTGACAGCGGTGCTACCTCCCTCCACCCACCTTTGTGGTATTGAACTCTCCAGCACAAATCTTTGGTCATTCAACAGTCTGTACAATCTAGGTAAAAATGCTAGATTTTACAGTCAGGAAAAGGGATAGCTTCTTTGCCATTAGATTATTCTCCCTTTCATTTTCTGTGCTTTCATATTTTTATTCCTGCTAGTATTGCACAGCCATGGGAGTTTGAGTTGTTTTCATTTCTAACTCTTGCATCACCAACTGAAGTGTTGACTTCAGTTCCACTTTCATTCCTACTGAAGTCAAGTGGGGTTCTTTCCTTTTCTTCTTTGAGTTTTCCTCTCTTCTTTTTCCTTCTCTCACACCTCTCTTTTCATCACTAATGAAGTCAGCCCCAACAGTTTCAGACATTTCATTTTTTGCACATATTTCCTATTAATTTCTCCAAGGAATCTTTCAATATCTATTTTCCTATTTCAGTGAAATATATTGGAATAAAGCCTGTGTCAACTAAAGACGATTACATGAAGAAGTTGTGAGCACTCAAGCTGGTGAGTATTTTTTAAGTAAAGAAACCAGATTTTCATCTATCCTGTGATAGCTTTCACAGGAAATAGAAATAAATTGTTGCCAATAAATACATAATAGTACTATAAGCATGATTCTTTAGTATGTTTTAGAAGCTAAAACATAATGGTAAACATAATTTTACCATTCTCCTTTCAGATTATAGATTTTGAACCAGATTTTTAAAAACATATGCAAGACTAATGATACAGATGGGTTCCTAGTGGAATTTGCAAAAGGCTCCTAAATCCTTCTGAAATCAATTGGACTCCAACTGCAAAAGCACATTTGGAATGTGTATCTACATCCTGAGAAATCTAAAAACCTTGCAAAACTTGGCACTAAATACAATGACAGTTCTAGATATTGCCATCAAAGTTCACATCTTTAGATAACTCATTAAATCAAAGAAAAAGTTTTGTGTAACACTTTTTTCAATCAACCAGAAAAATATCAAGAAAGCTCTCTCATTCATAGGATTTCATAGACATTAGGGCTGGAAGGCACCTCGGAAGATCATCGAGTCCAGCCCCCTGCCCAAAGGGCAGGAAGTCAGATGGGGTCATAGGATCCCAGCAAGATAAGCATCCAATTTACTCTTGAAGGTGTTCAATGTAGGTGCTTGAACCACCTCCAATGGCAGGCTGTTCCAGACCTTGGGACCGGAGACAGTAAAGAAATTCTTCCTTATGCCCAACCTGAAACATCTCGCAGTAGTTTATGACTGTTTGACCTCATCATCCCTTGGGGCACTCTGGTGAACAAACATTCCCCCAGATACTGGTGGTCACCCCTGATAAACTTATAGGTGGCCATCAGATCACCCCTGAGCCTGCGCTCTTCCAGGCTAAAGAGCCCCATGACTCTCAGCCTGTCATCGTAAGGTCTGCTTTCCTGACCTCTGATCATGTGTGTGGCTCTTCTCTGGAGTCTCTCAAGCTTCTCCACATCCTTTTTGAATTGTGGAGCCCAAAACTGGACGCAATACTCCAGCTGCAGCCTCACCAAGGCCGAGTACAGGGGGAGAATGACGTCCTGGGATTTGCTCGAGAAGAATCTATGGATGCACGCCAGCATTTTGGTCACGTTACTAGCCGCAGCATCGCACTGCAGGCTCATGTTCATCTTGTCGTCAGTGATGACCCCCAAGTCTCTTTCTTCTGTAGTGCTAGCCAGCATAGCATGGCCGAGCCTATAAGGATGCTGCAGGGTTTTTTTCCCCCAAGGTGGAGAACCTTGCATTTTTTGGTGTTAAACATCATCAGGTTCTCATCTGCCCATTTGCTGAGCCTATCCAGGTCAACCTGGATCACCCGCCTGTCTTATGGCGTGAATGCTTTGCCCCAAAGTTTGGTGTCATCAGTGAACATAGCCAGTCCATTCCTGACTCCAATGTCCACATCATTAATGAAGCTGTTGAACAATATGGGTCCAAGAATAGAGCCTTGGGGGACCCCACTGATCACAGGATGCCAGGATGGTCCCTTCCTGACTGGTGCCCTTCTACTGAGAGATGACAGGATAGGGATTTGGAAAGTATCATTCAGATATGTTGGGAAGTTTCTCTCTTGCCCACCACTACTTTGACTGTGCTTTTATTGGCAGCCAGTTCCCCTCTGAGTGACACTCTGGGCCCGTGACACCAGTCTCTTCATGGGACTTCTCCTCCCCTATACCCCACCCTAACCACTTCCTTGGTGACAGATCTTATAGATTTGATAGAGGAAGGCTGCAAGGTTTTCCCCTTCTTTCATTCCTCCCCTCCTTGCTTCTGGGCCAATGACAATGGTAGCTCCTGCTATCAGCTGAGAGCCTAAAGCCTTTCAGGTAGCTGGACTGAGGTGGATCCTTCTGGCTCCCCCTCTTTGGCTCAGAGCCCTTTTTAACTCAGTTCCACCAGAGTCCCCTCACTGGAAAATGGTGGCAAGGGTGCTCTAACTAAAGCTAATTTGAGAAACTTTAGTTAAAACACCTGCTCCTCCATTTTTCAGCACAGGGACACTGAAACACATGACACTTCAGGTGCTTTAATTAGAACTGCTCTAATTAAAGCCACCCTGCCACCCTATGCATGTATAAATGCCTAGACTAAAGGTGTGACTGCTCCAAATTGAGCTAGCACTAAGCCAATCAACATTTGTGCAGCTCAAAGTACAATGTGTAACAAGGCCCACACTGGCTTTGCAATAGGGTAAGTAAACCTCTCTCTGACAGTGGGATATTGCAGGGTCTGTTCTACCCCATCTTGCAACCTGTTTATACCACCAGAGCAGCATAAAGCAGCTGCAGTATTTGGTTTTCTGCAGTGTTCCATTTTCCTTTTTATGCCAATAATGTTACTGGAGGATTTATTTGAACTTGCACATATTTAGAGCATGTTTCATTGTTGCTCTTTAAAATTTTCTTTGTAATAAACTTCTGCAAAATCAAATAGAAAAACCACCACTACAACCAGCCAAGACAACACATACAAAACAGAAACAGGAACAAATTATGTAATAGACAAGAACAAAATTTAAAATGGTACAAAACAGACCTAAAAGGAACACTTATAAGATAAACGACTTATCTGTAACTCATACCAATGCCTAATTATTCAGATGACAACTATTTTAGTTTTGCGGGGGAAAAAATCCAAAATCAACATATACTTCACAGTCCAAGTAAACAGGTGAAGGCTGACAAAACAATATATATCCCAAAGATCTCATATGTTTTCATCAGAGAATATATGTTAAACAGCAGCCAGACAAAAGACAGTATGCACCATACTAATAGGTATTTGAGCAAAAAAAGGAGTATTTAAGCCTTTCAGAGGAATAAGTATAGTATTCTCAAGGATTATGTACTATATATATCAAAATAAGTTGTCATTGTGAGGAATGAGAAAGAAGAGGCACAATTATTTTTTTAAGTTTATATTTAAAGCCCAGAGCAATTTGATGTCAGCTTTATTCAAGTTATCCTTTCACTTGTAACCAATTTTATTGCCAAACTGTGGCCAGTCTAAGTTGCTGTCTCTTTGAGAGCTGTTAATTGTGGCTTGTGACTTTTTTGTAGTTCACCCATTCAAATTGCTTTTGTTTTTTAATTGCTTCCACTTTCTTTTTTCTTGTGAAGTTGCCAGCTCTTTGCTTCTATAGCTGCATGGCAGATCACAGACACAGCGTGGGTGGGGGGCCTTGGGCCAGTGGGACAATGCTGGACTATCCCACTCTCCTGCAGTGCTGGCCAGTGACTGGACATAATTCATTCGAAAACCTAGTGTGTGTATAAACACAGATGTGGTGCTCCAAGACTTAATTAATTTTGAAAACCTAGAGCATGCAAACACAGATGCAACACTCCAAAAATAAACAAGTTTAAATTTTATAAACTTATTTAATGTAATGAGTATTAAAACCCATGGTGTGTACAGGCATCCCTTGAAACCAATCATTTCAGTTGGGCTAGGGACGGAAATTACACATAAACTGGTATAAGTAACCAGAAATCAGTTCAAATCTAAAACACAAGAGAAGTTCAGTGCACATAAGCCACTTTCAAAATGCCAGAAACCAGTTTAAGATAAACCTGGATAGATGTATTACCAGACTTAACTGATTTAGGTTAAATTGGTTTATTGGACTTCTGTCCCAGATCCCCACTAGATTTAGGTTCACTCAGTCCCCCAGCATCCCAGGATGCTTTGCAACTCCCCTGCAAACCACCCTCTTGCAGAATGGGCAGGCTAGCATTGGCCCAAGCTGTCTGCTCTAGCCAAGCAGGGAGGTATGCTCTAGCACTCCTAGGCTTCTGGCCTGGGCCACTGCTAGCATGTGGCTGCATTTCCAGAATCAAAAGTAAATGCCTATTTGCTTGCTTATCAGTTCAATCTATGCAACCTAGACTAGTCTTCGAAGATTTAATCAATTCAGCCTCCGGCATTTTTACTGTCTGTACTTAGCCTTGGTGCCCTGATTTCCCACCCCTAGTTCTGTTGCTGCTATACATTACAAATATCAGGACTAATATTTCTCACACAGTTGAGGATGAAATTTAGCTTTCCAAAAAGCTCATATTTTGTAATGCCTATCAACTGCTATAGGACCTATGCACATGAACTAGGGAACATAATTCAGCCTGCAAAATCCACATAAACTCTGGCATGTGTAGCAAAACATTTTTTATCTTGTGTTCAGTATGCCTTGCAAGATGGAGCTACAGTACAAGTGGTTGACCCCTGGGTCTGAGCACCCTGATTAGCCCAGCCAAGGTATGAATATCCTCACTGCAGAGCCCTACCTGTAGGCATTATTATGCCTTTACTCTGTCTGCACTCACCTGGGATTATCTGGGGACACACTGCATGGCTCTTTATATTAATATGTTTTCATTTTTTTCCTCACAGTCAACTAAGAGAGAGAGAGAGAGACCTGTCCTTCAAGAATTTTGATAAGGCATTAGAAACATTCGCATTGCAAAATGGGTGGCTTACAGGCTAGGACCCCAAGCTTTAAACTATAACTCAGATAAATTAGCCTGGACTTAATGTCTCTTCAAACATAGGTAAGAGATTGTACTGAGTAGATAAGGGGATTTGGGCTAAAACCCAAGTAAAGAGCCTGGATTAAACCTACAGTGAAAACATACCCTTCAACTCAGGCCCTTAAGCTACTCTTGGTGTTAACAGTTATGGTCGTGGTATTACACCAAGTGAGTTATTACTGCATGATCTCATTAAGTAACAGAACTACTTTTTCAAATTTTTCAAAATTTGACTTCTTTGTTTCTCAGAGTGTTGTATTATATTTTAATGCATTTATTATAGCAATGTAATATTCCATACTGTTTTTACTTCACACAGTGTTCTCGGAGAGTTTGCAAGAAAAGCAGTCAAGCAGGATGCATCCCATGCAGGTGCATAATTTGTGGTAAAACAGTTCATGAATGGAACAAAAATGAACAACAATTAAGGTTTTAATACTCTCTATCAAACAGGGAATTTATGTGCTCACTTTCTGGTCTTAGTGCTAACATATAAATGCAAAGTCATAACTCTGAACATATAACAGTAAGACTTTCACTCAGCACTTTTAGCCACTTTAGAAATCCTTAGGGATAATCTTTTTATGCTTAGTCCTTTCAGTGATGGTGTTATTTGTGAAATGCTGCACTATGGCTGACTGCCAAACAACCGTATCCTGTCCACATACAAAAGTTACAGCCTCTGAATTGACATTTTCTCAAAATTAAGCACTTCTAACCCTTTTACTTTTAGAGGTAAAAGCATTTTTAACAGTTCCAGGCAACATAAATGGGTAGGAAGCATACAACAAATGAACAGAAGGAACAGAACAGTAATTATGTCATTCTCAGCTTTTGCTTTGGGAGAGTGACTAAAGGCAACATTTAAAAAGGAGAGTTTTTCACATCACCATGGAGTAACAGATTTTAGAAAGCCTGTATTACTTGACTGCTTTTCTAAAAGTACACTGAATTAAAGGAAGGAGGGAAAAAACATGTCACAAGTCCAGCTTCTCTTTGGCCTGAGAACCAGAGACTGAGAGAAAGTGAACCGAAGGAATCCTTTGCCAGGTCCCAGATAGGCTTTCTCCTTGTTTGGTTCTGGGGGTCATCCTGCAGTTTTATGGCTCCATTTCCCAAAAATCTCCTTCTGCAAGTGGGGTGGATGGATCTGCAAAGCCACCCTGGCTACTGCATTTTGTCATGCAGGAAACAAATGTGAAACTGTGCAATGAAATGAATACTTCTTCCTCAATTGCCATCACCAAATCCTGGTATTTTTTAGTGACACACTTGCCACAGAACTGGATTATTTCTACACACCTATTTCTGCTTTCTTTACCATTGTTTGTGTATTGAGTGTCCCCTATTTGCTCTCTGTTGCATACAGCAGATTAACTTTAGTGGGAGCTTTGGGTGCATATGATTTGGACTTTAAATTAACTTTTTAGAATTTTATACAGTTGCTGTGCTGGAGCTCAGGAGTAAAGTTCTCAGCTTTTTCCATACTCAAAATACATCTATTCTATGCTGGAGACACTTGGGAGTCTAACACTTTTAGCTAATCATTTAATAGAAAGGGCAATTTTTTACCTCAGAGTGCCATAAAACACTTCACAGAAGACGTGGAAAGATGCAATCTTTGTTACAGACATCTTAAAATTCAAATAGGATAATTTGGCTACTTTTTCCTGTGAAACTAATTTAGCTAGGACATAAGAAATGTAAATAGTTGATCCAAAAAGGCACTAATCACACAGGTCCTATGGCTGATGTGATGGCAAAATGCAGATGTACAAGATCAAAACCATATGCAACTTATAAAAACAAAACATAGGACACCTGTTGGCTGTTGGTATGTAAGGAAGGAATATATTGCTTAAGAGCAAACCCAATTATATCAGTGTAAGTATGAGTGCAAGTGCAATTTTATTACTAACTTCAAGTCATACCAACTATGTATTATATAACAAGCACCCAAAAAAAACATGCCTTAAATTCTAGGGCAAAAAAAATGCTTTTCTTTAATTAGAAAATAATATATTTACTATGCTTGTGTAGTCCAGGTGTACTCAGGTATACACTTCCTTTATCCAATTGAAGGGAATTGTTAGCTGGCAGCGTGCTATGGAGAAACTGCAGACCACTCAGTTCCCCCCCAACCCTGTAAAACCAGGTGTCGCTGTCCCCTGGAACAGGGCTCTATTATGCAGGGCTTTTGGGGCTTCTGGCTTGGCCCTATCTGCTGGCTCAGTAGCCCAAACACTGTCTTGCTCCCTGGACTCAAACTTTTGCTATGGGTTGGAGGCCTGGGCCAACTTTGCAGCACTGGGCTCGGCCCGCAACCAGACCCTCCAGGCAGCGCCTCCTGCACTGAGCTCCCAGCCTCATGCCAGTGGATGGGGACCTGAGCCGATGAAGCACTCCAAAGATCCTGCTCTGTGCACTGGCCTGTGCACCGTGTCTCTGGCTGCATACCAGAGGTTGCAGACCAGAGCTGCCTCATGCAGCTCCCAGGGTTTGGACACTATGCACCATGCTGTGCACTGAAAGCCTAGCCACTGGAGCGGGCTGCTGTTCCCCACCAATGGAAATCTTCAGGGGTGCTTCTGAGCTGGTTCACCCTGCTGAGCAGCTTTCCTCAGCTCTTCTAAGCCCCACTCTTCTCTCTTCTCTGTCCTGGATGCATCTCCCTCATGCTGGGCATGCAGCTCCTTTTATACTCTCCAGGGCTCTGCCCCTGAAGTCTTCTGGATCTAACAGTGTTGCAGTCTACAATCAGATCCAGAGGAAGCTCCTCTCTCCCTCCCCTCAGGAAAAGGGTGCAACTTAACTCCTCTTGCTGCCTCCTGATTGGTGGGTAGGCTCTACCAATCAAAACAGCAAAATCTCGAGCCTGGGACTCAACCCAAGCTCCAAAAGGCAAGCCTGCTATACTTGCAGATGAAATGGAATTAGACTCCTATGTTACCAAATAGAAAAAGGGACTTTGGGTTTTCCACAACTTTCCAAATATGCATAGTTTCTTTTATTTTCCCCTCCATAAAGGTGAGATGGTAGTTGTAGCTACTGCTTGAAGAGAATCAGTGTCTTTGAGCTCACGAATAGTGTAGACCTGAAAAGACTTTTACATTCTGCATAATTTTTAACATGAAAAAAAAATCATTTTCTGCATTAGATTAAACCCCCAACTTCTAAAGTTTATTAATGAAAGACAAAAACTCCCCACCTGCCATTAAAGCCAGTAGTTTTCAAAGAGGGCTCAGATAAGTTAATCCCATGCCTACAATATGGGATATTAAAGTGTGAAAAAGGGGATAAAATGGATTCTTGCTTTGATTTAAAATATCTTTTTGGAGGTTGACATTTAACAGCTATAATTAACAAGATGCTGTTTGTGGGGAATTATTTTGGTTAGGGTACTAGGATATCATTTTTCAAAACAGAAGAAACATGACCCTCACTCAGGATTGGAGTCAAAAAACGGTGACATTTCAGTCAAAGCTGGGGAATAAATAAGTCACAGGAGTCGGAAAAGTTTGTTTTTCTTTTTCATACTTTGCTTTCAACTGGTAACTTAAGAAGCTAAGAGAAATGGTAAATAAATGTACATATAAATTCCACAGCCAATTCATTCATAAAACAGAACACCATAATCCATTAATTCATTCAGTCCTGGGGATGAAATCATTTCATGAAGGACATCACTGCATTATTGGTCTCATGATGTTACATGAAGGACTGAAAAGAAAGCATTCTAAAACCAAGCCTAGAGCAGAAAATCAAGATTCAACATAAACTTCATTCCATATTGGTATAACCTAAACCACTGCCCAGATACAAACTCTGAAAGTCTTTTTTTCCCAAAAATTTTAGGTGGATTCCCACAAAATTCTGAAAAGGTTTATTTAAACCTTAGCACAAGACAGACAGAATAAAAGTCCAAAGTAAAAGGTGCCACATAAGAGTTATATATGAAAAAAGATTTTAAAAAGCTCTGGGACTACTGTATTTGACTGAAAGGAAATACAGTCATGGCTTCCTGAAGCAAACACAGTTTTTCAACCCCTGGATAAATTGTGAGATTTTTTTATCCTTCTGCCAACAGAGGAAATTTACCACCATTATTAAAAATATGAAATGATACTGTATTTGTATTTTATTTTGGATATACATTTGCATGAAAGAAACATTAAGACTTTGGAAGACACTGAGATGTGAAGAGAAATGGCAAGACAAATCCATTCCATTCTGTGTTAAACAATGCCAGGTCCAGGGAGGATGGAAATAAAAGGTAAGTAGAAAGATTTGGAATCAGCAGAGGGCAGGATTAAAACATGATGAGCAAATAGAGATTAAATATAAACAGGGACCTAGCTATATAGATCTTTGACAGAACATGTTGACTAGAATATATGCAGAATAGGATGTGAAACCAATCCATGTACTCAGAACAGAGTAGAAACAAGGCAGGCAATGAAGATTGAGTTTGCAGACAACATTTCCAAGAGATTGGCAAGCAGCCATCTGGAAGATTTGTGAAAGGAAAGCCAGAATAAAAGGTTATAGTAGTCAAAGCAGAAAAGTATCAAAGCACAGACAATTTTTGGAAACAGGCACAGAAAAAAAAACAGCTGGATTTGAAATATGTTTTAAGAAAGAAAATGGTGGCTGTAGTGACAACCTGAAAAAAAATTCTTCTCACTAAACCATAATCCAACTTTATATTAACAATAATAATAAGTTCCTATACAGCAGTTTGCATCAATAGGCCTCCAACACTTTGTACAGGAGGTCACTCTCATCATCATCCCCTTTAAAGATCAAGAAACAGAGGCATAGAGCATGGAAGGAATTAGCTTTAATCACCAAGCAGGTCAGTTGGAGAGATAAGGACAAGCCACTGAGGTCTCCTGCACTGACACTGCAAGGCTAGGGACAGAAATTGAACATAAACTGGTGTAAGTGACTGGAAACGGGTTCATATCTGTAACGTAATAGAAGTTCAGTGCACATAAACTGCTTTCATAATGGTCAAAACCAGTATAAGATAAACCAGGATGGATGTAGTATCAGACTTAACTGATTTAGGTTAAAACAGTTTATTGAACTTCTGGTACCAGAATCCCCTGAAGATTTATATATTTACAGTCCCCCAGCATCCCAGGATGCTTTGCATCTCCCCTGCAAACCCTTCCCCCCACAAGGCGGGTGTGTTAGCCTTGGCCCAAGGTGTGTGCTCCAGCTGAGCATGGCGGCATGCTCTAGTGCCCCCCAGCTTGTGGCCTGGGCCACTGCAGGCATGTGGCTATATTTCTGGATTCAAAAGTGCACATCTGATCACTTGCTTATCAGTCCAGTCTACACAGCTTAGACCTGTGAAGATTGAATAGATTCAGCTTCATGTTTTTTGGCTGTCTGTACTTACCCCAACTGAACAAAGCTCACCACTAGCAATCATTTTATTATCCTCTTTACTCTGTCTTTCACTTAGATCACTTAACCATGCCTTTAGCACAACCAAAGCTATCTATAGGCCAAGCAAACAAGAAGCCATCCCTCTGAGGTTCCAGGATGAAACAAGACTTCTTAAATAAAGCTCCACCAGCAATGTATAGTAAAAGGAGCATTTTCAAGAGCTTCTGAACCAAGACTGTAATGTCAAAGACAATACCATCAATGCTATTTCACAACACCCCATTAAGGACTAACTTGCAGATGCATCAAGGTATCAAGAGGCCTTGAAAGCCATTAAGCAAATGAAGAAAAACAAAGTATGATGTCTTGATGAAATACCAGCTGAAATGTATAAGAATGGTGGAAAAAAGCTCTCTACAACCAGATGCCATTATTATGAAAATCTGGAAATGAACAGATTCCCAGTGACTTTAGAGATACCAGAGTTGATACCATATTCAAGAAAGGACTATAGATCAGATTGCAGCAGTTACCATGGCATTGCACTTCTGTCTGTAGCTGGGAAGATACATACATACATACATTCTCCTCAATAGACTCATTGTCCTCCCTGAGGAGATTCTACTCGAGTCCCAAAGAGATTTCAGACCACTCAGAGGTACAATAGATATGATTTTTGTTGCTAGACTGCTGCAGGAAGAATGCCACAAGCAACACTAAGACCTTTACATGGCCTTCATAGATCTGACTAAGGCTCTTGATTCATTCAACAGAGTCCCTATGGAAGATCTGGATGAGATTTGGATGCAACCAAAATTTGTTATAATTATCAGACTCCTTTATGATGACATGACAACAGCTATCCCAAGTAATGACTTGGAAATGGACTCCTTCAGTATTAAAGCTAGAGTTGAACAAAGATGTATGACTGAACTAACACTCTTTTTCCATCTGTAATGAGGAAAGAAGAAGGGGAAAGAATATTTGGGGAAGACTATTTGGCCAGAACCCTGGACCCAATTGGTCCCAATCAAAAGGTAAGGGTAAGTCATCCCCTATAACAAGTTCCACCTGCAGCAAGCCTAGCAATGCCCTGGTCCTAGATGGGCTGAGTAAGGCAATCAGGGAGGGCTGAAACCACAGGTAGCCAGCCACACCAACTCCAGCCCATAAAAGCCAGACCCAGAGTGTAGTCTCCTTGTCCGGGCAAAGTCTTTGCTCCTGACCTTCCTATGTATGTTCCTATCTGATCTTTTACTTTTGACTCTGGCTCTGACTCTGGCTTCTGACTCTAGCAAGCCACTTGACATTGCCTGATTCCAGTTCCCTGCTCTTGATTCTGGTTTGACCTTCAGATCCAGCTTCTGATTCTAGTCAACCCTCGGGTTACCCTATCTCCACCTTTGGCTTCTGACCCAGGCTTGTTCTGACTTTTGCTACTAAACCATAAAATCAGTTCTGACAGCAGACCCTTCCAGACCCCAGCTCTCTGGGAAATCAGCCTGGACTACACCTGTGCTTTGAGTAAGTAATCTCTAGGCAATGCTGCCCCAAACTGAACTTCTTGTCTACCAGGCTGTTGTTATCTTTAACCTGTTAGATGGATGAGAAATTTGGATGACATAACAAAAACACCTGAAATCTTTGGAATAGTACCATCACTGATGTCTTTGGAAAATACTCCACATCACCTGGCATGACAGAACAACGAATGCCAGTGTGCTGGCTCAAGCAAACACTACAAGCATTGAAACCATGTTTATATAGCACTAAATCTGAAAAACAGAACATGTAATAAGGATACCTCATAACTGGCTCTCAAAACAGGTCTTGTACTCCAAACTCACTGATGTCACCTCCCTAGAGCAGGCAAAGGAAGAGATTCAAGAAAACCTTGAAAGGCAATATGAAGTAATATGATATTAACATAAATACCATGGAGATTCAAGCACGGAATCATATGAATGGTGCCGTGATGCATGATAAGGTATTGATCGTTCTAAGCAAACTTGGCTCACTTTGGAGGAAGACAGACAGGAAAAACAAAGAGTTAAGTGTTGTGACCCAACATCATCAGGGTCTACTCCTTCCTTCTGGAACTGCTTGCCATATCTGCAAATAAGCATGCAGATTTTGGATCAGCCTCCTCAGTCATTTACGAACTCACCAATGACTTCTCTATTTACTGAATGACTGTTGTCCTTGTAGCAAAGGATTGTGTTCTTTTTTTTCCACTTGGATCACTAAATCATGCCTCCTTATTTCTTAAATTAAAGAAAAAGCTGGCTTGTTCACCATTCAGACACCTGTTTCACACTGATATAAGCAGTTCCTGAAACAAGTTCTATCCCTTTGTTGTACATCATGCCATTGTGCTGTAATCATCTCACAGTAAATTACCTCTACTTCAACATTTCAATTAACTGAACAAAAATATTTTTAAAAATAGTTCTCGCACTTCTAGTTTCATCTTCTTTTCCTTCTAAAAAGAGTACTATAATTAACTCAAATTAAAGATGAGATTTTTCCTTCAATGAGCTTGTGGAGTCATCTTCAATTTAAGTACTGGAATGAAGCGGCTCTTTGTCTCTGGGCTCAAATGGCGATAGCTGCCACCTGCCCCTAGCTGGAATGACTCATTTGGTGTGAGAGAGGGGCTCTCAGCTGGAGAAGTATGGGGAAGACCATGGGTTATGGAAGGAGGTGGAACCTGCACTCCCATCCTTTGCCCCTCATGCCTGTGCCTTCACCCCCATCCCATGCCCTCCCCCTCCCCACTTTACCTTCTGCTTCAGCCCTGGCCCCTCCAGCTTTTTCACAGCACTGCCAGGAGTTGCTACCACTTCCCTCTGGCTGGGCTGAGGCTGGGCCAGGACCAGGCTGATGCTGACTGCCCCAGAGGAGCAGAACTGCAGTAGAAGGGGAGAGGCAGGGAGAAGAGGAGGGTATGTGGGGGAACAGGAAGCAGGGGAAACCATGAATGGAAGGTAAGGGGGTAGGCTGCAGGGAGGGCAAGAGGTGGGTGACAGGCTGCAGGGGGGAAGGAACAGAGGTCACAGGCATAGGGAATACAAAGGGCAAGGTTTTGGCTTGCCCCCTGCCACCGCTTTCCCTACCACAGCAGTGGGAGGAGGGACAAATTTAAGACAACCTTCCTCTAAATAGTTTCTATACATGGAAAATAATAACATATTTAAATTTTTCCATCTTCAAGTTGACATCATCTTAGATTCAGGTAAATTGGGTATCACCCATTTTCTGATCTATAAACACACACCCCTCCCCCTTGATAGTCTGACTCATCTGTTTTTCAATATTTTTATTCTTTACATAAATACCATATTAATTCAAATAGAAAAGGACTCACAATAATTAGAGTCTATATATGGAAACTTTATACATTTGTAATAATTTCCATGTATAGAATTTAATTATTGGAAGTTTGCCTTGAATTTGACCCCCTCCCACTGCTACAGCAGGGAAAATAAATTAAATGGCCCTTTCCTCTCCACTTTCCCCCAGCTTTTTCTCCTGGCAGCCCCTTCCCTCTCCCCGTACTGGCAGACCTGCTCTCCCTGAGCACATGGAAGTGAGGAGCAAATCAAACATCACTGTAGCAAATTTCATACAGTACCTATAAACTTAGTACATCCAGAATTAAATTAATGCCTGTTACCTTTCTTTCTGAAGCTTCTGCAAATTGTTGCATAAGTAGGGTGACCATGTTATATTTACAGAAATCTGGGAAAGGAATAAGGAAATCTGGGATGGGGAGCGGCACCATGCATACACACACACACACCCATGCACCACCCTATTCCTCCACATACCCCGAAAAAAGAGGCAGGGATCCCAAAGCACATTGCTAGTCATGCATGCAGGAAGGAGCTACTGGAGCTGCTGGTACTGCAGAGAGTATGTGTGGGCCTGGGTTGTGCCCAGAAAGTAGCACATGATGCAGCTGCCTCCTGGGGCTTGGCTTCTCCCCTGTGGGTGGCATAGGGCAGATAACAGGGCAGGGCACTCACCCTATGGTGGTTGGTGTCCCAAAGGTGCATCAATAGGCAGAGAGCAGCAGAGCAGGGCTGGGGGAGGGGAGGGGGCTATTATGGGCAGTCAGGTGGTAGCCTCCAGAGGAACTGAGTGTAGTGCAGCCCCATGGGGCACAGTGGCCCTGAGCTGCACCAGCCCCACTCACAGAAATACATGCCACTGCTGCAGCCAAGGTTTGGGGGTGAGAAAATTATACATTTTTGCTGTGAGTTGTTTGCCCATGAGGGAGCCATCTAGGATCCAGCCCGGCCCCAGCTTGTGTGGAGCAGCAGGGTGTACCTGAGCCACCTGAGAAGGGACAGGTGCTGCAGCTCAGGCCCACTCAGCTCAGCAGCCACTTCCAGAGTGTGGGAGCCAGTGAAGCCAGGGCTGCTCTGGGGACAGGAGGGGCTGGGACACTGCAGGCTCAGGGAGCACACCAAGCTGCATTCTCCAAGGGCAGCCCTGGCACTGCTCTGCACCAGGGCCAGAGCGAGACCAGCATAGGGGTCTACTGAGCCTGAGCAGGGGCTGCTCACACCCAGACAGGGTGTGAGCTGCAGTGCACACCAAGGCATGTGGCACACATACACCCACTACAATAGTTCCCAGGAGTCCTGACAGTGGAGCATAATAGGGCAGGACAGCACAGTGGTCCTCAGCAGGGCTCCATCCCCTGCATACGGAGGCTGGAGCTGACTGGGAATGGCCCCTGTGTGATGCCCTCTGGGCTTCACCAACAATTCTATGCAGCCACATGGCCCCTCCTCCCTGCAACTGGCAGCCACACAGGACTGCCATGCATAGTTCAGGGCTTCCAAGCAGCCACAGTAGCAGAGCATGGGTCTGTCAGCAGTGGGTAGCCATCTTGGCTTGCCTGACAGAGCACCAGCCTTGTCTTGTATTAAGAGTAAATATGGTACATACAGCTATAATGTACCCTCTCCCTCACTGGACTGTACCTCCTTTTCAGCCACAACAATTAATTTTGGTTAGGTATGCCATTTCCTACATTATACTTTTAGTTGCATGGTTTAAAATAGCTCACTGGAGTTAAAAATATCTTTGGCTATAAAAAAAAGAGACTTTCAAGAGGACAGCAGTACATTTTGTGAGTAGTTAGTAACACCACACATTATTATTTCCTGTTTTAAACTATTGTTTTACTCTTTTCATCCTGAATTGTCAGCCATTATCATGAGGGGTGCAAGTTGTTTCTTGTAAGGGGAGAAATAGACTGTAGACAGGTATTTTTTTAGGCAATCCTGGTCACCCAAATTGTTATTTTCATGAATTCATTGGGAAACAAAGACGAGCAGGAGTGAATCTTTGCCTGCAATTCCAAACTGTTTTCCACGGATGTAACTGGACCCCTGAACACTCTGGAGAACATAGTGCAGCATCAGTGGCTGCACTGCCAAGGGTGCAGCAGTGGCCAGGCCGGCTGTTATTTTTGAGCCCACTCAAGGATCAGCACCAGGGCAACACCATGGTCACCCCTATTCTATTACCCTATTGCTCTTTCCAACCAACAATCTGCCCAATAAATTGTCTCTCCTGGTTCCTGGCATGCACTTGCACTCTCTCTGGGCCACATAGCAAATGCCTCTCTTTGTTGTCTCTCGGATCCCTGATACTCTCTCTTCTTGGTTTTTGGCTGCTCCTCATTCGGAGACACATTTCTATAACTCTGCCAATTAAAACCTTGCATTGGCATTTAAGTTCCAAGGAAAAAAAATCTGGACTGCATGCCTCAGCTCCTACTCCTGCCTTGCTCACCTAGTCTGAAAAATGGGCTCTTGTTTCTATTGTTACAGTTACAGCTATCATTAAATGAAGTAAGGACAAAGTGCCCAACAGCTTGCCTAACTTCTCCCACAATGAATACAGTTGGACCAGTAAAAGATATCTCCATAAACCCCTTGCTTCTTGCCTATTTCCTGGACCATCACTGCTACAATACTCCAACCCTACTATGTTAATCAAAAGATGATTTGTCTAACTTTGAAAGAAAGAAGACTTCTCATTCACAAAAAAGATCTCAAGGTCATATAGTCCAACCACCTGCACACATGAAGGATGCACTATTTCAAAACCATACCAATCAAATGCTTATATCTAATGTCTTTTCAAAAACCTCCACAGAAGAAGATTCCGTAAGTTCCCTAAGCAGCTTGTGCCATTGTCCTACAGCACTTACAGGTAGGAATTCCTTTTGGAGATTTAATTTAAATCTCTTTTGAGGCAGCTACAACCCATTGCTTCATGTCCTTCCCTCTGTGACAAGGGAGAGAAGTTGTTCTCCTTCATCTTTATGCCAGCTTTTCAAATATCTGAATATTGCTATCATGTCCCTTTTTAATCTCCCTTTCTCTAAACCAAACATACAGAGTTCCCTTGACCTTTCCTCATATGGCTTGCATTCCAGGCTTGCATTCACTAGCTTCAAGGATTTTTGTGATTGCCCTTAAATCAATGACACTCTCCTGGAAACTGCTAAATTTTCAGAATAATAGTAGCAATCTATGCCCAATTACTTTATTAAATGAACAGGATTAAGACTCTAAACTGTAAACTATTCCAAAATAAGGCACTAAAGTTTGCCATGTTGTTTTACTTAACTCTCC
The DNA here is from genome assembly GCF_001723895.1 of Crocodylus porosus. NCBI lineage: Eukaryota > Metazoa > Chordata > Crocodylia > Crocodylidae > Crocodylus > Crocodylus porosus. The sequence goes on from NW_017728917.1 coordinate 23,276,271, forward strand.
TGACCCCAGTTTCACATTTGTAAAAAACAAATAAAGCACCACTTCTCAAGTCATTTTTTACTATCTCACTTAGGAAAGAGGAATCATTAGAGCAGTGGTTCCAGTACCATACCTAAAGTCCCAGCAGCCACCAGAAAAAACTTTTAGTATCAGGCCCCAAGATAATGATAATAATAAAAAAAATATCATTTTTGGGCCCCCTTTCTTCCCAGGTGGCTGCCCAGTTTACCCATGCCTGTGTTTGACCCTGAGTGGTTCTCAACCTTTTTGGACTCCAAGCACCCCGCACTGGACTTGAAGCACCTATCCATAACTTTTGTGAATTAGTTAGTTTCAAAAACTAATTTATATATTATGGTGCTTACCTTCTTATGCTGGGGCTGGGAAGTCAGTGGGAAATCATGCAGGCAAGAACAAGCCTGAGCCTGGATTACTTGCTTGGCTTATCTGCTTATCTCCTCACACGTCACTTATCTCCTTACAGCAACAGCCTTCAAAGGATCTGGTGGCACCCCAGCACCCTGGCTGAGAATCACTGCACTAAAGAGTACATTATTACTTCTTTACTAAATCACATGACAGTGTCCCACTGCTTCTTCCTAGCTGAGTCTCATTGAGAATGCAATTACTGTGTATGGTCAGAGAGAGGCTCAGGTGTGAAAATAGGACAAACCGTAGCAGAATGGAGACCTAAACATGAATAAAGAAACTGAAATAACTAAAAATAAAAGCATATGAAGAAATAAGCTGAATCTTTTCAGTTATTAATAACTGAGTCATATTAGGATCACATAATGTATTTGTTCAAATTCCAAATCTGAGAAGTGCACATTTTATGAAAATGATAAGAGAAGAGTGATCAACTACAAACTATTGTTTTAAATGTAAGAAGTACAGATTAGGAATAAGACTAAATAAGACTTAACAGCTAAGAACATCCATTAAACATAAACTGGCTTAAGTCATCAGAAACCGGTTTAAACCTGTAACAAAACAGGTGTTCAGTGCACATAAACCAGTTTCAAAATGGCCAAAACTGGTTTGAGGTAAACCTGGTTGAATGTGCTATCAGACTTAACTGATTTGGATCAAACCACTTTATGCAATGTCTGTCCCAGACCAATAAGACTTACTAGAAAATTCATAGGTATAAACAATCATAAAATAAAAATGTTAAAGAAAAGATTGAGGTCTTTCCCACTTGTGGCCACTAAAAAATCTCTTGGCACTTTTCACTGAAATACAGTAGTGTGTCCAAGTCCTGAACAGATTCCTGCTCAGATGATTACATTTTCCTGTCTGAAATTCTGCTTGTAGAGTTTAAACTGGAGGAATTATTTTTAGATTTCCTCTCCAAAAATCTGTTGTGTACTGCTGTTGGCATAGAATGAATACCTGCATTCCTGAGATGGATGAGTGATACCTAAATATACAGACTGTAAAGTACAGAGGCATTCTTCTGGATGAAAGACACTGTGTAAATATAAAGTATAAGGTAGTACTATAGGTAAAGTAAAAATCGTACAAGACTTGTCACACTTCAGAGATGTAACACTAAACTCGTTTCCTTTCTTCTCTGATGTCTTTTCACTTTCCTGCTTAGTGGTAATTACACAAATGATACCAATCAGAACATTTTTAGGATTAGAGATGAAAGCGAGGTATAGTCAATATGGGTGCCTTTTAATATTATGGACATCTTTTAAATGGCAGGGGAGAGGGAGAACGAGAGACTGCTTTGATATCAGTCAATGGCACAATTAGGAATGATGGCCAGTCACTGTTTTGAAATGCTGTATTGTAGTTTCTTTTTGTGTCAGTTTAAAAGGAAAGCCACACTTCTTAGAGGGAAGGAAAAGGAGATGAGGCAGATCAGAATGACCAAAGAAAAATAAATTAAGAAGATAAATAACAGCAGCACTGAACTGTTCCACAGGTCAAGAGCTCCCTGCAATTATACTGGTAACTCAGGTGACTAAGCCTCATATTGAACCAGAGCAGGCAGAGGAAGAGTCAGAATAGGGCTGAAAACAGCCTTATCCTAGAGCCAGCCAGCAATCCTAAACCTAGAGAAATTAAAAAAAAAAGGAAATATGAGCTTGAGAGCAAGGCTGTGATGCAAAAGGATCTTGTACATGCAGCAGGAAAGGTGTAGCAGACCTCACTTGGGCAGACCTGAACTATAGACCTCAGAAACAACAAATTAATGGTAAAAGGCTTTCAAATAGGCTTTGTCATGATGCTGTTCATTTGTTAAGCAAATCTGACCCAAGAAGAGGTTTTACAGCAGGTTTTGTAAATCACCTGCTTATTGCCAGGGGCTAGAAACCAGACTTCAGGGACCATGGGTCCAATCTGGTATGCCATATCCTATATATCCATCATATGTTTCAAAAGTGCTTCTGCACCAAAATGCATGTAGCTCATTCATCTACAATTAAAAAAAAGCTCCTGGCCTTTACTGTTTACCTTTGTCAAATTCACTCCAAAAAAAAATCACTTTAGATCAAATTAATGGAAAACAAAAGTATTTTTAAAAGGGTCCTTAACAGAGCCCTGGATGTCTGACTGAGCAAGATAAATACAGTCACGCACAGTATCTAACCAATAGGGTTCAATATAATCTGCACAAATCAGTTCACATAGCTTTTGATGCAGGAGCACACAGCCTTGATGGAGAGGTGGAGAAAAACTTGGCAGCACAGCTAATAAATGTAATTATAATGATAAAAGCCCATAAATGGCTTCATTCTGCACTGTCACTCACAGCCCAGCCTGCTATAGCTCACTCCTGCTACATACAATGACCTTCGTTATGCTTGAGAAAACAGCTTCCCACTGCGATTTGACTCTTACTGAGTGGCCAGATGGGGCAGTTTTGCTTCATTATTTGCGTCTGTGAAGTGGAAATGCCAACAGAAAGATTCATTACTGTCAAGACCATCTCTGCAAAGCTCCTCTGATTTATTAGGGCATAAACTGTTATACCGGCTGTAATGAGACATAAATGTTCTGTAAGGCCTATGAACTCAAGAAAGAAATACACTGCCATCAAGAGGCTATGTGCCAGTGCAGTCACGGCAGTCACAGAAAAAACTGTCAGCAAAATGCATTGCAGTATTTGTGCTCCTGGTAAAAAAAAATCCATGTAAAATATATCAGACATTAGGAGATAGACTGGTCAATGGCACATTTGCACAAAAACATCATCTCTAATTTTTCTTTGCTTTCCAGAGGGAAAGAAAGATGCAGTGGAAATGCTACACTTCACCTGCTTGTTACTAAATACATTAAAATATTAACATTTTTACAATGGAATTTAATTAAACATAAGGCCATGGCCATGACAAGAGACAAGAAATAGAAAATTAAGTCTCACAATTTGTTTGTCTCACATATTTTGACATCAGACGTAGCAGGATTTCAGAGCACTCTGGCTTTCTGTACTTACATACTACGAGACAGCCCAGATCCTCCCATGTCTTTGGGTTCCTAGGGCCTGTCTGTGTACATAAAAGTTGCATCATTTTAACTATACTAATATAGTTAAAACAGTGCAATGTCCATAGGATATAAACATTTATACTGGGAGAGAGGAGTTATACCAGCACAGTGTACTCCTGCATGAAGAGAAAATAAACTACAGTGGTATAATTTTACACTTTTACAATGGCGTAATTTTGTCCACATTAGCTGTAGCAATATAGAAAAAGTATACCAAGCGAGTATCTAGTATGAACAAAACTATACTGAAATTACTCTTCCCCACAAGCAAACCAGTTACACTGAGCATGACTTTTGCCAGTATAACTATGCCTATGCTTACATCTCCTACAGCTGTAACTGGTATTTACTCCTCTCTCCAAAACCCTGACACAGCTGGACCAGCAGAAGTCTATAGCAGACCTGGCCTGGGGCATGTATTAGTATTAACATAAAAGAAGATGTGCTGAGTTTTCTTTCAAAAAAGGAAAACATCCATCCCAACTGCAGCACTTAACTACCTAAACTAAACTTGCAAAATAATCTTTAGTCCTGAAACCTGTGAAAATAGAAGCAACTTTAATTAAGCAAATTAAAAGTATGTGGATATCTATGTGTGACAGCACTCTAACCTTATCTATACCTTTAATTTAGTAATCTACCTCTACCTCAGAGGGCAGAAACAATTAGTACCAACAGAGTGCCTGTTGGCAGTTCTGGGTCTTGTAGATATTATAGTGCTGTTAGCGCTTGATTAAATATTAAGCTGGGAATGAAGGCCAGGTTCTTTTGCCACTCAACAGCTCATTAATCAATCATGCTAGAGGAAGGAAGGAAGTAAGGAAGGAAATAAGGAAGGAGGGAAGGAAGGCTAAAGCCATTTGTGTTCTGTTGAGCTACCTTCTTTTGGTAAATCTAACTCCATATGCTCATGGAAAAAATGAGTTCATTAGTATTTTTAACCTACTTCCATGGCTTGTTTTACATTACTATTCCCTTATGCCTATTAAACATTCTCACATTTAAAATACTGTGAACTTAGCTACAGCTAAAACCAAGTCTATTGTCATCTATTTCTCATTGTGTTATAATAAGTTACCTAGGCTATTTACTGCTGATCTATGCATTGCTTATTTTATTGCTTATTTTTATTTTTTAAAAGTTTATTGCGTAAGATTCCAATGTATTGGATCCTATAACAAATACATGACCTTAATTAAATCAATATAGAAACAGGAAGTAATAACTCAGAATGCTGAAGCAGTTACTACATTTCCTTCTTTTGCTATTGACTTTATATTAATTTTTAGTGGCTGCTGAAAGGGAAAAAAGAACACTTGTCTTAAAATACCTTTTGTTCATACACAGCAATGCAAGTATACGTTTCCTAGACACATAATTCAGATTCAGCAGTTCAGTGCAACTATGAAGAAAAATACCAGTTTAACTATGAAATTAACAGTTGACTTTTCTGGAAGCTGACAACAGATTTAATAAATACCCTCTTTTCCTCATGAGGTCGAACTAATATTTAGCCGCTGAACTTCTGGTTTTCACCCACAGACTGGTCCATTTCAGCACAATCCTCTGCTAGAGAGGACCATACTCTGCCCACAGACTTTGGAACTCTGTAAACCCACTTAAATAATGAAGGAAGCAGTTCTTGTACCAATCCTGCCTGGCTTTTAGAGAAAGTGGGTGGAAGCTGGGGTACAAAATCACCATCCAGGATTCTAACCATACCAGGACAGAAGCCCCTTTATCCCCTCATCCCCACAGCTGGGGAAAGCAAGACAATATTGCCAGTCCCACAATATTCAAAACCCCTGTGAAAACCCCCCACAAAATCAAGAATTATAAAGCACCAAATGGCACAACAACTGGCAATACTACCATCTCCCAAAAGACCAAAGCATTGTCATGAAGTCCCATTTTTCCATCATGAATGGCAGTGGGAAAACCCTCTGTGCTGAAGCAGCAGAAGTGGCAGTGAGGCTTCCACCTATAACTGATACCTAGAACTATTTGGGCAGGGAGTCTGGCCCACTGGACTCAGCCTCCTGTCCCACAGCAGATTTCCCACGTCTCTTCTCTCTCACCTCCCCACCAAGAGTACTTTCGAGTTAAAACCCAATATCGATACCTGCAGTTGATATGACTTATATTTGAAATCAGTAAGGGGTGAGTGATTTAGGGAAAGGGGTTACTTAAAGGACAAGTCAGAAATTGGGTTTAAATGATGGGAATTTTACAGGAGCATATTTCTCTTCACACAATGAAATCATTCCATTGGCTGGTCCATAGAAGGAAACAAAATCATGATACTGGTCTCCCTAACCCATTCCCTTTCCAGAAAGTTATTCCCTTGGAGGACGGGGTACTGGGCAATCTTTTGGAGCCAGAGGGGAAGGACAAGGGCAAAAGGAAAGAGGATGTTTCTTGTGTTCTGCTATCATACAACCAAGTAAGGGATATCTTTGGTCTGTACATGTCTACTAATATAGGAAAGTATATGAAAACTTTATTGTGGAACTAAACTAACACTACACAAAATAATTATGTTCATGATTTCCTATTAATAATGCAAACAGAGCAAATAGCTGATCTGAGATTTCATTTTGAGTTTCACTTTTCTAAATCACTGTGTATTATATATATCTATGGGGCATCCTAGAATAAGCCCTGATTATTTTGACCTGGTGGGTTATTTGATGTCACTCTTGCTGCATACAAATATAGAGCTAAGTGCATTTTTTCTAGCTGAAATTACACTAGCCTGACATTTCACAAAGAGAGCCTCAAATATTTGGCTCATCCCTACTTTCGATACATAACCTTTTAAGGACAGTTTAGGTCAGCCTTCTTAAAACAACTAACTTCAAAATGGGGTGCCATATGTCAAAATGCACTTAGCTAACCAGTATCATTTTAGCCAAAAATTCAGTATTATCAGAAGTTATGCTGAAATAAATCCCTGTAGCCACAGATTTCTCAGGCTTTGTGTATATATATTTGAATGTGTATATTCGTGTGTGTGTGTGTGTGTACACTAACTAGGTTTTCACTGGCTAAAATAATCAAACTATAAATAAACAAAAATAATTATAATAGCAATCATGCTATTAGTGATCATAAATAACAAGATCACTAACTAGTACAAAATTTCTGTTATTACCCTCTATATCCCCAGTTCTGCCACCCCTGCCAATGCTGAAAAGTCCCATTGGACTCTTGGAGTATTTCAGATTCTGGCCTTCAGATCACACAATTGATAAAGTATGCTTATGAGTGTGGGACAGAAGGTAAGATAAAAGCATACTTTTTGCTATATATCTTTGTGGAAATTCACACAAGATGGTGACAAGACCAAGAGTCAGTCCCATAGTCAATGACAGAAGCCATGAGAAGCTGGGGCAGCCTGCACATAGGCTCTATGTCTGTGCAAGTTCCCATGGCATTCGCTTATATGCCTAGCTCTTAGGGACCTCTTAAGCTTTGCTGTTTCATTGGGATCCAGACAGTTTGGTGTTGGAATATATGCCTTGGAAGGCCTTCGGGGGGAGCGGGGGGTTCTCTCCTGCCACATTTTTGGTGGAAAAGTAAGTTAAAATAAGTTATTACCAGGGTTAGGTTGTTATGTCCCACCTTCCCTGGAGTCTTCCGAAACCAGTCTAGTCCGGTTTCCTGATTTGGGGCTCCGCCTCCCCTACACCCCACGTTATGTCAACCCTAAGATGTTATCTTCTGCTCACCTCTAAGGTGAGCTCCAGTGATAATTGTTTTTGTCTTTGTTTTTTTTTGTTTTAAAGGACCTCACTTGGCCTGTGCTCCTCATTGTAGCAAAAACTTGCTTGTGCTCCCTAATATCCCTGGGTTACCTTGTTACAAGTGACATCCTTGCTTCTCTGTTATGTGGTTATTTTTGGTCCAAACTCCCAGCTCTCTGTTCCCTTTGCAGGGTTCTTAGCCATGCACTCCTGTCAGGAGTCATCTGGGATCCACACCTCATCTTCAGGTATACTTTAGCCCTTGTGGGCTTTTCCCTTCTTCATGTGCCCGCACCTGGGGCAGCCACCATTGCTCCTCTCTGCAGCTCCCTCCTCCTCAGGGATCTTCTGGCCCCACTGGAAGCCTCACTTCCAGTCCCCCTGACTCCACCCCAGTGGAGCTTTTAACTCTTCCCTAAGGGTCCAGGCAGAGAATAGCACTGGCATGCCATCATAAAACAGGCCCATGCCAAGGCAGGAGCCAACCCTGGCTCTTCCTGGACCTGCTGTGCTTTTTCTTTCTTTCTTTCTTTCCTTTTTTTTTTTTTTCTTTTCGCTTCTTTCATTGCCCTGGCGTTTTTCTCTGCTGCAGTTTTGTTCTTGTTGAACTTCCAGTTTGCAGCCATGTCCCACGAGTTCTGGAGCTCTTCCCTTTCAGGTAAGTTTTCCTTCGGGGCATTGCCCCTATCACAGTCTGTAGAAGCACTCTTTAAATTCTAAAGTAACACAACTGCAAAGGAGCTGAACAGACAATGTTCCTACAGAATGGCGATTGGCCTTTTAAATGAGCTCTCCAATGTGGAGATGAAATGAAGGGGTGCAAAGATAATATAATCAAAAATGTATTTACTAGGGCTGTGCAAAATGGCTTTGGATGCAGCCATTTCAGACAACAGTGATTCATTTCAGTGTTTTGGATCACTGTCCATTTCGATTCGGCTGAACCTGTTTTGGAGTTTCAATGCTGTTTCGATGATTCAGCCATAGTCTATAATGGGGAACCTGGTTACTTTGTCATTTCTTGCCTTATTTGAATGAAAATTGCAGGGATGGTAGCCCACTCAAATCAAAACTCATGACATGTGATTTTATGTATGTGTTAAGGTGGAGCAAGATGAAACCGATCACAGACACTGGCCAGTTATGTGTATCAATATCAGAGCAGTCCTTCCCACCCCCCTTTCTGAGTTTCTGTTTCCCGCAAGCTTGCCTCTGAAATATTCCAAGACATCCAAAATGTTTCAAAACGTTCCAGATGGTTCCATTTTGTTTCAGAGATGTTTCTGAGCCTTCTGTTCTGATTCAGATTTGGTGTTTCAGGTACCAAAATGGGCCGAAATACCTCTGAAACAAAACGGCTACTGAAGTTTTGCACAGCCCTAGTATTTACACACGATTAAATTTGCCTTCCACAAATTTTGGTGCCTATAAAACTTGACTGCACAAGTGTTTGAGAAAATTAACACAAAAATAGTGTAAGCTTAGCCAAAGCAAATGTTTACAATATTCACCCATCTCTATCACAGATGCTTTGGCAACCATGATTTAGACCGCAATCTCATTTTAGAGAAAAATCAACTACATTTTTTTCATAATGAAAGGAAATGTAATAAAATTAATGTAGTTGTTTTCACTGTTAGCATCACCTTGAGAGACAGAATTAAGAGAACAAGAATATTATCTGTGAAATTCCGTATTTTTTAAAGAGAGCTGAAAATAGCTATGTTCCTACAGAAGCTTAGTACCATAGACACTTTGAAGATGGTTAGGGCCATATTTGTTGACAACGTGTGATCTGGGGAAACTGAGGAGTTCAATACTGGCAAGCTGGAACTTTGTCCAAGCAACATGCTATGACTAACATATAATCCATCATTTGACCGGTGCTTCACATATCTGTGAACATAAAGGACACTGTAGTGACAGGTCTGCTGCAGCTATGAATTTTATAATCTGGTTGTTGGAAACCACATCAAATGGCAACATCAGTCCACAGTTTGGCGATGTTTTTCTTCCAAGCCTTTGCAGATGGATAATTCACTGTATACTTGCTTTTCATAGCTAGCATTCCATGCCGTTTTATGTCTCAATTCTGCGCAATAGAAAACCTTTTCCTCATTCTACATCTTCAGTAATTCCTACCAACACCTACATTTTCTTACATACTTATAATTTTTAAACTCCTAAAAGTTCTATTAAACATTTAGATAGAAAAGACTGACAGAGGTAACATTACAACAATCCACCAGAACTTACATTAACTGTTCTGTTTCTTCCTTTTACTCTTCTTTCCATTACTTCAGGGAAGAAGAGACATTTACAAAAATAAATAGAGGAGCTTCTGAGTTTCAAACTTGCCCGGTCCACTTACTCACTGCATATCTTGGTGAAAGTAACTTAGCTTTTCAGCTTGCCCCTGTATAAAATGAGGAAACTAACAAGTACCTGTCTCACATGGTGATTATGAAGATTAGGTAAACTGCTAAACTGTAAATGGGTAATTAATAGCAAAATACCGTGTTCTGTTTTTTCATTTGTTTATCCAAGGCCCAGCAAAATGGACCTGCCTCAGGTGGCAATTACCAGATAAATGCCCAAAGTTAATAACCACAACAGATGCACTTCTTGTGTTCCCATAATTAAGGTTCTGCTGATATTTGTCTTAATCCAGATAGTCAATCACTAGTAGATCTCCTCAAACTCACAGCACATACTCTGGACCTTCAGTAAACATAAATCTATTATTGAGCTTATTTCAAAGTGTTAGCTTCCTGTATCAGATCATGATTTTGTTTTAAATGTTGATAGTGCTAGCTCTTCAGGTTTTCCATATATGTAAAGCTCACTGAAATCTTGTACATAAAATTATGACCAAAAGCATATTTGCCATTTCTCTGAAAGTGAAAGCTTTTCCTTCATCAGGGCCTTAAACATCTTATACTGCAGAGGATTCAAGGAAGAGTCACTGTCTCACTGTTCTCAGTGATGCCAAGACAACAGACTGCTATTAGCAGATACAGCATCTATCTCCATTCATATACTATTAAAAGTATTCCTTCCTGTATCCTGACAGCAAAGAGGGCCATCATCTTCTCTGAGGGATCTTACAGCCTCAGTCAACTAAGAATAAAGAATGTTCTTGTAAAATCTGCGACACAAGAAAGCTGTGTAAATGATCACATAAGATGCTGAGTGTCCTCAAATCCTCTGAAGTGGAAGATATAGTCACGCTGCAATTTGCAAGTGATGTAATTCTCCACAACACCAAGGCATAAGCAGCTTTTGTCTCTAGTTACATCACATGAGTTGTAAATCCATGAATACAAGTTAGAAATCCTAACACTGTAATCATTAAAACAATTTCTTTCCATCACTGACAAGACCTATTAATTTATTTTAGTCACAGAAAGGCATATGCTTGAGAACTGATTTCTAAAAGAAAAACCTACTCATCTTTCATAAGCTAACAGAATAATACAGAAAAATTTAAATTCTCAGACTTAGAATACACTTCTAAGTTTCCTTCCATGAGTTCTGTTATGGACTTGACCTATTTTACTACACCTCAATGTGACATGTTTTGAAGTATATATTATAATAATGTGGGTATTTGTGATCACTTCTATTTTTACAACAGAATGCCAAACTGCAGCCAGCGGCAAATACAATTTATAATTAAAATATATTACAATACACTCATCAGTAATGAATCCCTGTTAAGTCAGGATCCTTAAGTTTTTTTTCCAAGGTATGAAATGTTGAAGGACATGAGATAATGTAACAAAGACTACAACACTGTGGAGCATACAACAATGAACCACACTCAACTTTTATGTTAAAAGCTAGGAAGAAGGATTCAACAGGTCTTTAGGGGAAATCTCTGAGGTTGAGTTTAAAGCTTAACAGATGTCAAGCCCCAAGTGACACAGATTTATTTATTCAGAAGCATAAATCATATTATGTCACTTTTATAGATAAATGATTATGGTAAGGGTAGCAGAGAGGATTATGTGATGCTGGCAAAACTCATCTCATAATCTGGCATTTGGAATTCTTATAGACAACTGCAGGTTTTTATGAGTTTGAGAAGAAGTTTGCAGCTGGAAGTGGACACAGAAGTTAAAGTCTATAGAAAGTCTTGTATTTTTCAAAAGTCTGAGAGTACAGGTAAGTGCTTTCATGCTAGTTTACAAAATATCTCTCTCTCCATCCATCTATAAATAAAATAAAATAAACAAATGGTTCTATCTAAGTGGAAATTGTGTAAAATACAGAACACGGATAATGTATAACTACATATTTTATATACATTCACAGAGTAAGAAACAGACTCCCAATTTTCAAACGGTGGGATACTAAGAAATTAAACATTTGTTTAGTCTTGAATTCAGTACAACATTTGAGTGCATCCTTAAATTATAGGTAAGGCTGTGTTTAAATACTTTGTTTAACAGGGGTGGGATTAGCCACACCCTTAAGGAGCATAATGTACATGTGTGAACTGTGCAAATGAATTATGAATTTTCAATACAAACCATTTACATTCATTGTAGGATTACCAGATAGTCAGGTGGTAGAGGATACTATCAATAATCTGGGTAAAGAAAAGCTCGGTTTGTCTTTCATAATTCCACCGATAACATTTGCCAACTCTGAGCAAGGTAAGTAGGAAATATAAAACAAATATATGATAAGACAGTAAAAACAGAATGTCAGGTATACTATAGCAAGTTTTATTACAACTTTTATTCCTGGGGCTTAGTATTTAAACACAAACTACTAACCTCAATTAAAATTATCCAAAAACGTAAATTTAAGCATCTGAATCCAAAAAGAAAGAATTGGCTTAGATTTTTTATTTCTGCCAGTACTATATACATACAAAGGTATATTGTTGGCATTCAGGTAAAAGTTCTAACAAATGAAGTAAAAATGTATGTGAAGGGACTGCAGAAGGAGGCAGATAAACTCTGCAGCTAGACTGCCATTCCAAAAAACAAAAAGAACAACTTTTTTTCCAACTGCTTATATGTTTTAATCAGTTATGTAACAACTACTCTGCCAGACCAGACTTATTTATCCATCTGATCCATGAGCCAGAGGAAAGTGCAAGAAACCACATAAGATTTTGTCTCCTAATTCCCGCCCATTGAAAGCTATTTTCATATTCTCCTCTATTTTACGACCTAACATAATTGTGGATGTTCTCATTATCCATAAAAATGTCTAGAATCGTGCTAACTCTTGGCATCAGCAATATCATATAGCATTTAACTATGCATTGTTTAACAATTAGAAAACTGAAATTCTATTACATTATTTCCTAAAGGATATGAGAGAGGATATATGCTAATTATAATAGAGCTTTTAAACATCTGCTCTGGACAAGATTTTCACTAGTCCTTTCTGACAAAACAAATCAGCATAGGGGTAGGGGGGGATTAAGGGGAATACTTTCCCTTCCTATCTTTTGCAGAGCTGTACCACATAGCATGGAGGAGTAAGAAAGCAGATTTATTAGATCGCTGCTGCTCCATGGCGGTGGATGAAAGACAGAAACAAACTGAGTAGAAGATTACTTCTACCTCTCCACCAATGTGCAGGTCAGTGTTGCTGTGACAGGTGATGTACGATGCACCAGCCTGCCGCACTGCAGTTTGCGTCCTCCCTGCTGCAGAAGCAAACAGAAGCTGCCCCTTGCTCTGTTCAGAACGTCAAGTGACAATTACTCTCTATTACATACTCAAACTGTTTTGAAGTGTTAGGACTCAAACTTTAGAAGAGGTGATTTATGAAGATGCTTAATCTAACATTTACCTGTTCAAGTGCTTCCAGTTTGTACCATTATTTATTACCCTACTATACTGATTGGAATATTATGTTAAATAATTTCACTTTGTACATCAAGACCCTATTATCATAGCTGTTAAGTATTTATAGTTATATTTCCAGTAGTGCACAATTCACAATGTGCATTATGCACCACCTTCCTTCATGACTTTGCATGGAGTTACTTTTATACACTGGATTGCTTCTGGCCATGCCTCTAAAATCTCTCTTTTCCTCATCTTAAGTCAGAAGATACATACAGTGTAAGCAAAAGTAATTAAAAATAAACAGACTGTGAACTGTGTCCTGGCTTGCAGTATAATTGCTGCAGTGTTCACGTTTAACCGCAATGACTAAAATACAGTTTTATCATGCTGCCGAAGGACTACAAGAAATAAATGATCTCATTACTTCCCTAAATTATGACATAATTCATCACAAAACCACCACCTCTAGAATAAAGGTCTTAGCTTGAGTACATTTTGCAAAAAGAAATGGGCATATTTGGTGAAACAGTCATTCTTAAAGAGGCCACGCGGAACTAATTTATAAGACAGATTTAAGTTTTTACAGCATGATATCAAAGTCTACTGCAACTTTCTTGTGTCTGGTATGCCTGCTCTGTAATAGTGAAGGAATGAAAATCATTAACATTATAATATTATCCAAATATCTCACAGTGGTTTAAAAGAAAAAATGCCTCTGTGAAACAGGTTATATTATGTCCATTATACACATGAATCTAGTAAGACACACAGGCATAAAGTACCCATTGTGAGATCTCTGGTATTTGAGTTTGCTCTTTAAAAATCATGACTTTTATCCGCGTGTAACTAATTCATACTTGATGCAGATCATGGTTACCCTGAGTAATGCATGTCCTAATCTATAACCTAACTCTTGGAGCTCTCTGAACGGTTTCCCATATATGTTACTATGGGCCTTGTTACATGGTCATTTTGAGCAACTGCTGGGACTCTTAACACCTGGACTATCTGCGATTTAACATCTGAAACTAGTTTTAAGTGTTCGTGAGGCAGCACAAAGTTACCCCACTCCAGGACCGAATTATCTCTGGCTATACCTCTCCCCCTCCCCACCCTCTGCCTTGTGGCTGCTTGCCTTGTCTGTCCCAGGGAGCCAGCAGGGAAGAGTTTACCTGCCTGCCCAGCTACTGCCACTGCTTGCTGTTCTTTGAACTGGGCTCTCATCTTTCAGTCCTCCAGGCCCCTGATAGCCTGAAGTGTGACAGTTCCAAACTCAACCTAGTACTAACACCCATCAACATTTGTGCTGCTCACAGCGTAAGGTATAACAAGGCCCTATCATTATCAAAGTATATGAGTTACTATAAATTGAAGCTGTGGCAGAATACCATCTCTGTCTCTCCCCAAACTCTGCTATCTGACAATTTGGTTACCATGGTCACTTCAAAGGGCAGATTCTTCTGCCCCATCTCTTCAGGTAACCCTGAGTTGTAACCTGAGCTGGATGCATTCCTGAGGGAAGTGGGAAACCTGCTCCCTCTGCCGGCGTGACTGGCATCACATACCTGGATGGAGGTTTAAACTCCCTATTGTGCCAATGCCAACATGACTGGGAGGGGGCTAAAGACCCTGCCAGTCTACCCAGCAACCAGTGATATATTCCAAATTGTTGGAGGGAAGCCAACAGTTGCTGGCCTTCATTAGATCAGGTAATGAGGTCATAAGGTCTATATAAGTTAAGGACTGCCCAGGAGTAGGGGCAGTAGTCATGATGAAAACTCAAAGAGAGAAGAGAGAAGCTGGACCATCTGAAACTCTCTCTCTCTCTCTTGAAACTCATGATCAATGAACTGCTTGTCTCCATAGGGAATCTCCACCTGCCTCTGGATGATACTTGTGAGTAAGCTACCTGAGATCTAACTAGATATATAGCTTGCAGTAAATCAGATGCATGATCAAAGGCTACCAGGACACTGTTTACTCTAAGGTATTTGCCTGATATTGCTCTACCCTGTACCCTATTCCAAACCTAGTCCTTGTAAACAATGAAGTGCTCATTTGTACCTAGCATGGGAGACTTATTGGGAGAGGGTGTAGATTATGCTTTGGGGTCCTCTTGTTTAAGCTGACTAAGGGTGACCCCTATTTGTGCTTCAGACTGATGGAAGCACCTCCAAGTTCTTGTAGCGGGTCAAGCACCCTCAAGGGCTAATAGGCCTGTGTTTCCCAGGATCAGTCCAGACTCTGGGTGGTGGTAGCATTAGCCCCAGGCTAGCAGCTGTGCTCCAGGAAGGGGGTTGGCCAGACATGAGGTGGCCCCAGGGAGGCACTTGGAGTCTGGAAAGTGATCAGGAGCAGTGACGTGCATGGCTCAGCACTGGAGCATCCCCAACTGGCCCACCACAGACACTGCATTCATTATTATTTTTTTTTTAATTAGAAACTTTATCCTGATTTTTTCTTCAAATGTGTTTATTTCTCATGAGCAACTGCCAAATAGCATGGGCAAACTATTCCATATTATAAGTTATTCTCTGTTCATATAACCACACTGTACACATGATAATCTACTTCACTTCATGTTTCTATTCCTTATTGAATATCAAACATTTTAAATGAGGTAATAATGACCCCTTTGAGTATGCATCAGAATTGAGCATAAACAATAAACTACACTAAAATTCTTGAAATGATCAGCCAGTGTGAAGAAATATATCATTCTAACCATCCAAATAAAGTCCACTATGATGGAAAACAGTCTTTCCTGCGGCAAGTCATTTACACTTGGAAGGGTGGGATTCAGTTCCGTCCTATTAACTATTTTCCCTCATGTCTTAATCTTATGCAGTGGGGAAGGGCTATTCATGACAAATTAAGTTAATGGCCTTAAAAGAAAACTTAAACTTAGGAACTAGGAATTCAGTATTGGGGGTAAAACTTTGAATGGCTGATTTACAAGAAGCTACTTTTGGAAAAGCAAGCCATGCCCCCCCCCCCCTTTTTTTTTAACTGAGTAGAGGAGAAACAAGGTGAAGAAGTTCTTCTTGTGAAAAGCTTATTACACATAAAAGTAATTCCTAGCTGTGGTTTTTCAGCATTGCTTCAATAGTCAGACAGCAAAAAAAAACAACAAATTAAATAAAATAAAACAGGACTCAGAGTAATTTCTACCATCAGCAGCTTTCCTTTATCACACAATCAAGAATAGCTTTTGTGTGGCCTCACTACATAATCTGTTCATATACTACAGAGAGACCCACAAAGGTGGATAATAAACCTAAGTCATTTTCTAGCTCACATAGAACTACAAAATGTCTAGCATCTTTCCTTTTGTTCTTGAGAAAACTAATAATAAAATACACAGTGCACATAATAGTGACAACATTTGCCTCTGAAATACTTCATCCCTCTTAGAAAAAAAATCAATTTAATAACACCAAGACTACAGCATAGTCAGGACATTCAGTGTGCTATACTAATGTTCCATGTTCGCAACATCAGCATGTTTCTACACTAGTGAGAGTTGTGTAAAATTCTGAAGAATGCTTAATATCCTTGTGGATGACAGACCTAAAGAATAGATAAATTATCACTGCTATGATGTCATTATGCAAGGATCCATATTCCCTTAGCCTTTTGTCATGGTGCATGTTTTATTTCACATTTGCCGTTAAGGTTGTTTACAGGCAAAAAAAAATGACAAAAACTTTAATATTTTGGTTTATCTTGTGAAAAGGAGAGTAAGAACGCCTCCTCTCTCCCCATCTCAATGCAAGGCACTAAAATATTAACATGCATAGACACTCATTTCATGTATATCACTTTAAAGCCAATAGGTTTTAAGTCCATCATATTAACTCATTGAGTGCATCTATATAAGACACTTAACTTTACATTAGCAAAGTTTATTGTGAAGTAAGCATGCGCATCTACACATGCGCACACTTACTTCAGAGTAAACCTCCCTAATGCTAAGTAAATTTGCTACCTACAAATGCAAGTAGCAAATTTACTTGGGATTAGTAACAGTGTCATAGTGCTCATGTAGATATCTGGCTGGAAGCAAAATCTGCTCCTTGTCAACCATCCACTGATGGGTGGGAGATAGCTTCCTGCCTCCCCGGGAACTGTCTGCTGTCAAGGTGGGCTCCACCACAGAAGCCTGGGAAGGAACTATGTCCCCTTGCCTCAGCAGCAGAAAGCTACAAGCCCCCTGCTCTGAGATTGCAATTGGGGAGCAGGGGCTGGGAGAGCTTCTCTCTCAGTCCCTACTTTGCCATCATGATTGGAGGGTGGGGGACCATATCTCTCAGTAGCAGCTCCATGACTGCAGGAATGCTGCTGGGATATGCTTTTCTCTCAGCCTGAGCCCTGCAGTTGGTGGGCTGAGGCTGGAAAAAAAAGGGTCTCCCAGCCCAAGCCCCACAACCACAGGGCTCAGGCTGGGAGATAAGCATCTCCCAGAAGTGGCCCCATGGTCACAAAGCCACTCTTTGGAGATAAAAGTCTGCAAGCCTGAACCCCACAACTGCAGAGCTCAGGCTGGGAGATAAGCCATGAGTTAGAGGCCCCCCTCAACCAACAGACGCTTGTCTGTTTTGTCTGTTGGGTTCTGGGGAATGAAACCTGCCTGCACCAGCTTTGTTCCCCTTTCCCAGCCCAGCCCTGCCCCCACCCGCCCCAGCTCCAGGGCTGTCAGTGGGGGAGGGACGGGGAAAGGAACATAAAGAAGCTGCTGGCTGGGCTTTGCCTGGCTGGAGCTGGAAGCAGGGGCAAGGATGGAATGCCCCTCACCCCTCCAACTGCTCCATGCTGCTTCCTTCCTCTTCCCTCCTCAATTGACAGCCCCAGGGGTGGGCTTGCACTGGTGTTCACCAGCATGACCACCAGCCCAGACTTCCCCCCCCCCACAAAAAAAATAACCCGTGAGGAAAAACGAGTTGCGTTTGATGAGTGTTAATTTTTCTCATGATCAGCCATTTTAAAAGTGATCTACAGCCATGCATGTGTGTTATGCCATGTTTGCAGATCACTTTCAGGGGCTCAATCATGCAAAATATGTAACTTGTGTAAGTGCCCTAGAAGCCAAACCTGAGCTGTCTTCAAGGATTACTTTCAGACACCAGAAAAGGCTACAGTGGTCCTGAACATGCTACTCCCTGACACTGAGCAATTATATTCGTTTCATTTCTAATGTCAAGAATTCTGTGCAGACAAAACTGTAGGCCATATTAGCTGGTAAGGGGTTTCAGCCTCATGGACAATCTAGTTGTAAAGACTCCCTCTCATTATATCCAATTTTGAACTAAGTCACTGTTAAGACCATAAAAGCCTTTCTTAATTCCTGACCATTGCAAAGGCTTGCAAGCAGAAAAGAACACAAAGAAAATACTTCCATTCTGTACAAACAGCAAGACAGAAGATCCCCAGAGCATTAAAGAATAGGGGAGAGAGAAGTAGCTAGAGTGGTAACTGAGTAGTGCCTCTCTACTAGTTAGAGGCTTCCACAAAAGAAATGCATCTAGCTCCCAACCTGGATCAAATGTGATGGTGAACAGTAAGTACTAGATAGTAAAAAGGATTCAGTTTGCTTCCACGCAGCAGAAAAAAGAGCAAATGCACTCCAGAGTGCATCCCATTCCATCTTTCCTGCCTTCTATTAACCAAAGTCTAATAGGAAGAATCCTAACCGAACCATCAGGATTCCTTTAAGATTTGAAATGCTACATAGGGTCTTGGTTTCCCCTCATTTTACCAATCAAGAAAGGATTGTTTATGTTCTGTATACATCTACTGTGGTGAGAAGCACTTTAAATAGTATATCCAATTACAAATATGAATTTTCTAGCTAGAGATTAGAGAAGAAGCTAGTGGAGTGTGTTACAGATCAGTAAGCTTAATGCTTCATCTTCCAGGGACTGAGTGTGCTACTCTTTACCAAATGAAAGCTGAGATTCAGAAATGGCCCAGATCATTAAAACAAACAAACAAACAAACAAACAAACCAGTCTCTCCTCCCTCTTCCTGGCTACTTGCACGCTGTTCTAATCCATATGTAAAACAAAATAATCTGACAAAAAGCAAATCAAGAAGATTGCATTCAAACCAAACAGGGGCTCTGATTCAGTAAAGCATTCAAGCAGAGCACTAGAAGCGTGTGCTTTATTCCCACTGATTTCAGTGGAACTTTAAGCATGTGCTTAGGTGTCTTCATGAAATAGTCCCAGAGTGCATACACTGAAATGAAGACTAGCAGATACAATGAAAAAGAAGGCTATATAAAAACCTAGAAACAGAAAGCTATACAGACAGGCAAGATGATAGGGCAGGCTGAATTACTAGAGCTTTTAAAAGCTTCCTTGTTCCTTTATATAAAACATCAACCCATAATGTTTTCCATTTCTATGTCACACTCCATTCATAACCCTCAAGAGCTTTTATCACTTTGGAATCCCCTTAAAGTATAGATATTTCTGAAGGTGTAGTCCACTTTGGGCTGAGTTATTAATATTCAATCAATACCCTACTTGACATTAGAGAATATGATGCTGCAGGAAGTTTGGACTTTCAGTCAAAGAGTAATTACTGAGCCAGTGAAGATATGAGATCATTAAAGAGGTCATAATCTTTAAGTAATATCAACTGTAGTTGTATTTCATCAGAGCTTTGAGTTTCTTTTCTAAGGCACTGTAATTGTGGTATTTATGTGAAGAGAAATAGTGTTATCAAGTACTTTGGGGAACCAGTGTTTCCTTATACAAATATTTTTTCAAACAGTGATTTTCTCTTCATATGTTTTAAAGTGGACTTAAGTACACAATTGAATACATAAGATGGATACTTTACATGATTTCCTACAGTATAGTTGATTTACTAATGAAGTCATATGAGATAAAAAGAACATGTATCAAGTCCTCCTACTTCTTTAGCTGCTATTGAAAACAACCTTGGGAATCTGAGACTATTTATCTTGGAATGGAAAGTACCATCTACTACAAAAAGACATCATGACTACAAACATTATCATTGTACTATTCTTTTAAAAAATAACTTTCTGCTGCTTATTGGAAAGCTGTTCTCTTGTATGAATATATATAATAGTGGAGCTGGGTTCATATTTTATCACTTTCTGTTACAGAGCTGTTATAAATGAAGTAGAGGAACTTGAAAATAGTGAACGTAGATTATGTGAATGAGAAAAAATATGTAACATGATACAAAACTCATTTATACCATGTGATGTGCTAGCTGTTCAAAATGTTACCATTTCAGTTAGGACTAATTAAAAAGTTGATAAATAAAGAGATATTAACAGCTTAGTGAATCAGTCATGTCAAAAAAACATGGTGTGTCATACGAATTTCATTTACCAGATTTACCCATTAAAGTGGAGAATTCAGTATAAAATACTTCAGTGGAGCCTCTCCCCTCTATAAAAAAATTAAAAGAAAATATTATTCAATGAAGGAACAGCCTAAAAACCAGTTAAAAATAGCCCTTCTATGGTCAAAATTCTTCCAATAAGACACAAAAACTGGCCTGATTTCACCCAAATGATCACTATTGATTTTATGCTAACTGGTTTTTAGGAACTGACTGGAACCAGAGAATTTAAATTTCAGAGTTTTTTCTCCAGGGGAATTCCTTTATTTTTACATAAAGTATTATCTATTACGAGCAGATTTTGCCAGATGGAATATTTCTGTGATGGTAAAAATAAAGAGCTTTTATCCATGATTATACAGATTTTAAGAAAAAATTTCTTTTGCCTAAGGCAGAGAGATAAGGATTGACAGATTGACAATAAGGATTAAATATGTAAGTATGTTTTTATTCTTGTCAGCTTGAAAAAGATCTTTTATGAACAAAAAAAAAATGGCAAAGGCATCAAAGTCCTATAAAGAAATATGTCCACTCTGTTTACAGAATCTGTCCCTCTCTGTATGTGACAAGATATAACTGCAACAAAATATGGCGTATAGAAAACTGATTAAAATAGATAACTATGTGCCAAGGAATTAATCTAGGCACAAGCAAGTTGCTTTACATACTATGGTGGCAGGCATTTATTTATTTTTTTTACCATCACCGTATACCAAAGTATGAAAGTCATAATAATAAATGCTAAGAAACACATAATTTGCAAACAGACAGTTTGCAAATACCAAGATCATTTGAGTGATTTTGTATAGCATAAAAAGTTTTCATATTAATAATTTAATGCATAGTTAAACAATTCTTAGCAACATCTATGGACTAGCAAACTGTTGGACAAACAATAGATCAGCTCTGGAAATCGGTTTTTCTGATTTCAAAATTCCTTCCAATTTGAGACAGAATAAAAAAAAGAATCATATTTCCCCACATTGAAATAAAAAAACAAAAGACCACTACACACACACACACACACACACACACACACACACACACACACATATATATATATCTGGAGAGAGAGAGCAATCAGTTGGGCAATGTTAAAGCAATGTGGAAGCCTACTAGTATCTATCATTATGATAAAATAAATTCTGAATACATATATGTGTTGATGTGTACTTTTGGTTTTCTTCGCACATGATGGGTGTGTGATGGGGGAGATGTGGTCTTTGCAGGAAGGGGGTGGGAAGGGGTGTGGAAGAAGGTTGGTGGGTATGTGTAGAGGGATGTGGGCTGGTGTGTGGGTAGGTGTGGGGTGATTGATGCAGGGACTGTGGGTGTGGGGGACTTTTAGGGCCTTCTCAGGAGAGGGGGGTCCCCTGGCCCCCACAGGGTGCAGCCCCCACACACAGCACATGGAATGGCCCCCCCACAGTGTCACAGCTCCGCCCTGGAGGGGCACAGCCTCTATCCCCCACAGGGCCCCAGCCCCCCAGGATCCCAGCTCCACCAAGGAGGGCCCCAGCCCCACCGCCCAGGGTCCATAA
>NW_017728917.1:23298360-23302050 GCF_001723895.1 Crocodylus porosus
GGCCCCAGCTCCCCCGCCCAGGATCCCAGCTCCCCCTGGAGGACCCCAGCCCCTCCACCCAGGGTTCCATGCTCCCCCTGAAGGGCCACAGCTCCCCCAGCCCAGGGTCCCAGGCAACCTGGAGGGCCCCGGCCTCCCTGCCCAGGGCCCATAACTTACCTCTAGCAGCAGCAGTGGGAGTGGGGCGCTCTGACCCATGGCAGCAAGACCTGGCATGGCATGCGGGGACCACACGCTGGGTCCAGCCAGGTCCTGCCAGCCCCAGGGGCCATCTGCCACCCAGCTGGGCCAGGCTCTTGGTGGCAGGATCCAGCACGGCACATGGGGACTGCATGCCGGGCCCAGCCAGGTCCTGGGGCCTCTCTGCTGCTGGGCCGGGCCCTTGGTGGCAGAACCCGGCACAGCATGTGGTCCCTGCATCCAGACCCAGCTGGGCCCTGATGCCCTTGGGGCCCCTGTGCCACCCAGCCAAGCCAAGTCCAGGGCAGGCGGCAGGAGCAGCCCCAGGGGTGGCAGAATTGGGTGTCTGGGGGGCTGACAGGGCGAGAGGCCAGGCAAGGCATGGATTGGAGGGGCTGGGGGAGTGGGCAGGGTCAGCAGGGGTCCCCCTCCATGGTCCCTTCACTCCTTCTCCAGCCCCCGCAACCCCTTATGCACCATCACTGGAGCCCTGGTGCTAAACATGCAGCCTGGCCAGCCGCATGTTTCAGCACCAGGGTGAGGGGCCAACCATGGAGATGCTCTGGCATGGAGAGTGTCTCCCTGGAGGACCCAGCCTCTGGTTTCCTCAGGGCACAGTCCTGGGGCCCTTGTGCTGGGGTTCCTGTGCCTGCCCTGCTTTGTTCTGTTTTGTTTTTTTTAGACCCCAGTATATCCAAGGGTCTAATTTTCTCCCTGCACTGCAAGTTTGCAGTGCAGGGAACATTTCAAAATTCCCACACATGCCTCTTGCCCCACCTCAAAGGGGTTTGGGGCAGGGCAGGAGGCACATGCACGCTCATCTGGACATGCCCTATGACTTCTTTCTAACCGCAGCATATGTCCTAGCTATCAGTGACCACAAGGTTTACAAAGGTAACCATCTCTCTTGGCTGCCGGGGAAAGATGCTCCTTGACTGCTTACTAAAAAGAGAAAGATATTTCTTTCCTCTGCCCTCTTCCTTTTCTTATGAATAATTTCAACAGAGAACAGGATTTATCCCTACTCCTAACACAGGAACCAAGAGCAGAGAATATATGCTTCTAGGTTCCTCAGAGACAAGGAATATGCTAGATATATCCAAAAGCTATCACAAAATACCTGGATATAGGAAAGAGACAACAGATTATATCAAAGTAACCAACAGAAGAAAAGTTCTCCATTCTGAAGATGCTCTTGGTTAAATAGTATTGTTATATTTGTTTATTATTTCTAAGATTCAGTTACAGCTTTTTCTTTTTTAAGGAAAGTACAGATTTATTTGGGTCAATCTTTTATATAAAAACTGAGGAGTCAGAAAAGAATGGCAGCGACATACATTCAGAATATAACTTAGACACAACCACGTTCCTCAGCTTCTTTGTTTGTGTTGAATGGTTTAGACATATTAATATATAAATTTACTAGTTCATATAATAAATTCTATAAATATTACCTTATTAATATTGTATACGTTTAATATTTGGAAAAATAAATTTAAGTTTGATTGCTCAACTATTTAAATTGCATATATGTATGCATTTATATATCAGTTGTAATATTTGCAATCATTGTTCTGTGGATTACTCATAAAAATCTGCTGCTCAGGGAACATAAATACCAGTCTGTGACTTAATTAACTAAACAATACAGTGTAAATGTTGAAGTCCATAGGGTATTCACACAAAAGAAAACTGTATACCAATATCTATGGATAATTCTGACTAGGAAATAAAGTTCAGGATTGTGTTATCTTTCATAGAAAAGAAGATAATGTGTAATCATTCATTTCAAATAATTAGCTAAGCAGTAATGACAACCGAGTTATCTCATAAAACATAACTAGACAGAAGTGAGTATGGGAGGGAGGAGAAGTGAAACATTTATTTACACTTTGAATGCAGTTATTTCTGGTGCATTTGTACCCCTATGTGTAGTCAGACATTTATTTATGGAAAACAGGCATCTTTAAAAGCCAGATGACAATTTTATTAATTAAAGGTATTAATCATTTAAAGCACATCATGACAGGATTGTATACCATATTTACTAAAATACAGATGAGGCAAACATCATGGGGACAAAAGCCACTCATCTTACTTTTGCATTCAAAGAAAGGTCTATCATTAAACTGCTTCCAAAAGCAGCATGTGCTCAGTAATGCATCAACCTTCCACACAAGACAAAACCTTACAGAAATCTTTTTCTTCATGCAGAACCCCATGAACAACAGTTTCCTCGGTAATTCCCTGAAAACTCTCTGCCCTGCCCATGAGTCCTCTCTGTTGGTTTAATGAAACAAGTGCCAGAGGGTCAGTCTGTTGGGCATCAGACTCCTCAGCCACTGAAGAAGCTGTGGTCGTATCTGGTAACCTACCAAGGGTACAATCCCTATGGCCTCTCAAGACCAATGGCTGCCAATGAATGAACAGTTCCATGTCACACACAAAGAGTAGTGGCAACAGGAGACACCCTTGTCTAATCCCTGTATTCATTTCAAAGGCCCTGTTTAGGTGCCCATTAATTTGGACTTGACTCTCTGCTTCTCTATACAAAAACTTTATCCAACATATACGGTTCTCTGGGAATCCCATTTTCTTATCACCCTGAACATGTAGTCATGATCCACCCTGTCATACACTCTTTCTAAATTTTGGTTGGCTAGAAGTGTTTGTTTTTCTTTCTTGGATGTGAGACTGTGCATCTCTGATCACTCTGATGGCTTCAGATATCCTTCAACCTGTTATGGCCCATACTTAGTCTTCATGTATCATCTTTTAGAAGTTTTTCCTCATCCTCAATGCCAGCATCTTGGCCCTTAATATACAGTCCATATTAAGGAGTAATCAGTCCAGTTTTTCAGAAGTTCCTTCTGCCCTTTTTTGAAGAGTAAGATTACAACGCCTCTTCTAAAGTCTTTCCCTGCCTTTCCTGTTTTTGCCATTTCCTCAAAAACTTCCACTATATCCTTCCTACCCCTGCCCAAAACTTCTCATAAAATTCAATAGGCAGTCCAGCTGCTCCTTGTGATTTTCATCTTTTAGAGGTTATTAAGCATTCATCTACTTTCTTTAAACTTATCTTCTCTTCCACCTGTCAGAGAAATTTGCTCTGAGTATGCTGCCAAGACAGAAGCTGCCAGGCATGCGCCATGGCGACGGGCCTTGCAGGTGTCCTTTGCGCAACCTCTTGGCCTGTCAATCAAGGCTGACCTAGTTTTTCTCTGGCGCAGACTCAGTTGCCTCAGACAGCTGGCGACTGGGCATGCTCAGAGAACAACTGAAGTGAGGTCACCCTTCTAGAAAATTAATTCAGTCAAGCAGCCTGATTGGCCACAGGACTGCTTTAAAAAGTTAGTCAGCCCCTCCCTCAGGGGAGACCCGGGAGCTCTGTGGCAGAGACTGGCTTGCCAGATACTGTACCAGAGACGACCCGCATAGCTAGAGTCAGTGACTGCTTGTCACAGCACTGTCTTTTAGCTAGACCCTTAGGTCTTTTGGTCTCCTCCTCAA
>NW_017728917.1:23302061-23319461 GCF_001723895.1 Crocodylus porosus
TCTGTCTCTGCTCTGACCCTATTTGCAAATATACCTTTTGTGCTGCTAATAATGTGTGCCTGAGAAATTTTTATTCGCGAGCCTCCAAAAGAAACGAACCGCAATTTTCGCATCACCATTGTCCATCCTGGACTGGCGTCACGACCGTGTGTTACAGTTTACGTCCTGTTCGTTTTATCCCAGTTTATGAGCTGTTGACCAGCCCTGGGACTAGGTCTTCGGACTGAACCCCGTGGGCCAAAAGACCCCCTCTGTTGTATTCGCGCTATACAACTGTAACTGAAGACATCAATACCTACGCCTTCAAAGCGTAAGTCAGTAAATCTACTTTATTTGCAACCGTTACGCCTTCGTGCCTCAGACTCCATCGCACCAAACTCCCACCTGTCCGTGCCAATAGCCACCACCCGCCCGTACCACCGTGACCGTGACACCAAGCTTGGCTTGCCCGCTCTGCCAGGTTATCTGCGACACCATCCTCTCTTCTTCCTCCTCTTCTACTTCCTCTTCAATCTCTTCCAAGAAATACTTCATTCTCTTCTTGTCTATTTCCTTCTTCTAGTATAGCTCTTCATAAAATCTTCTTGTCACCTTCAACACCTCCTCCTGCTTTTCCACCTGGGCACCAACATCTTCTTCCTGCGCTGCTTTAAATTCTCCTTTTCCCACCCTCACTCTGGCCAAAAACTATCATGACCACTCTTCATTTTCTCCTACGCAGGATGTTGTGCTAAGAACATTTTCCCTCGTCTTTCTTTTAAATCAAGTTTCTAACTCTTGTCTGTTTTAGCTTTTCTTGTACCTGTCTTCCTTCTGCAGCTTCATTTAGCAGCTCTTGCATCTTTCTTTGCAGCTCTCTTAGCCCTTTAATTCTTTTCCCTGTGCATCTTCAGCCTTCCTTCCTAAATAATTCTCCTGACTTTCTTCAGTGTCATCCACCATTCTCTGATACTCCCATAATATTTCTTCAGTGTTCACCACCACTCATACTATCTAGCATGTGTTTGATATCTCTTCACCTTGTAAATAACTGCACATTTAACTGCCCCAGTCCTTTGCTTCTCATGGGACTCTTATCAAGACTCAGTTCTACCTTTAGCATCCAGTGATCACTAAAAGCCACAGGATAGGGCTGTTTGAAACATCACTGTTTTGTTTCAGCGCCCACTTTGCCATTTCTAAGGGACAGTGTTTTGTTTCATCATTTCATTTTGAAGCACCATCCCATTTCATTTCATCAAAACTGTGTTGCTGTTTTGACATTTTGCCCATAGGCTATAAGGGGAATCATGAAAATGCCTAAAACATTGTCATTCT
Organism: Crocodylus porosus; assembly: GCF_001723895.1. NCBI lineage: Eukaryota > Metazoa > Chordata > Crocodylia > Crocodylidae > Crocodylus > Crocodylus porosus. The sequence goes on from NW_017728917.1 coordinate 23,303,379, forward strand.
TGCCTGATTCTGATGCAAATTCAGGGATGGTAGCCCCTTCTGAGGGCATGAAGCCTGCCAAGTTTCAAGGAGATAGGCAGAGCACAGTGCTGGCTCTGCACACCTCCCGACATCAGGCTGAGCTCCATGGGGCTGGTGAAGCTGATCGGAACACAGACTGGTGGCAGGAAGCAAGCATAGCTGGTGCTGTGCTCTGATTGGCTCTGCCAGCCCCACAGAGCTTAGCCTGGAGGTGGGAGGTGGGGAGAGCCAGGGCTGTGCTCCCCAACCGACTGAGCTACATGGGCTGCGGAGCCACTTGGAGTGCAGCACCTGCCTCCCACCACTGGCTGCTTTGAAAATTTTCAAAACATTTCGAGTGCCCTCATTTTGTTTTGAAGCTGTTTCAATGCTTTTTGTTTTGTTTTGATTTCATTGTTTCGAGCTTGAAACACATCATAACAGCTTCAAAACATAACACTTAGCAAAATTTTGCACAGCCCTAACGTATGGCTTATTTCTTCCCTATTTTTTTTATACAAACACTAAGTCTCTTTCACTCAATTGTTTCTTTCCACAGGGGTCTGTTCTAGTGAAAACTTTCTCCACTGTCCACATATCTCTTGGGCTAAGGACAGACATTCAAAAAACCTGAGCCTGAATTGATTCAAACTTTGCAGGTTAGTCTAACCTGGCTAAGCTAAATCAGTTTTGTAACTGGACAGACATCCCCGAAATGCAGGCACATGCCTGCAGTAGCTCAGGCTAGAAGCCAGAGGGCACTAGAACAGCCCTCTCTCCCTTCCACAGCATGGAGCTGAGGCGGCATGACCAGGCTCCAGCAGGATGCTGTGATTAACTCAGCAGGGAATTGATAACAGTGTTTATCTCCCAATTAAGAAAATAACAGAGGGACATTACAAGCTACTTGTTGATTCAGCCTGTTGATTCCACCTGTTGATTCAGCATAGACCATAGCGAGCATGTAATCTGCTAGCTAATACACAGACACCTCCTCACCAAGACAGAGGGAAGGGTGGAATTTCCGCTTAGCAGGGAGTGGTGAAGGGGAAGGGGGAAGCAGCCGACAGTCTCTGGTGCTCCAGTGAGGGAGCAGAAAGGAGAGGGCCAACCCTGCTGTGGAGCAGAAAGCCCAGCCCAGCCCAAAGATCATGCCAGGATGCTGGGAGTGTCTGGTTTATCTTAAACCAACAAGGGGTCCGGGACAAACATTGCATAAACTGGTTTGAGCCAAATCGGTTAAGTCTGATACTACATTTAACCAGCTTTATCTCAGACTGACTCAGCCATTCTCAAACTGGTTTATGTGCACTGAGCACCTGTTTTGTTGCAGGTTTAAACCAGTTTCTGATCACTGAAATTGGTTTATGTGTAATCTCTGTCCCTAGCCTTACTAACTCTTCTTTTACTATATTTGTTTACAGTCTGGATGAGCTTTCAAAAGTTCCACTTCCTCCTTCCCCTGTTGTGCAACCACTTGGATTACACAATTGATATCTCTTGCTATCATGTGACATCTCTGCAACACATCAGGGGTCCAGGGGGCCTGTGATGCCCCCTGGTGGCTCCACGGCCATGCCTTGCACCACCCCTAGGGTGCTCTCCCTGTCTTTCCTGCCAAATGTTGATGGCTAATAAAGAGGGAGGCTGCCCCCTGGATCTTTCATAGTTTCATAGTTTCTAGGGTCGGAAGAGATCTGAGCAGATCTCCATGGCAGGAAAGAGTACTGGGGTCAAACGACCCCAGCAAGGTGTTCATCTAGCCTCCTCTTAAAAACCCCCAGGGTAGGAGCCTGCACCACTTCTCTTGGAAGTTGGTTCCAGACCCTAGCCGCCCTGACCGTGAAGTAGCGCCTCCTGATATCTAACCTAAACCTACCCTCTGCCAGCTTGTGACCGTTATTCCTGGTCACTCCTGGCAGTGCTCGGGGGAACAGTGACTCCCCCAATCCCTGCTGATCCCCCCTGACTAGTTTATAACAGGCCACAAGATCCCCCCTCAGCCTTCTCTTTTGGAGGCTGAACAGGATCAGGTCCTGTAGCCTCTCCTCATAGGGTCTGCCCTGCTGTCCTCTGATCTTTGCTAGACTTTGCTCTCACTGGTCTTAGGCCCCTGGCTGAGCCTCTGTAATCTCAGGCCCCTGGCTGGGCCTTTATGTTCTCAGGCCCCCTGGCTGGGCCTTTACGTTCTCAGGCCCCCTGGCTGGGCCTCTATAGTCTACTGTGCCCAGCTGGTCACCCAAAGCCTTATAGGCTGATTTCGTGGCTCTGTAACCTCTCCTTTCCCATGCCTCATGCCTCATGGGTGTTACCAGTACAATGTTGCTTTGTTGGGGCCTCAGTCTCCTTGGCTTCTGCCCTTTCAATGTAGATAGACTTAGCAGCCTAGGCCCACTCTATAGGACATGGCTTCAAGGCACTAGCTTCCCTTGTCTGTTTGCAAGTTACTGAGCCTCTGGTTTCTGTATACTGGGCCCCTGGCCCTTCTGTGTGTGTGCCTTTGCTGACACTGGGCCCCTGGTCCCTCTGTTTATGCACTCTCACTGGTGCTGGGCCCCTGGCCCCTTTGTGGCTCACTTAGCTGTCAAGCCTTACGCCTGCCCCTGGCAGGACTCAAGGCGATTAAATGCCCCTTTGGACACCAATGGGGCCTCCACCTTCCCTACAGCCTCTTCCACAAACCACTGGTGAACATAACATAAATACAAGCCTCTGAGCTAAAATAATATGCAGCATCCTTCTGCCCCTTTAATAATATAAGCCTCTGCTTAACCCAGTATCCCAGCTTCCCTGAGCAAGAGCTCCTTCTCTGGTGGCAACCAGGGAGAGACTGCCCCTGGTAGCTCCCCTGGTGCTGCCTGCATCTGGTCATCTGACCAAATTACCAAATTAGCCGGTTGCCCTGACAACCTGCAGCTGCAACACACTGCCTGCCTGCAGAGCTCCCTTTCTAGGCTGCTTCGCTCTACAAGTAACAGACAGCCTGGGGCTCTCTAATACAGTCTCCCTCCAACCACATAAACTGCTAGCTTTCTAAGGAGCACATTCCTTCCCTCTCTTTCTCTAGTGGTGCATATAAGTTGAAAATTTCTAATTCTGTTCTCCCAACTGATAGTATCTTTCATTGCAATCTGCCTGCTGATTACTGTCCTTCTACCTGCTTTCCTCTCAGCTCTGGATTCTTGAATAATATTGCTACCCCTGCTACTTTGTCCTTATTTGTCTCTGACCACCCTATCTGCACATTATAATCCCTCTCCTCTGGCATACCACATTCTTGTAGGCAAATTATGTTCACCCTTACAAGGATTGACACTGGTTCAATCTGTTCCCATCTGTTCCTTAAGATACTCCTGATGTTAAGTGAAACTATTGTCAATGCTATTTATGCTTGTTTTAAAATGAATGTGCCTGTCCCTTTAAGGTTCACCCATGCATACTTTGAGCTGAGTGCCCCTGTCCCTTTAAGGCTCATCTGTGCCACTGCTCGTCCCAGTCCCTCATTTGTATTCCTGTAGCCTTTGCAAGCTGCTAGATCACTTTCACATTTAGCCAGGTTTCTGCCTCTCACCTCCCTACCATTTCGAGGCTTCTGACCTCCATTCCAGGCTGGAGCCCAGAGGTGTTAGTGGCAGGAAACTGCTTTCCAGGTTTTCTTCTCCATCACCTCCCTCATTATCAGGTTTCCTCTTCCTACTCCTTTTCATGCGTGTTTTATTTCTTTTCCCAGACTGTCTCTCTTGTTCTTTCTTTTGCTCCAGCTCCACTTCTGTTGTCTGCAGGGTGTCTTCTCACTTTCCTACCCCCTGTCCATGTCTGAGCTGTTTGCTGTTCCCACCTTCACTTCCATTCTGCTCCCATCTCCTCCTGTGCTGCCTCAATCACTGATTTTTTTCTCCCTTCCTTCTCTGTTTAACCCTCCTGAAGAGTTTCTTCCCCATTTCTACCTCAGTGTATAACCCCTTCTCTCCTCAGCTCTTCTCTGGGTTTTGCTGTTCCTCAGAGGGTCTGATTATATTTACAAAAGCCTTGGGGCACCTACGATACAAGCGTCCCTCTCCCTTACAAACAGTGCATTTTAGGAACTCCTGGCACTTTGTTGCTCTATGTCCTGTCCCTTCACCTCTGTAGCACATTGTAAGGGCATAGTGTGCAGACAGATGCCCTACCTTTCCTCATTTGCTGCACCATTTTGATTGCCTGTAGTATATTATAAAACCCCACTGTCCTCCAATCTGGATCACTGATGGGAAGTGCAGCTCCCCATCTGGACTTCACTCATCTGCTTGTAACACTATTTATGCCCTCCAAGAACCTATCCAGATACCACATTAGTCTCTTACTTTCTCTACCAACATTACCCTTTGCACATACTTTTCCATCCATCTTTCTGTCTTCTGCCTCTAGTAAATCCATGTATATTCAAACTATAATCAATCTATTTATGACTTTTTCTCTGCTATGAACTTTATTTTTTAAAATTCCTCCCTCCCACATTCCTCTGCATATTTCTTCCAAAAGTTCTCATACCCTTCTCCATCCCAGTAAGTCAATTCCCAAGTCTTTTAGTTTAAGAAAGGTATCAGGCTGGTGAGATGCTCTGCTTGCACCTGCAAAATCTCAAACAGTACCTTTTCCAGGAAAAAAATCCTGTCTGCCTCCCATTGCCAGTTAAAGTTTCTTTGAGACAATCCATTTCATAACCTAGACTAATCACTTTTAGGGACGCTGCGACATGAAGCAGCAAGGTGACTGGGACCACAAATCAGTGCCAAGCAATTAGCAAATATTGACTTTTCCATTATTTTTCCTAAGCAGAATAAGTCTCTTCAGAAAACTATTACTGATCTTCTTACATATGCAAATGAAATCTTACTTCTGCATTTTAACAGATGACATGCCTTTTACTATGTACTTGTAGGCCAGATCCAGATGTGCAGGCATGTGTGGTTTGTGGCGCCAAAAACCTTTGTGACACCACAAACTGCACATCTTGCATTTCAAACTGTATCCCATGCTGCTAATTTTCAACACCAAGGCGAAATTTGCTACAGGGATAAAACCCTGATGAAAAAAAGTGGCACAAAGCATGCCAAAGTGCTGTGTGCTGCTGTGTGCTGGGACAAATGCGGAGATGGGGGAGCAGGCAGCCCAGGCTGGATGCTCTCCTGTCTCCGTGTGCCTCAGTGTGAGGACTCTGTTGTGGAGACATTGCACTGAGGCACATGGAGCCCCCATCTCAAGGTACACCATGACCCAGCTAGCCATGGAGCAGCTGGCTGGGGCGCAATGTGCCTTGAGATGGGGGAGCAGGCAGCCTTGGCTGGCTGCCCCACTGTCTCCACAAGCCTTAACGCAAGGGCTCCATTGCAGAGCCCCCATACCAAGTCATGTGAAACCCCTCTCTCAAGGCACCCTGTGCCCCAGCCAACCAGGGAGCTGGGGCGCAGGGTACCACAGCGCAGGGCCTCCACAGCACACAGAGATGGGGGAGCAAGGAGCCTAGGGCTTCCTGCTCCCCCATCTTGAGGCACACTATGCCCCAGCCAGCTGCTCCACAAACAAAAGTGCTAGATAAGAGGCTGGATAATGTCTGACCTAGGATGTGATGATTAGAGTGTTATGCAGGTCAGTCTCACAGACCCATATTCAAATACCCAATTGGCTGTGCTGGGTGCAGTGGGCCTCAAGACAGGGCTCCTGGGTTGCCTTCCCCGCCCCATCTGTATGTGCCACTCCCCAGCTGAATGGGGTGGCTCAGGGCACATCAGGGTGCCTCAGTGTTCAGGGGCACAGGATAGCTCTGCACTGAGGTGCCCTGTGCCAGATAGCTCTGCACTGAGGTGCCCTGTGCCCCAGCCTGCAGCACATGAAGCAGTGAGACAATGTGTTCTGCTGCACATACCATGAACAAATCTGTGCTGCTGCAAACACATGGCCTTGCTCATGTGGACACAGCTGCAAAAACACAGAAGTGATTAACTTTTTATGGATAAAATTACATAAAGGATTGAGTAAGGTCTTTGAAGAGGGAAATAGGTTTTTAGATGCTGTTACAGTCATTATTGTATATTCTCAAAATAAAAGCTCTTCACCAGCAAGAAATGGCATAGATTTTTGTCAGTTTTTAGCACATGAAATGACACTAATTAACATAACTTTTCCAAGAATGTGTGTAGAAGAACACGAAAAACAGTAAGAAAGCCATCCAATTTTCCATTCTTTCTCATTCCCTAATTACTTATGGATGAGGTTGAGTTCACATTAAGAAAAGGAAAAATGTGCAGTAAACAAATGAAATGTAACAAGTAAAATACATTTGACTAAAATATACAAGCCAAAATGTAGTTATATTAAGTCCTATTTCATAACTGTTGAAGCCCCATATCTCACTTTCACATTAATCAATCATGGGTGATGTTTTATTCTTTCCTGGTCATCTAAGTGTCCAGATTTGGTCACTTACATTGTTGTCTAAGTGCCAAAATTGACATTTATCCACAGACTGGAATTCTATTCTTGGGTGTTTACCAAAAATGTGTGAACCACTACATACATATGTACCTAGGTTGAACATACGCACTAGCAACAAAGTGAGAGAGAAAGCACTTTTCTCTTTTCTCCAGTAGATCAGTGGCTACTGTACTTATGTAGGAAGCCAAAAGCCCTGGGTTCTGGGCATTTGAATATGGGTCTGTCTGACCTCCCTGCATATAACACACTAATCATCACACCATAGGTCAGCCATTATCCAGTCACTTATCCAGCACCACTTTTGAAGCTGATGTCCTGGGTAGCCATAAGAGGGGTATATCTAGAAGATATGTGGAGCCAGAAGGAAAAAAGCTAGCCAGAGGGTGTGTGGTTCTTTACGGTAGCTGTGGACCCAGAAGGGGCAGAGGGTGTGGATTCTAGCTGGGGCTCTGGCTCCCAATGAAACAGAAGCTTTCCTCCTTTATGGCCCTCTATTAATTTATTTTCAGTGATTATGTGGTAGTGGTTCAGCTTCAAAAGGAGCACTGGAGAAAGGGCTGAATAATGCCTGACCTGTCTCATAACAGTTGGAGTACTATCCAGGCTCAAAGCCCCTCTGGGGAAGAGCGGTTTGGACACCAGGACCTCTAGCTTCCTAGGTAAAAGCCCTAACCACTGAGATACTAGGGAGAAAAGGAAAATACACTTTTTTTGGTTTCCTTTTTGGTTCCTAGTTCCAGCAGTCTTGGGTTTCGACTAACTGGATTTCTTGATGTGTTACACTGCACATACCCAATTATTCAGTCTTCTCTATTCACAGGAACAGAACACCCACAGATTTTTTGCACTTAGATGACCAAAAACACCATGTAGACCACCATGTAGATGGTTAGATGACCAGGAAAGAAAAAGAATGCCACCCTGCATACTTAAATAGTACTTAAAGTTGTGATGTTAAAGTTTAGCAAGTCCATAAAGCCATGGAGATATCAAAATACAGAATGTGGGAAAAATAAAATTATTAATCTTTGAAAGGGCCCCCCCCCCCCGCCATCTGCCTCTGGCATGCCAACAACTTACAGGTTAAGGTTGTGGGTTTTTGGCACTCTGTCCAAAAAACATTGCCAACCTCTGTGCTATCTCTATCCCTAAACAATGCCATTTACATTTTTGTTTTTTGTGGCGTTTTTTTGTCATTAGAAAAACATCCAGCAACCAAAATAATGTCTAAACTATTGGACAGATCTTTAGGTATTTTTGCATTAATCATGGATAAGGAAAATTGGATTTTTCATCAAAGAGCATCTACTATACTTACCTTCCTGTCCGGCCAATTATACTTTGCAAATATTGTATCGTATGTGTCCACAGCTCCATCAGTAATCAGCATTATGGCCTGGCTGCAAATGCTTCCTTGTCCTGTGTGATTGAACTGTGAACAGAAACAAACAAATTTAAATACCAGGTATTTCTGTCAGGTAAATATGTAGATTTGATGGAGAAGTTTGACTGTGCCCAATCAGACAGGTAAAAGATAATTCCACTTTTTCTATCTTTTATCATACATGGTATGCACCTATCATATTGTGATTTGTTAGCTGTATAATAGAAAAGACATAGCTATTATTTAACTCCTGAGAGGATTCTAAGATAAATTAGAAGATATATATTTATTAATATAGCATTTCCCCACAGATAAACTGTACATGAAGCCCAGATGTGATCTACTCCTCCTCTTGCACAGGTGAGTTGTATTGTGGAATACTGTGGGGGTGGGGAGCGAGGGTTGTTTTAAAATATATTTCAGATAAGGCCAGGCTACATAGAAATAATAAGGAATACTAAAATGAAGTACTGTGATCCACATCTAGATTACATATGGGCTTTACATGTAGCTTTTTCATTTATGTATCTATCTATCCATACTACATGTCCATATCGATATCCATGTATCTCTATCAACAGGTATCTATAAATTGATAAATGCATACATACACATGCACACACACCACAGTAGATAATCAGCTATTCAAGAGAAGAGTACTTTCCATAAGAAGTCTTTGTATTACACATTTTACTGTGGAAGAATTTAGTATGTATTTATGCATATCTTCAAATTTATCAAGCTGTTCTACCATTCTCACTGGATAAATAATAAATAAGTGATGTATCTACTATTGTACAAACACAGAGAATAGTGCCACAAGTGCCTCACAAACATCAATCAGGGTATCCACTGGAATGTGTGAGAAAGTATCAATAGTCCCATTTTACAAATGAGAAAATGGCACAAACAAATAAGAACTCAGTTGCCCAAGATCACAGATTAAGTTAGTAGTTGAGCCAAGGGCTGAAATCAGATAATTCAAGTCTATGTCTGGTGCTTTAACTAAAGAGTCAGCCTTCCTGTCCAAAAAACCCTTACTACATCATGCTAAAGGGATGTTCTAAACTTGTCCACATATCCTTTTTATTTATCTAGGAAAACTTACTACAAAGAAATCAAAGTAAACAAATAATTCCTTAAATGCTCTGAACACAGAAGAAAAAAACTCCAGAAACCAATAACTTGCAATCACGAATGCTTGCTCCATTATCTAGACTGGTGCTCTGACCCAACTGTGAGACTACCCTTTTTCCCTCTCCCCACTATTCAGAAGTCTCATTCTGGTCCCAGTCTGGTGTGGACAAAGATCCCTTCACCCTCCTCTCACCTCCCTTACCGTGCTGAGCAGGGCCAGGATCTGGTGGATTCCTGACTGGCTCTAGGTTCTCTCACCTGTCCTAAGGCATAGTCTGATAGTATTGCTTGGAGCTATAGCCAATCTAAATCTGGCTCTCTATAAAAGCCTGCCTCCCTTTCACTCCTTTGAAACTGCTCTTGCCAAGATCTCTAATGACCCTTGTCCTACAAAAGAGCTCCAAGCCACTACTTTATCCTCATTTCTTTCAGCTGTCAGCTACATGTGACAGTCAGTAAAGTTCTTATTAAAATCTCTTGGCTTCCATGATCCTACCTTCTCTTGATTCTTCTCCTAGTTCTTTAATAATGGTTCAGCCTACCTTTTAGAGGACTCTCCTTATACTCTCTCTGGGCTTTTTGTGGGATTCATCAGCACTCCATTATTATTTCTCTTTTCTTCTCCCTCTGTAGCAGGGGTGGGCAAAATGGCAGATCCAATCAATGGCTGGACTTCATTTCCCAGTAGCCCTGCTCACATGGCTGGGGCCAGTTTACATTGAGACCCCAGCAGCAGCTGCACTGTGAAAGCAGGAGGCCAGAGTTTCCATGGAGGCAGGCTGGGATTTTGCAGTAATGACAGCATGGTCCAGAGCCAGGGCAGAACCATGATCTGCAGCCTGCATGCTCTGGGCAGGGACATGCAGGCAGCACCCGGCTTCTTGCAGCGGTGACAGCATGGTCCGAAGCTGGGGCAGAGCCGTGATCCGCTGCCTGCATGCCCCTGCCCAGGGTCTGCAGATCGCAGCTCTGCCCTGGCTCTGGACCACACTGTCACCACTGCGAGATCCCAGCCTAGCTCTGTAGCAGATCCCTGCCCTGCCAGAAGGGATAACACTATGGGGGGGCTTGGGAGGGAGCTATAGCCACCCCAAAATTCCCCATAGTCCCCTGTAGCATCCCCCTCCCAGCAACCATGTTACCACCACCACTGCTGCTGCCCACCCGGCACAGGTGGTGGAAGTTGAGCCTGCCCCACTCCTGCCCACAGCACAGCCCCCTCTCAGCACCCCCACCAGGAAGAGGCTGGCACCACTACTGCCTGCCAGTGCTGCTGGAGCTGTTCTCCATGGAAAACCCATCGCCCTGTTATTACAGTGTGGCTGCTGCTGGGGTCTCCATGGAAACCGACCCCAGCCACATGGGCAGGGGCTGCTGGGAAATAGAGTCCACTGCCTGCCAGATCTGGCCCATGGGTCAGACTTTGTCCACCCGTGTTCAATAGCACCCTCTTGGTTTTGTCATCCATCCCCACAAATTAAATTGCCATCACCATGCTGGCAATTCACCAATCTAGCTTTCTACTACAGACCTATCTTCTTGCGTCCAAACTAAATTGTTGACCAGTATTTTTGACATTTCCATAGAGATATTTGCAGAGTTTTTAATCTTTTTCAGCCTTCCTTGCTATCTCCTTTCAGAGCAACACCAAGGTCCTATCAGTCACTCAACCTCATGACCTGGACATCATCTTAAACTTAGACCTGACTTTCAGTCTTCACATCCAAGCTGTATCTACATTTTGCAAAATCTTTTTGACCTCTGCATTAACAGCCCTTCCGCTTAATTCAGGTAAAGTTTACCATCTAGACTCTCATCATCTCATATCTTGATTATTCCAATATCCTTCTTCTGTCCTTGACAAGTGCCCTGATCATATCTATTTCAGAATAAAGCTGTAAAGATCATTTGGCCATGTTACTCTTCTCTTTACAGCCCTCCTCTAGCTCTCTCTTTCTGTCCCATTAAGTATACGCTATTTGTCTTCATTTTGAAGGCCTAGTGATGCCAGCTTCAATTGCCCACTTGTTTACTTTTTGTAGAGTTATACTTCGACTTCGGTAGCCCACTCATGCTATAAAGAAGCTCCCCATAACTATCCTCCAAACTACATCATATGCTCTTTCAAAACACTCCTCATAAATCTCCGCCTTCTCAACTGCTACACAAAATTTCATAATGGTTAGGTCACTGATGTAGTGAGACCACTACCTATCATTCTGACAAACATTCTCTTTTTGTGTGCTTGTACTTTCCTGTTTGGTTGTATCCATCTGTTATCTCTTGTCTTATACTCAGATTTTGACCTTTCTGGGGTAAGGACTTGTAAGTGGCTCACTTACCCTACCGCCTTAGGAGTCCGCTCTAGTTTCAGATTCTCAGACCAATTTATTCTACACAAAGCAATCTTGCTTCCACAATGAACACAAGAAACAAATTCCAAAACCCATTGTCTTCTATCAGAAATTGACAGAGACAGTTTTAGTTTTGGCCTTCTCCCAGCCCTAGCAGCTTCTCTTCTCCTCCTCCATTACTCCCTACTGGGGTTCTTAAGCCTCTTTGTGGTTCCACCTTCACTAGCAGTTTATCATGTCCATCTGGCCCCCAGCCTCCCAGCCAGTCATATATCATCTGCCAGCTGTCTCCAGCTGGATTCCAAGCCTGTGATAGCCACACACATTCTTACAGGTCTGTTTTTTGCTGTCTTTATACTGCATAGCAGAGTAGGGTCCTTAATAAAGATTAACAACTACTTCTACAGTTGCTGACATTCAAAAACATTAAAATCTGTGATTTGCTGGAAGACTGTCCTCCTTGTACTGAGGGGCCACCACTGCCACCAACATCAGTTCAAGTGGACAGAGGCCACTGTAACAGTTGTTACACAGAATTTTGGGGGGCAATTACTGGAGGACAACCACAGGTATCACCTTCTACAGAAGTTCATGATGTAACACATTTGGTTTGGTATATCTAAGCAAAATATATGCCTGAAAAGCAGATACTCCCTGCCCAAGTTAAAGGAAGTTCACTTTCTACACAGCTTGTAGATAGATGATATCATATAAAATATGTAATCTGTGGATGGTTCTCATTGGCACTTTATTCTGTTTCTCAAATTGAATTTAAATGTGAGTACAGGTTTAATTCTCTATTTATTTTGAATCTTATTTACTCTTTAATGAACCTCCAAGATCCTATTCCATACACCCAAGGGAAAAGGTACTTATCGTCTTCAGCAAGCTGACACTGAATGCTCTGTGTAATCCTGAGGTCAGGCTATTTGTGTTGAAGCCACAGAACAGCTGTACTTTCTCTTTCTATCCAATGCCTCCAGAAGTGTGCACTGTAAGCAGATTTGGAAGTGAAATGATGGTGCTTGAGTTACTGAAAAAATGGGCTGTCCCCATTTAGGAACCTCTACAGTTACTTCAAGGGGCTTTGCATCAGTTCTTAGGTCACCAGGAAATAAAATTCTGAGTCTTTCCAACATCACTACAAATGGCTGTGGCATCCTGTGGTTCCTATCCTTGTATAGCTGTAATTCCTAAATTTTAGGCCTCTCTATTCCAGTCCTGTTTATCAGTGAGAGGGGCAAGATTTTTTTCATTAGAATGACTGCAGAGTTATCATTATCCCTGTATCCAGTCAGCTACTTGGACAAAGATTCTGCACATTGACCATTATCTTTTAATTATCTGAGCTAAATTAGATAGGAAGAGGAAAAATATTTTGAAAGAATGGCAACTGGCAGAGCTGGGATATCTTCACATATTTATTTTAACACATTACTTTACTCCATTGCATCCACATTATTCTACATAGTTATCTGTTGAGTATTTTGAAGAATTTGATTGAATTCAACTGCTTTGATGAGCAATATCTTCTCACATTTGTCTAGAACTTTATTTATTGAATAGCAAAAGTGATGAAAGTGTTTTCCATAATAATAACAATGACAAGGGACTTCTGATGAACTACAATTAACTCAGTGATTCATCAGTTCGAAGTGAAAATGTCAATGCACCCTGACATTTAGAGCATTTGGTTGTGATTAACAGTCTTTGAAATGTCACAGAATTTTATTTAATTGGCAATGAATTTTTTTTTAAAGGTAATCACTGCAGAGATCGCATTCATCCCCAAAAGAGATAATTGCAGTTGTCACATGATATAGTAGGTGCTAACTACTGTACCAAGCACTTCTGTATTCTTGCAACAACTAATGAACACTGCATAAATCAAGGGTCGGAAAAAACTTGCAAGTGGATTTTAATGTGCTTTTCAAAGACATTATTATCAACAACTTCAAGTCTTAACAATCTAGGCAAATAATGAAACTGAAATGCAGGTAATTGCAAGACAAAATTAACTGAGTTTAATTAGTGTAACCTCTGAACCAGTCTAAAACCCAGAATCTCAATAGACTGTTTATAAGAGAAATAAGGCGGCTTTTATGTATGTCTAAGACACCTTTAGCTATCATGTACTGTAATTCATGACACTAGATATTTGGCATTTAAAAATCAGATACTGTAGATGAAGTAGACAAAAATTAAAGGTATTCTTTTAAGGAAGATAATCCAGTATTCAACTGGATTAAGCTGTTTAAAAAGAAAATTATAAATATATGCAAGTAAGATAAATATTTTAAAATTATAAATAATAAAATCAGATTAGCCTAAATTCATTAAATTATTATTAACTTTGCCTTTATAAAAGAAATGGAGGCAGACGTTACTTCTTCTTGGTGTGGTCTGATGTATGTAACATGGTTCATGACTGCCTTTGCAAATGAAAGATGCTCACTCATCATGACTATAATTCAACAGAACATGATTTCACTTTATTCTCACACCTAGGTTTTTAAACTGCATTCATCACTGTGATGTCATGGTGCCTTACATGTTGGGATTTTTTTTAAATCCCTAAGATTGCAGCTTATCCCAACCACATTGTGGCAGAGCACTGATGGTACCTGCCACTTTAAGGTTAGTCAGAAAGCCTGGCAGATGAGGCGGGCCCTCATTAGAGCAGCCTGGTACTTGAGAGGTGGGCAAGTGATGCCAATAAAAAGCCTTATATTACTGCCAGGCAGGAAGCTGGCTAAAGGTGCCAGGGCTGGGTTCAGGCCCGAGCTCAGGCTGAGGGCTGCAGTCTAGGAGTTACATCACAGGAACTGAAGGAGTTACAGCACGCAGTTTGAGGACTATAGCTCCTGGGACAAGTGAAGGAAGGGGTAAGAACTCCTGGGGATGAAGGAGGTTCCAAGAGACCACTAGGGGGTCCTTAGCCTGACTGGGATGGAGAGAGTGGGGTCATGTGACCAGGACCCCAGAGAGCACCCTGTGGACATGGAGAGAGTGATGCCTGGCCAGCCGGCTACCAGATGAATTGGAATAGGCCTATGGAGATTGGAAGCTGAATACACGAGCAGAACAGTACCAGGCAAAAGGGGTACCAGTAGAGTGCTGAGGGTGAAGAACATACGGGACTTTAGGCCCTGGAATTGGTGTAAGGGTACATGGCTCTGAGAGTAAGACCCAGGTGAGTGAGAGGGTAGGCGGACAGGGTGGCAACGTAGCAGCTTGACTGGCCCAGGCTGAGGCCAGGGCCTCAGGGCCAAGGAAGGGCCAAAGGGCAAAGGTGCCCACTGTGAGGAGTGGGCCAATGCCATAGAAGGCCTGGCACCCTGACTGGATGGAAAGAGAGGTTAGGCCTAGACAAGTGATGGTCCCTCAAGTGGGGGACCACTGGTGAGAGGCGAAGTGGGTGAGTAGAGCCACCTGAAAATCTGGATGCAAGAGACTGGGCATATGGCTGAATGGGGGCCATAGTGAGCCCAATGGAGAACTAGGGCCCAGAGAAGAGAAGTGTCCCAGATGGGAGGAGATGTACCCCAATGGAAAGCTCTAGAATAGGGCAGGGTAGTCTGCCACCAGTTCTGGGTAAGACCTGAAAACTAGACCCTGCTGGGGTTGGTTGGTGTGGTTGGACTGCTGGTAGTGTGGTAGCCCCCCAAAAATGCCACACTTGTGTCTCCCCAGTGAAAAGTGAAGATGGAGTGCCGGAAAGTCTCAGCCCCCGCTGCCTTGTGGGTGACCTCATGGAGGCGAAAAGCTAGAGCACACCCTGACAGAAAAGAGCTATGGAGCCAAGGCCCACAGCGTGGGGCCTGAGGGGCAAAAGGCCCAGGGAGGGCCAAGGTCCACTGAGGTGGGCCTGATGCCTAAAGAGCATGAGTGTGTGGTCCAGTGAAGGGTCAGAGTGTGGCCCAGTGAGGGGCCAAGGCCAAGGGACATGGTGTATAAGGCATGGGACATGGTGTAGGGCTGGTTGAGAGTGGTGTTTGGCCCAAAGCACCAGGGCCGCAAATGGGGCAGCCTCCTGCAATTACATTTATTCATTTTACATCAAAGGCATGGCAGGAGGGAACAGGGAAGACTGCCATAAATAGCAGGGAAGGCAATCTCTTTGGGTGCCTGGGTACCCCTCCCTGTGACACGCATGCAAGGAAGGTGGGAAAAGCCCTCAAGTTCAGGTTAGGACAGTAGGATCTTTTGTGAAGGTCACAGAATCATAGAAGTAGGGTCAGAAAGGACCTTATAGATCTTCAAGTCCGACCCCCTGCCTGGCAGGAGAAAAAACTGGGCTCAAATGATCCCAGCTAGGTAGGCGTCAAGCCTCCTCTCAAAGACCCCCAGGGTAGGAGCCAGCACCACTTCCCCTGGAAGTTGGTTCCAGATCCTAGCCGCCCTAACTGTGAAGTAGTTCTTATGGATGTCTAATCTAAACCTACTCTCCAACAACTTGTGGCCGTTATTCCTTGTTATGCCAGGGGGCACCAGGGGAAACAACATCTCTCCCAAACCCTTCTGGTCCCCCCCAGTGAGTTTATAGACTGTCACCAGGTCCCCCATCAGCCTTCTCTTGTGAAGGCTAAACAGGTTTAGGTCCCACAGTCTCTCATTGTAGGGTCTGCCCTGCTGTCCCCAGATCATTCGGGTGGCCCTCCTCTGGACCCTCTCAATGTTGTCCAAATCCTTCCTGAAGTGGGGTGCACAGAACTGGACACAGTACTCCAGCTG
>NW_017728917.1:23319918-23330334 GCF_001723895.1 Crocodylus porosus
AATGAGGATGGGGTGGGAGACGGTGTCAAAGGCCTTGCTGAAGTCCAGAAAGACTACATCCACAGCAACACCTGCATCCAAGGCTTTTGTGACCTGATCATAAAAGGCAATCAGGTTGGTCTGACATGATCTGCCGCTAATGAAACCATGCTGGTTGCTCTTGAGCATCATCTCTGAGGCCGGCCCATCACAGATGTGCTCTATGATGATCTTCTCAAAGAGTTTCCCTAGGATTGAGATAAGACTAACGGGCCTATAGTTGCCTGGGTCCTTCCTCCTCCCTTTTTTAAAGATGGGGACCACGTTGGCTACCTTCCAATCATCAGGCACCTGGCCCGAGCACCACGAGTGCTCGTAAAGCCGTGCCAAGGGCCATGCAATAACCCCTGCTAGCTCCCTCAACACCCCGGGTCCCTTAAGAATAATCTAGCCTTTGAATTAGAGTTAGTTTTGGATTTCATACAGTATTCCATTAGAATTACCTTGCTACTGGCAAGATAGTCTTTGGATTGGTTTCTGGGGGTTATAGTGTAAAAAGAATTAAGGCTGAGGCATCTGACCCCTAAAAGCTGGAATTCTACCACAGGACTTTTGGGACCTGGGCAGAAACTAAACTAACCACCTTTACCACCCTGAAGATTGAAGTCTAAAGATAGTAAGTATAGCAACACAGTCACATTCCTTGCCCATCTCTAATCCAATCTGTGGCACTTTCCATAATTGCCTTTGCTACTCATATCATGCTTGATAAGCCTTACCATAGTTTCAGATTAAGATATTTTACAATTTACATGTGTTTATCCATGTGGGGATCTTGGTATTGGTGGATCCAGGACTTTAAAAAGCGGGGTGCAGGAGCAGCAATCAGCAGTACAGGCGTGGCTGCACTCCCGCTCTGTTTCCCATCACCAAGGTGGACAGACCATGCTGCAGGAGTAGCAGCCAGGGACCTTTTCTTAAGTCCCAAAATAGGCAAGATTCTTCCCCACCTCACTCTTGGCACTCCCTTCCCTCCCTTCCACGCTCAGTGGTATGCCTCCTCCCTCTCCACTCCCTTTCCCCTGCCCACCACTGTCCCCAGCTGTGCTATGGGCATAGACAGCTTCAGAGCTAGTCCTGCCCTGCTCTGGCCCTAATGTGTGGGTAGCTGGGCTCAGCTGGGGACAACAGCACTGGTGGCAGGTAGGTTCCCCCTCTCTAAGCCTGGTCCTGAGCTGGTAGGGAACACCTGGGGAAACCAAGCAGGAAGAGAGAATCCACCTGCCTGTCCTCCACTGCTGTCCTGGGCTGAGCCTGGCTCCCCATGCAGCCCAGTTGGAAGACAGCAGAAGCAGCTCTGAAGCTACTTTCTCATCCCTGGGTCAGCCAGGGACAGCAGCTGTGGTAGGTGGAGGAGAAAGGAGCGGGAGGGGAGAGGATACACTGCTTAGCATGGAGGGGAGTGGGTCATTACATGCTTCAAGGACTTTAACAAAAAAGAAGTTCCTGGCTGCTACTCCTGTGGTATGGAGTGCTGCCACACTACTCCTAGATCCACCCCTGGAGCTTGGTATAGGAAAGCATGTGCTTTCTCCAGACTGTAACAAATCCAAAGCAAAACACCTCAAGGGAAGGTTTTGGCCTGAGGGTCAAAATGAAAAGCGATGCATTAGTTGGCATAGGCATTTTGCCATGAGTCCCTCAAGAAGTTACAGAGAAACAAGGAACTAGCTGTAAATATCACTGTCACCCAATGGCTTTAAACCTAAATCATCCTCTGAAGGTTTTAATTGGTTCCATGATAAGTAAAATGTTATATTTTACTTATCAAGGGACCAATTAAAACCTTCAGAGGATGGCAATAGCATTCTAGATTCATTTTGTTTCTGTCTCATATCATTTCTCTTTCCATTTTTTTATTTTTATTTTCCATTTGTTTGATTATTCTTGCCAATTTTTAGGGAATTGCATAGTTAATTGAATTTTTTTAAAGATTGTATATATTATGATAACCATATATAGTATGATAACCTATTTCATGTTTGCCAGGAATGGTAAAAAAGTGATTCATTTGAATTATACTACATGAAGTCATTTCTCAGTAACCATTACTCTGATGCTCACTTTGTGAGGAAAGAGATCTTGGCCAATTCAATGGACCTGATTTTAATTAAAATATTCCTTTCTGTTCTCTAGGAGATAGTCTTTCAAAGAATAGAATATTAATTTAATATGGTAGTAAGGATGAGAGACTGCAATAAGTTATCCCTATTATCATGATGCTCTTACTATAATGACCGTCTTCCTGTACATAGACATTTTTCAGAGCAACTTTATCAGAAATCAAAAGCTAGCCTCAGGTTTTGGCAGATATAACAGAAATAATATTAATAATTCTGAACTGAGAAAAATGCTTCCAAATGCTCCAAGTGTTCTGCTTCTAGACTGAAAGAGAAGTTTGCACAGCACTGGAAACAGAAATAAATAACAAAAAGTCTACAGATAACTCCTTGTATAACAATGAGCAACCATTTGTTAAATTCTGATAATACTGTATGTTCTCTAAAGGCTTTTCAAACATTAGCTTTACCCTTTATATTTTCAAAAAAATAATCTATCAGGAACATTAATCATAATAAGAGACAAATAGAATAATTTAAAGTGAAACACTCACTTTTAACTAGTGTAATGTGAATGAAAGCCACTTAAATCATTTTGATAATGTGTATTAATATAAAATGTCAGAGATTTGTTGCTTCCATTGGATATAATAATTTTCAATGATTGATCTAAAGACCACATCCCGAAACATTCTTTTTGATCACCACCACCACCATCAGGGGTTTTATGAAGGAGTAAGTTGTGGTTTATTGCTTTGTTATTAGAGTATGTGACAGGGGCCAATTCAGCCCATCTAACTGTAGCCCTCCCCCGTCTAGGGCACTCCGTCCCCCTGGCTCTCCTACCACACGTTCAGTGCATCTAATTAGTTGTTGTTTGTAAGTCGGTAGGCTGCCCGTTGTGCTTCCCATGTTACTGCCCAATGTCAAGGGCGTTATACATAGCTCCAAGCCTCCCCTTATACTATGTCCCAGGTCCCTTGCAAATGGCAGCTATGTGGCTTCAGCCCCACAATGGACCTCACTCTCTGCCTGCCTGGCATTCGGACCCCACCTGGATCCCTCCTTCTCAGGCAGTCTACTCTGCACTCATTCTCAGCAGTCAAGCTCCCTGAACCCTTCTCCCTCTCGGCAATGGCCCCCTATGGGACCTTTGGCCACACAGGCCCGGACCTTGCCTCTAGGCCAGTTGGAACCCCTAGCTCTGAGTGTCCCTCACAGTGGCCACTCCGTCCCTTTGACCATCCTGGTCCCAACCTGAGCATTGACCAGTTGAGGGTTTCTCTGGTCAGGTTTCTGAGCAGCTAACCCATTCCCTCTCATATGGGTCTGCCTTCTCAGGCCACTCCAAACACATCTAACTCTATCTCTAGGCCAGCCTATGTGCAGTCATTCAGGCCCACCCATGAGGATCCTACTTTACATAGCCCATGTGCAGTCCTTCAGGCCCCTCACACGGACTCTATTCTATGCAGCCTACTGCTCACATGTCCCCTCACTGGGGCCCACTACTCTGCCCCCTCACTGGGGCTCTCAGCTTGACAGCCCTTGGGTCTCAGGCCTGATGACATGCCTGAACCCCTCACCTGTCCCTTCTAAAGGGTAATCCACCAGGTTGTAGGGGCTGAGGCTATATAGCACCCATACTCGCCTTTCACTAGGGAGGTACTGGTGTGACATTTCTGTGGACCACCCCACCATACCATCCTGTCTTAGCAGGGTATAGTTTTAGGTCATTCCCCAGGACCAGGAACCTCCTCCATCCCCACAGTTTCTACCCTTAACCTCCAGGTATTCTGGAAGCAGCTCCAGATGGAAATGTTCTTTCTCTGGCTTCCTCCAACAACTGCCCATTCAGCTCTGAGGGCCTCGGTTTATACTGAGGCTGCTCAGCCCCATTCTCCAATCAAGGAGCTCTCCCACAGTCATATGACCACCTCATTGGGCTGCATTGTACCTGCCAGCAGCTCCACAGTGTGCTCAAACCTTTTAAAGTGGCAGGCACCAAAGATGCCCTGCCAGAGTAAAAAATAATGTCATCAGTTACAATAATAAAAATTATGTAATTAAGTGCTTAAAAAAGATATAGACTTACTTCACTGAGCATGTTGAAAGCTTCATTTAAAGCTATATCCAGCATTCCGATTCCTTTTGCAAAAAGTTTGTCAAGGTGTTCCCTGAAGTGCTGAAACATCAAACAATACAGGTCGTGAAAATGAATGTCTTAAGAGACTCTGAATAGTATGTTAATATACTCAGTTGTATGGTTGAAAAGGTAAATGCCTGAAGATTTATGGAGTATTTTAATACCCATATCATTGATTAAGTAGTACAAACTAAATTCAAATTTAGGATAAACATGAAATGACAATTTTCTTCCTTACCATTTGTTTTACCTCATATATTTCAAAAGCCAAATCCTGACACTGATGGAGAGCTATCCTTCAGTTGTCAACACAAAGGCAGCTATCTAAATTATTTTAGGGTACATCTATACCATCCACTTATCATACCAGCCAGCACCACAATCAAATACTCCCAGGTTGTGTAACAACGGGGAGCTTCAATATGCTCCCAGGGGATGTTCCAAAATTTCAAGGTAAAATTCCCCACCATCTATTCTCAGTTGTAACATATATTTATTAACAGTAATTTCATGGATGGAATAAAAGCAGGTAGACTGGAGATATGCAAAGAGGCAACTTTGTTATTTTATAGTTTCAATGTTGTTAGTCAAATGCAAAATAGTAGTGTTACAACCAGGGATCCAGGTTTTCTGTTTGTCACATAAAAACAAATTTTATCATTTAAAGAAGAAAAATGTGGGAAACAGCAAGTTTTCCTTTGCAGGCTGGAAGAGTTCCAGCCTCCAAGGGGCTGCTTGGGTATGGGAGGAGTAGAATGCAAGGGGAAGGAGGTGCCATGTTTATTTATGCTTGCACACATGCATGTGACAACCAGAAAGTGTGGTGGAGAGCAGCTCCTGCAGCTTCCTCCACCTAAGTATATGGGGGCGGGAGGGGGGACATAAGCAACATGGACAGGCAGCGGGGCATAGGTCCCATTGCCCTGTTGCTGCCCCTCACTCCCACCTGCTACTCCCCACCCCCAGCTCCCCAGTGTGTGGCAAGAGTATGTAGGGAAGGAGAGGTATGGGTATAGGTGACCTGTGGAGGGAGCAGGGGGGACAGAAATGATGTGTCAGGGGGTGGGGGGCATATGTCCCTCAGATTTATGCACCCACACTGGGGTGTAGGGCACAGGGCTGTAGCCTGGCTGGACAAGCTCTGGATACAAGCCACCTCCATGGCCCAGCAAGCAGGATCTGGCATGGGAGGGAGCGCCGTGTTACCATGACTGCCAAAGTGAGGCCTGGCATCAGTGGCGGGGGGCATAACTCTGTGCCGCTGCTGCCATGCCTCACCTTGGTGGCCATGACAGTGCTGCACCCACTCCCATGCTGGGTTCCACCCACCAGGCCATAGAGGTGGCTCTGACCCAGAGCTGGTCCAGCTAGGCTGCAACCCTATGCCCCACTGTGGGTACATAAATCTGGGAGGCACATGTCCTCCACAACCCCTGCCACATTGCTTGTTCCCCTTGCCCGCCACATGGTCTGTGCACTTCTCACCCCCCTCCCCATGTATCACCTGTGCCCACACCCACCCCTTTCCCTACACTGGATGTCTGAGACCTGGGGGTGGGGTGCAGTGGGTTGGGAGTGAGAGGCACCAATAGGGTTGGGGGCATTGGGGCTGTAGGTTGGGAGTAGAGGACATGGAGTAGATGGGGACCTGCAGGTCAGGAGTGAGAGGCACCAGCAGGGAGTGGTGAGGAGGCTGTGGCTTGGGAGTGAAGGGCACCAGCATATCAGGTCTCTGCAGCACCACAAAGCATCAGAAGGAGACATCCGCAATTGGACCTACAACCTGGTGAGCAAAGGTGGCAGGGGGAGCTCTGATTTTCCATGATAAAAAAAGAAATCAAATTCCAAAATATAAAGGTATTTAGAATTTATTTTTTTATAATGATTGAGGCACTGGTAGGCTTCCAAACTGCTTTATAATGGGCAATATATCAATAAAACATTTTGTTCAACTGATCCTATATCTATAGTTTCATTTTAATCACCAAAAAAATGCAGATTTCGGGTTTTTTAATCAGAGAAATTTGGATTTTTAAACAAAAAGGCAGGATCCCTTGGTATGACAGAAGAGAAATTAGAAGTATATTAGTGCACACCTTAGAAATGTGTATTAGTCTTATTCTGATTTATTTAAATTATGTTGTTATGACTTCAAGAAAAAACTACACTACAAAAGAAAAAAATGTGCAATTCTCAACTGTTTTCAAACCAATGAAAAAAATACTCATAGGGAAAAATATAGAATCAGGGAGAAAGAATTTGTATGAGCTATGAGTCAGGCCCCATCTACACATTATATACCCAAGAGATAATTAACCAGTTAATCACAGCTACATGTTCAATCCATTAATGGTACGATAAAAGAAGAAATAAGCCGCAAAGTTATTCCACAAAATATGTGGCTCATTGCTTCATGCCATTAACTGAATATCTAACCAGAGGCCCCTGTGGCTAGCAGATCTTTCAGCTGATAAGGGCTCCCAGCCACAGGGCCAACCCAGCCATGGAGATGCACGCAAACACCCCTGTAGCTGGGAGATTGCATCAGCTGCAGTCTCCCAGGCACCCCCACAGCTGGGAAATCACATCCACTGTAGTTTCCCAGATGGGGAGATCCCTGGGGCATCCCCACAGCTAGAAGCCTGGGTCAGCTGATGGGGCTTTGAGCCACAGGAACTTGCTACTTGCCAGGGTAGGGAGAGCTCAGGATCATGATCCCAAACTTCTCGTGCACTGGCAATAAAGTATGATGGGATCTAATTCACAATCCCACAATCACACCTCCTGCCATGCACATGTGGCACTGCAGGAAGCATGAGTGTGTAGATTGCATATCAGATTCCATCAAGCCTTTACCTGCACATCTATAGGAGGCCTAAGCATTAGCAGCAAATACAAAGCACTTGTTATAGGAAAAAGAAATCAGTAGTTGGCATCAAGTTTTTCAGCCAGGGCTTATGGAGAATTTAAATGGGGACCCAGCTTGAATTGTTGTTTCTTTTTTGAGCTCATAACTCCTGAACATTCTATGCTGTGTCATCCCAAAGGACCAAGCATGTTAATCTGTAAACCATAAATTAATTCCTGGTACAACTCAACTGACTCTATTGAGAAATAACAGGAATGCATCTTAGCCAGTAATTCAATATCCAGGACCACAAATTTCAGAGAATATGTTTTTATCTTAAATATATTAATGCATCTAGGAGACAAGGACTTTGTGGGTGATACCTTTTATTGGACCAACCGTATTGTTAGGAAGGACACAGACAAGCTTTTGCATACCACTGTGGGCATATTTACATGAGGCACTTTACTGTGTAGTAGCACTTGCTTACTGCACAGTAAACCTTGCTAATCATGAGTAAATTTGCTACCTGAAAATGCAAGGAGCAAATTTACTTAAGATCAGTAATGGTGCAGTAGCACTCATGTAGATGTCTGACTGGAAGCAAATCTGCTTCCAGTCAGCTGGTCACCAGGGGGTGGGAGATTGCTCCATGCCCCTGAGAGCTGCCTGCTTCCAGGGAAGGCTCTGCCACTGGAACACGGGTGGAGACTATGCCCCGCTGCATCAGCAGCAGGAATTTACAAGCCCCCAGCTCCGAGATCATGATCAGGGAGAGGGGAACAGGCTGGAAAGCTACCCAGCTTGTACCCCACCCAGCTCCATGCTCACAAAGCTGAGCAGGGAACAAACTTTCCAGCCTGTTCCCCACCCAGCTCTGTGCTCATGGAGCTGAGTGGGGAACAAGCTCCCCAGCCAGCCTCCACCAAGTAATTGCAGAGTGGGAGCTGGGAACTGTCCTGGTCAGAGGCAGGTCCCAGCCCCATGCCCCAGTTGGGTGATCGAGGCACAGGGCTTGGAAAGAGATGCAGGGGTGGGATAGGTCCCAGCCTCCTGCCCCAATCCAGCAGTGGGGCAGCTAGCAGTGACCTAGCTGCTAGTGCCCCACCAGTGGATCAGGGAAGGGGCCTGGGACCTGCCTCTCCCCTGCATCTCTTTCCAAGTTCTCTGTCCCTGGTTGGGGAGCCAGGGCCAGAGTTCCCTGCTGCCAGGGCAGGGGAACATTATCCCTGCCTCAGCAGTAGGTAGCCCCTGGGGGTAGGATGTAATGTCCCAGTTCTGTCTAGTAGACAGCTGTCTTCTGGCCTGATGCTCCCTGCCAGTCCCTGGGCTAGCACCCAAGGGGAGCCTACAGCTCCTCCTACTGGTGGCAGGTGCCCACTGCAGGGCCCCAGGAAGTAAAAGCAGTTTGCTGCCTTTAGCAGCATATCTGGTCCCACTTCCCTGCATGTGTAGACACCTCCCCAGGCATGTTTCCTCGTGAATAGCTTAGTCATGAGTAAACTGATCATGGATCAGCTGCATGTGTAGACTGCCCTGTATCATTCATGTATCTAGCTATTTAACCACGTTTGGTTTTTTTGCTTTGTTTTCCATCATGAATATTTATACCTTTTTTTGCCTTAATATAGTAGCCTTTGTATAGTTTTTAAAGTTCTTACTCACAGAGCCTTTGTCTTTAGTTCCCAGTTACCTCATATTTTTTAAGTCATCCTACCTGAAGGTGAGTACTAAGATACTGCTTTCTACTGTGAACTTACTTATCTTTACATATACTTCATCACTGTAATTTGATAGCTTAACTACAGTTATTTCTCAACTAATTCCAATGAAATACTTAAAAACTAGAGAGCAACTCTTTTACACAATAGCTGAAATATGCTTAATGGAATTGAGTGTGGTATAGACAGTACTCCAAATGTATGCGCCATCAAAGACTCACCACCCCATTAAAGCCTGCTTTGTGGTTTAAAGCCCTTGTGCTAGCTATCCTCACAATGTAGAATTTTATCCATAGAGCAGCAGGCCAGAGTCCAAGGAAACTTGCACTCTGACTTCCCATTCTCTAGCAGTTAGATGCCTACACAGACTTCATGTTCTAGAATTATCAAAAATGTGTACCTTTAGTGAATATTAAATTCACTAGTAATATAAAAATAACACTACTATATAAAATGAGATCAAAATATACATAGGATATACTGTGAATTAAATCATAGAATAATAGAATCATAGAAAATTAGGGTTAGAAGGAACCTCAGAAGGTTATCTAGTCCAAACCCCTAATCAAAGCAAAACCATCCCCTAGAAGATCATATTAGCCAAGAATTTGTCTACCTGGGTGAGAAGGAGTACAAACAAAAAACCAAATGCAAAAACAGGAAAGGAGATAGAGTGGGGAGAACAGCACTTCAGAAGCGACTGTTCCCTGCAGATAAAAAAGCCCAGAGCGGGATGATGAGGCACAGAGGAGAAGACAGGAGCAAAAGGCTACTCCGGGAGTGAGAGTTGGGAGAAGACTACCGGGTCAGGGACATCCTAGGGGTCAGTCCAGCATGCCAGAGAAGGCACGACTGAGGAAGGAAGCTGGAAGTCTCCAGGGTATGTAAATTGACCCCCCCCGATCGCTCGGGGGAAGAGAGGTACAAACAAAAGGAGCCATGGATGCTCCTGAGAGAAAAAAAACCAAGTTGATGTTACTCTGGTTTGCTTTTGTTTTTGTTTTACGTTGATGGGGACTAACTGTTCTTCAAGGGTGTTCAAGGAGAGAACGAGGAGAGAGCCAGAGTTAAGGCTACTTCCTCACCCTAGTAGAAAGAATGCATGAGTTGCCGGAAGATTTCATAGAAATTAGGGCTGGAAGGGATCTCAGAAGATCATCGAGTTCAGCCTCCCGCCTGAAAGGCAGGAAGTCAGCTGGGGTCATAGGATCCCAGCAAGGTAAGCATACAATTTGCTCTTGAAGGTGTTCAATGTAGGTGCTTGAACCACCACCGATGGCAGACTGTTCCAGACCTTGGGGGCTTGGACAGTAAAGAAATTCTTCCTTATGTTCAGCCTGAAACCATCTTGCAGTAGTTTATGACCATTCAACCTCGGCAGTCTGCTGAACAAACATTCCCCGAGATCCTAGTGAACACCCTGATAAACTTATAGGTGGCCATCAGATCACCCTTGAGCCTGTGCTTTTCCAGGCTAAAGAGCCCCATGGCTCTCAACCTGTCATTGTAAGGTCTGTTTTCCTGACCTCTGATCATGCATGTGGCTCTTCTCTGGACTCTCTCAAGCTTCTCCACATCCTTTTTGAATTGTGGAGCCCAAAA
>NW_017728917.1:23330434-23362769 GCF_001723895.1 Crocodylus porosus
TCCAGCTGCGGCCTCACCAAGGCCAAGTACAAGGGGAGAATCACATTCCAGTATTTCCTTGAGAAGCATCTATGGATGCACACCAGCATTTTGGTCGCTTTACTAGCCACAGCATCGCATTGCAGGCTCATGTTCATCTTGTGGTCAATGATGACCCCCAAGTCTTTCTTCCGTAGTGCTAGCCAGCGTAGCACTGCCAAGTCTATAAGGACGCTGCAGGTTTTTCTTCCCAAGGTGGAGAACCTTGCATTTTTTGGTGTAAACACCATCAGATTCTCATCCGCCTATTTGCTGAATCTGTCCAGGTCAGCCTGGATCACCCTCCTGTCTTCTGGCGTGGATGCTTTGCCCCAAAGCTTGGTGTCATCGGCGAACTTGGCCAGTCCGCTCCTGACTCCAATGTCCACATCATTAATGAAGATGTTGAACAATATGGGTCCAAGGACAGAGCCTTGGAGGACCCCCACCAGTCACAGGACACCATGATGATTGACTTCCCTCTGGGTCTGACCACGGAGCCAATTTCCCAGCCAGCAGATCATGATGGACCCAAGGCCACAACTGGCCAGTTTCTCCAAGAGGTGATCATGGGATACCAGATCGAGGGCTTTTTTGAAGTCAAGATATATGACACCAATCTCTTCTCCCTTGTCCAGGTGATGGGTCACCTGGTCATAGAAGGAAATGAGATTGGTCAAGCAAGACCTACCCACAGTAATCCATTAAGTATGGTCTCTTTAATAAACTTTTCTAAGAACTTCCCCAGGATAGAAGTCAGGCTGATGGGCCTATAATTTGCCAGATCCACTTTCCTCCCTTCCTTGAAGAGATTAACATGACAAAGATATTGCATAAGAAGAAAGAAAGAAACTGAAAGTAAAATTTTCAGTTTAGTTAAAGATACTGTTCCATAGTTAAATTTATACTGTTGTGTATTACTAAAAAAGAAATGTTATAAAAGGTGTTTTCAAAAGACAATTAGAAAGTAAAAAAACAAAAAAACCCAACAGTTTGAAATAGCCACATTCCATATGTTTGTGAGCTAGTTGTGAATGTAAAAGAAAAAAAAATTATAAAGAGAACTGTTTGACTCAAATAAGAGTGGGATTCGATTGATGACGTAAATCTGCGGTGTTGGTCAAGAGAGTCATTGAATAGGTTGTACCAGTGATAGGAACCTCGATAGATTACCAGTGTCCTACTGCAGCAATAATACCTCCCAACTAATAACATCAAAATTAATAAAGACGTGGCAGAAGAGAGTCAGAATAGACCACAAGACGCCATAGACAAGGCAATCAGTGGGAACATCACACTAGGTCTTAAAAACATCTGAGGATGGAGATTCCACAGCATCTCTAGGTAGCCTGTTCCCATGTTTTACTACCCTCCTAGTGAAAAAAAGTTTCCCCTAATATCTAACCTAAACTTCCTTTGTTACAATTTGAGACGATTGCTCCTTGTTCTATCATGTGCCACCTTGAGAATAGTCTAGAACCATCCTCTTTGGAACCATCCTTTAGGTAGTTGAGTTTTCTTGTCAAATCCCCCTGTCTCCTCTTCTTCAGACTAAAGAAGCTGAGTACCCTCAGGCTCTCCTCAGAAATCATGTACCCCAGTTGCCTATTTTCCATGCCCTCTGCTGGACACATCCTTTGTCCACATCCTTTCTACAGTAGGGGTCCCAAAACTGGACATAGTACTCCAGATGTGGACTCATCAATGCTGAATAGAGGGAAAGAATCATTTCCTTTGATCAGCATTCCTTCTAAGTTGTATGGCATGCACAGCCATGCAGGTGCACTCATGTGTGCTGCCAGGCATGCTTGCATGTCTGCACATGCCACGCAGCTTAGAGGGAATGCTGCCCTTAATCTGCTGGCAATGCTCTTACTAATGCCATTGGCCTTCTTTGCAATAAGGGTGCGCTGTTGGCTTATATTCAGCTTACTATTTGCTGTAACCCCCAGGTCCTTTTCTGCAGAGCTGTTGCTTAGCTGTTGCTTAGCCAGTCATTCCCCAGCCTGTACTGGTGCATAGTTTTTTTTTGTCCTAAGTGCAGAACTCTGCACTTGTCCTTATTGAATTTCATGAGGGTTTTTTTGGCCCAATCCTCCAATTTGTCTAGGTTTCTCTGGGGTGCTATGTCCCCATAGCAGTATGCTATGTTGATGTAGCATCTATGGGCATCTACACATGACCAGCAGCTACTTTGCTGTAGCAACACACTCCCCCAGTATAGTGCACCGCTATGGTGAAGTAGCTGCTAAAAGTAACTGTGCGCCATACGTGTGACAGACTACGGGCTGTTACTGCACTGTGATTTAGTATTTCCAAAAGTAAGTACTAAATCACAGTGCAGTAACAACTTTGCCATAAGTATATGTGTATATGCACCCTGTAAATCCTAGTCCTACCCTCCAAGGGGCAAACTTTTAAGACAAACTGTACAGTATCAAGCATGCAGTTCAATTTTAAAACCAAACCACTTCACTGGATCTCTTTCCAAAAAAAACCGTTCTTTATATTAACAAATCATGTTGTCTGGATATATAATGGAGACTAACTCATTACTAAATACAGTGTAATGGACAGTACTCCTATAAAAGTTATATCGCCTAATATGAATTGCTGCTTTAAATGTTCTATGATACAAACTTTTTTTCTTACCTGGAAATTAAAAGGATATTATACAGTTTACTAGAAGCCCAAATACTTTCTATTTTATTATTAACTATACTAAATCGGAGGGTAAAAAAATTAAATCTCAGCTCCAGGCAATTTTGAAGCAAGTGATCTGACCAAAACAGGCTGTTTTCCCAAAACAGTTACTGTAGTTTAATGCTCATAGTGACCTAGTAAATGTGGTTCGTACAACTCAATATTTCTAATAGCCAAAAGGCAAAACCTTGTTTATCTAAATATGCAAGAACGACATAAAACGCAATACAACCTAAATTATGAAATGCTTTGGCCTTCAGTACCAGGTCATTAACACAAACCAAATCAATAAATATCAGTATAGTAATATCAAAGTGAACTTTAACTGCAATGTTTTCTGACTGTTCATAGTCATAATAAATTATCTGAAACAAGTAAAAGAAGAGATAGAGAGGCTGGGCAGGGAGACAATATGTTGGGAAGAAAGTTTCACACTATATTTGTTTTTATCATGTTTCTACAATTAGGCAAATATGATAGCATGGTAACAAAATGAACAGATGGTCTGTCCCAGTAGGGAATATCTAACATATATTTCTATATAACCAAGGATTACTTTTATTCAATAAATCTTGTTTTCAAACAATACAAAAGCAAATAAAATAAATGGTAATTAAATTATTGGTTACCTCTATTTTATTCGCATTGTACCAGTTTTACAGGCCTAACAAAAATGAGAACAATAAAATATTCAACATATTAATACATGAACTGAAGTTGTATTATTTTGTAGCCTATTGAACACTTAAAAATACTCTGAAATACAGATTTAAAATTGACAGCAAACTGCTAAACCACATTCTTAAGTGTACCCAATACACACGAGGCATACCAAGGAAAAGGAAGTGAGAACAGAAAGATGGTAATTCCCCAAGTATAGGTTCATTCTGACACCAGTTCAGTCCTTAGCAGAATTCAAGACAAGGCTATTCAAAACATCAATAGCTGACCAACCATGAGATTCAAATTCCACTGGCTCTCATTGTCACCAATGGATATAGGTCCAATGTCCTGAATAGGACTGTCCCAAACATTAAAGTTGATCAGAGGATATAGAAAATGTCAACTTATTTTTCAGAATTTTTTTTTTAAATGATGGTTTTCAGTAGGGCTGTGAGAAACTTCAGTTGCTGATTTGATTCAGAGGAGATTCGGCCCAATTTGGCAGCTAAGTCTCCAAATCTGAATCAAATCAGGAGACCCTTTAATCTCTCCAAATTGAATTGGAACCCTCCAAATTGATTTGGAGAGATTTGGAAAGACTTGATGATTCGAACATCAACACAGTTTGAAATGTTTTTTCAACATACCTCCGCTTGTGAATGCTGAGATGCTGGGGCAGATAGAGCATCCCATGGGAGTGTGGGTGGTGGGTCTGCCGCATGCTTGGCAGCAGACCCAGAAGTGGACCAGAAGCACTTCCAGTCCACTTTGGGGTCCGCC
Source organism: Crocodylus porosus (assembly GCF_001723895.1). Classification (NCBI taxonomy): domain Eukaryota; kingdom Metazoa; phylum Chordata; order Crocodylia; family Crocodylidae; genus Crocodylus; species Crocodylus porosus. The sequence continues at coordinate 23,334,599 of NW_017728917.1, forward strand.
TGGGAGTGCTCAGGGGACCCTCCTCCCCACCCCCTGCCTTGACAACTGGTGCCTCCTCAGTCTGCCGGGGGGGGCATCCAGCTTCCCCCCATGGCCAAATCCTGAGCTGGGGGGGGAGGATCCTGAGTGCTCAGTGGCAAACCCGGAAGTGGACCAGAACTAATTCTGGTCCACTTCCGGGTTTGCCACCGAACACATGGAGGGGGCATGCTCCTGTGGGATGCTTCATCCATCCCACCATCACACCATTCACAAGCCACACCTGGCACCTCAAGGTATGTAGAAAAAACTTTTAAAGCTGTGTCTATGGCCAAATCACTGATTCTCCAAATCAGCATTGAATCTTCAGATTTGGATTCAGCCCAATTGAATTGGGACAGTGATCCAAATCAATGAATCAAATCGCTGTCCCCAGTTTGATCCAGATCCAAATCCAAATCCAAATCGAATGCGGCCCATTTTGCACAACCCTAATTTTTAGTATTTCCCAATTTGGCTTTACAGTAAAAATCCATTTTATTGCAAGAGGTAAAGACTATTGTGCATGATATCTTTTTTTGGACCAGTCACGTGGCTGGAATAGATTTAGACAAGATTTAAATGCAGGGCATTCTTCAGATGACCTGAAGGAAATGGTCTGTAATCAAAAGCTTATCTAAATCTATCCCAACCATGGAGTTGGTCCAATAAAAGATATCACCCTCAACAATGCTTGCCTCTTGCATATTCCCTGTACCATCACAGCTACAACATCACTCCAAGACTACCTCAAAATTCTTGGGCTTTTTTCAAAAAGAACAAAATCTAAGAAAAAATCCATTTGAATTATTTGAAAGATTGCACCATTTTACTGAAAAAAAATCACCAATGTTTTTGTTCATATTTTCACTGAAAAATATAGGGGAAAATGACAAAAAAAACCCATATTTTTGTGAATTTTTCAATTTTGTGTCAGAAAGCATTTAATAAAAATGTATTGATAAGAAAATTTTGACTGGTGCACTAATTTGCCCTCTCTCTCAGACAGGTTTGGTATTAACTGCTGTTCCCTCATCCAAGGATTCTCCCAAACAGGTGATGCAAGACAGAGAAAGATTCTAATCTTTTAATTTTCCATAAATAAGGTGATTTACAATAAACAGTTAAGCACCCAACCACTTTTTTTCATTTGAAATACAACCTAGTTTTGCAAACATTAATTAAACTAACAATGATATTCTATAAAATAAATCTCCATTATAGTTTATAAAGGCTCAGAACATTTCACAGACTGTTTTCACTAGCATCAAGGAAACTTTCTAAAAGTACGTATACCATCACATAAGAACATAAGGTGTAAGAAAACAGATTACCTAAAATTACCAATAAACTGTATAATCTTTAATATATAATGGAGTTTATGGGATTTGCCAGAAGAACAAATATTTTCTCTTGGCAGCTTCATGCATACATTCTGAAAAAATACACTGTTGATATAGGTATAAATATAATACTGACATTTGTTTGATATACAAAATGGTAAACATGGATTTCATGTGCTATGAATTTTAATGGACGCATGTTTTCTGCCTTGAGGCTTCATAGTGAGCAGATGCTACTAGGTGATTCTGCAGAAGGTTTGAATTAATGAAGCGTTCTTTACACTGAGCCTGTATTCTCTGCCCTTCAACAGTTTTCAATCTTTTCTTTGTTGTTTGAGACTGGTAGTCACGTTCCAACACTATGTTTATTTGTCCACTAGGAAAATTATATAACAATATTCAAATTGTCTCCAAATTGCTCAGCTCTCCTTTTCCTGTATGCACAGCAGTAACAGGAGCTATGCCAAAGGAAGTTATACACTGTTTTAATGGTGGTTCAAAGGCCAGCTTTCTCAAGCAGTTATCCTATGTCTCTATAACATTATGTTAGTTTGAAAACAGTTGGTGTACTGGTGTCCCTTAGACTTTATATAGAGCTATTTTTAATGTCCTTAATCATAATAAGTAGTATTGTATTCCGTGAAAAGCCTTAGTGGCTACTGATGTCATTAATGAAACCAAACAAACAATTATTATTTCAAAGGGAATAGAAAAAAAGATGGGGGTGAGGGGTAGGGCAGGAGAGGGGAACAATCTTTTCCAGGCACTCAAGTTGCTCCTGTTCTGTATTTCCAGCTATTTATCCCTTTGCACTGAGGAGCGCTATAAATCATATGATAGCACTCCTTCAGTTAGTGAAGAAGTACAATTGCACTACAGTTTCCAAAAAGCTCCTTCTCATTGGGATGTGAGAGTTCCAGTATTACATCTCGGTGTACTCTATCAAAATTTCTAGGCTTGTTAATCAAATTGTCATCTCTAAACATCATTCAATATAAATACCAGGAAACGCACACTGGAATACCAGGAATACTAAATATATTAACAGTATATTGAAGCTGTCGAGTGCTTTTCAGCAGTTTGGTGTATTCCAAACACCTTGAAAGATATGTAAGTGTAGCCAAACCATTTTACAACTTGGAGAAATGGAGAAAAGTGTTTAAAGCTACACCATAACTTTGAAAATATATTTTCATACAATTTGTCTTCAGCATAATACATATTCATAAAGCAGCAACATTACGGCTGCACCGACAGCTGCAGATGACAAGGTAAATAACATTAAGCATAATTTTTGCACCAGGATTTCTATGACTTGATAAAGGGGAAATGGAATTATAGATTTGTAAAAATACACTCCAATTCTGCTATTTACACAGAGTAGAGTTTGGCTGTAGACATTTCTTTTATCCCAGGACAAAGTGAAAGCATACAGACATCCATGTCCTCTATTCCAAGATAAAGTCTTTAAAAGTTTACTGGATAAAAGGTAGTAAAACAGTTTATCCTGGAATATAGCAAAGAACACCTGTACAGTTATCCTGGGATACTATCATTGACTCAATGGCAGGAAAGTGGTACTGCATTCATGTGCTTACTAAATCTTTATTAGAAAGTCAATGTGGGCATGCACCAAACCCAGGATATTTTTGTTCCAGGACGAACACAGGCACAATATATCCAGGGATAAATGCTAGGAGTGTGCAAAATGGGCTGTATTTGACTTGGATTTGGCCCAAATCAGGGACAGTAATTCAATTTGTTGATTCAGATCACGGTGTCTGATTCAATTTGTCTCCACCAAATCAAATTAGGAACTGAAGCTTTGCATAGCCCTAATAAATGCAACATCTGTTTCTAACCTTTGAACCTTGCTCCTCTAGGAGCATATCTACACATTGCCCTAGGGCAATGCAACAACATGCTATGTTGCCATACAGAGCGCTATGGCAATTTAGTGATCACATGGGTCTACATGTGATCACCAGCTATGTCACCATAGTGGCATGCTACCCGGGTATAGCATGTCGTTATGGCAAAGTAGTGCCAAAATCTACCCAAGTGCCCCACACACAGCACAGTAACCACCCATACTGAAGTGTGCTGTAGTACTTCCAAAAGGAAGTACTAAAGTACAGTGATGTGTAGACATGCCCTAGGACTCTGGTATAGACTCAGATTTCCTGAAAAGAACTACACCACATTAGGTAGCATAGGGGAAAAAATGATCTGAGAGAAGCCCAGGATACTGTTGTCATTTCCTAGATGCAGGGTTCAACAATCAGGAAATACCCATCCCAGATTTCTCCCAGAAGTGAGGACTTTTGCCCATGTAGTATCCCTATCTCTCTTCCAAATTTCAAAGGGTTGCTGCATACAAAAATGAGAGATCTCTTCATAAAAAGTTGAAAGACACTGTATAATGAAAATCATTAGGGCAACCTAAACACAGGGGTCACTGCTACCTCCCCATGTAATAAAAACAAAAACATATTGGCAAATACTACAGGTTCAAAAAACATCAACCAAAAGCACAGATTGAAGTTGACAATCTTCCTTTATGTGATTTGTCAAAGTCAAATAGAGCCCAGAATAGAATTCAGGACTAACCTGCTCTTTACCACTAAAGTAACCTTCATGCTTCATTTTGTTTTTGTATTATGTTAAAACTGCTATTTTGGTGTTGTGTAGTATAAGAAATCATCTAACTTGTCTTTCTGTCTATCTCAGGTCTTTTCTTTAACCCCCATTCAGCAGAAAATAAGAGCACTTGCAGCAGTATGTGAAAGCTTTAAGTTTGCATTGGCTATCTCTCCTTATGTTCAACTGTGAGCACAAGCATTTAGATGCAACGGTATGCCTAATTTCCATGTGCAATTACCACTAGCGCAATGTCTACTTGTGGACTCAAATAACTAATTTACATGCATAATTTTGGTAATTTTGAATGCAAATTAGACACACAATTATGACAATCAGATTTTGATATCTGATTACAAAATTACAGGTCCATAACACATACAAGAAAAGTTGTGACTTCATTACAATATAGAAATGTGAAAGAATTCAGCTGAATCTATGTATACTTTATTCAGAGCTGGTTGGGAAATGGAGGGCAAAGAAAGGGATTTTACAAACTTTTGGTAAAATACATCTTTCCGTCAAAGGCCAGAACTCCATACATACAGCAAACAGCATTCACCTGGGGAAGCAGTGGATATATACTATACCCAAGCACTCAATATACTGATGATATTTACCCTTTAAAAAAAAAAGAAGTAAATATGTTACAGGTTTATTTTAATGAAAAATTACTGATCAGTTTAAGAGGCAATAACGAAATAGTTGTTAAAGTCGTTCTACTTGAGTAAATCCACTTTTGTAATCCATTGGATTGCAGTAGCTCCACATGAGAGAGAGATTAAGACAATGTAATGGATTGAAAATACTGCCTAAGGTCCCTTCTACACATGCAGGTAAAGAAATGATTGGATCTAATGTTCGATTCACACAATTACATACTAGATCTAATCATGCCTTATTGCTGGTATACGAGAAGCCCAATACTGGGCTCCCCCTGCAATGATAGGCTCACGTGGCTGGGAGCCCCCTTTGCTGATAGGGCTCCCACCTGCAGGGACCATGTACAATGTGCAGCCAAGACCGAGAACCTCCATACCTGATAGGGCAAATATGGCACAACTAGAACTGACAGCTCTATCAGTTGCGGGACTCTGCCCCCCACAGCTGTGAGGCACTGATGTGTTATCCTAGTCATGGGGATGCCCCATGGCTGGGAGATCACAGCAGATGCAATCTTCTGGCCACTGCCTGGAATACCTGCCTCCCCCCACTCCCCACACACACTTGTGGCTGGAAGACCACAGCTGCTATGATCTCCCAACTCTGGGACTGCTTTGTGCTTCCCAGCCACTGAAAGATCTGTGGCCAAGGTCTCCCAGCTGCAGGACTGCCTACATATGTTAATTAAAACTCGGTAGAAACCAGCTATAAAGTTATTAAGCATTTTTTAGCAATAACTTTATTTTAAGGCACAATAATTAATTTGCATGTGTAGCCAGTCTAAATTTATTGCACAAATAACAAGGTAATTACACAATGATATAACGTGTAGAAAGGGCCTAATATGTTTGATGACTGATAAACAGTATGAATTGTATTAACAATATTGTACCAGAGGGAGAAAGCCAATGGAAGGAAGTAGAGCAGCACACTGACCCATAAAATCCTATTTCTTTACAAAACTAGCATGCTCCCAATAGGCATATGGGATTTTCCCACAGTCTTACTATAACCAAAGAACACATGATGGAATTTTAATTTCTCCTTTACAGATACTTCTAAAAAGTTCTGGATGAATATTGACATATAAACTACCTTGCCAAACCCACAAATTGACACCTCAATGACTGTGTAAGACTCCAGATTATACTTGGTTGAATGAGTCTGTTTCAATTTCACTTTCCATAAAAGATAGGGTAAGAACTTCTGGGCAACATGTGATGTCAAGTCAGCTTTCTCTTACTTTTCACCTTTTTAACCTTTTCTTTTCATCCTGAAGATTAATTTACTCCTTCTTAATAGTTAACTACCTAAAATAAAATTCTTCAACCTCTTTATTTTAACACAGTTATGCAATTAGGGGATAGTCTATGATGCATACAAATTCTGAATGATTCAGAGCCCTTTCCTGAATGGTCTGTGACCCAGAACTTTGATTTATATCCGGTGATGCATAATTGGAATATTTTGTGTGTGTTGGTTGGCTAAAAAAGGTGAAAGCCTTAAGTTTATGTCCTCATTCCAGGGCTAGGGAACAATTTGAAAACTGTTGTTTGAGAAGAAGACTAAAGATCTTTCATTTCATTTAGCTTACTCTATACAGAAGTGGATACCACAACTAGTTTATCGTACTTTCTGTTCAAGAGAGCAGCCAGCAACCCTAGCACTGAGTATACAAAGCAGCACCCTGCAGCAGCTCTAATCTTTAATTGGCCAAATTAATTTTGCATGCTGGGTCACTGTCAATACTTTCCTTCTTGGCAGCTACTCCCAGCTTTGTGGCCAGAATGGCACACTGATTTATTTGGCCCAAAATAAAATGGAAGAATGATTTACTGGTCTAGAAGCAATTCTTGAAGAAATTCAATGGCGTGTCTTTGTGTCAGTCTATACACTAGGTCTAATATATTTTACATGACTGTTCCAAGGTCTCCAGAAGCCTTGGTGTTTCTGTATTTAACTACCTGGCATCTATGGTTCTGGATATGAGTCTAACAGAGCTTTCACGGACATTTTTTCTAGACTCTTTCCTAGTCCATACAGACATTAGAGAGGATTTAGGAATAGACCATTTTTTGTGGTATAATAAAAGAAAACAGAAGTTGAAGAGCATATACATCAATTAAGCAGCATTGGAGTCAATTCCTCCAGGTTATGTGACCCTGCATGTGTTTGCACTGAAGTTATTAAACAAGTCTTTTACAGCAAGGTAAATCTTGAGCTTCTGAAGGTGCTTAAAGCGCCACCCAGTACAGGAAGTACTAATGGGGGCAAACAAACTTTTGTCCCAACCCTGGACATTCCAGAGCACCTGGTTGATTTTTTTTTTTAAATAGGCCACAAAAAAGGATTTTTTTTACATAAGATTTACTCATTTTTATTAGGTGAAGTCTATGATAGGGCTATAGTCCTTTCTGTACAGACATACATAAAAACAGCTATGATCTTCAGTCATGGTTGGGTATGGAAAGGGACCTAACTTAAGAACTTGTTTAGAGCTTGAACATTTCTGTGAGTAGCATCAGCTCATAGAATGAACCAGGGGCTAAGCACTGTGCTGGCATTCCCACAGAGTTCTGGTGACTGAACTGATTTACAAAATTACACATCTGAAGTATTTATTTAATCCCCATCTTGTAACTTCACAAACTTTAATATATTTATCTTTCCAGCACCCTTCTGAGGTAGGGCAATACTGTAAACTCCATTTTATAGACGAAGAACTCAGGCATACAGATACCAAGACCAGTTCTGTTCACTAAATATGCCATGCCTGGTGGCATCACTCACAAGCATACCAGGCTGCCAAGCAGAGGCTACCACCTACACCTGTACCAGTGTATTCAACCCAACCAGCATTTTGGGCATGCAAATCATCACTGAGCAACAGTTTCAATAAGCCCAGATGTAGCTATATTGCTGGTTTAGGAGGCAACACAGAACAGTGAAGAATGTCTGAGACTGCTACTGCCTGGCACAGTATGTCTACTGTGTAGACATGGCCCAAGGTCACATCAGAATCTGCAACAAAGCTGAGAACTGAGCCCTGGCATCCCAAGTGTCAGAATCTGCCAAGTGTGGTCAGAGGCAGGAGTGAAGTAGTACTGGTCATGTCAGGCCCCCTCAGTTGGATGGTCCCCGCATGCCCTGTCAGGATACTATCAGTGATATTATAGTACCTCTCCTATTAGCTGTCACCAGCTGCAGTTCTTAGTAATAAGAACTATTTGAGGTTGTTTGTTCATGAACACTAGGCACTAATGCCATGCTCCATTCAGGCAGGGCATTAGCTAAGTGCTCCGTTAAACAAGGCACCAACATAAACCATAGCTCAGTGCAAAGTATTCAGGGTCTACAGGCCCTTTTCATACATTTATCAAAACAACTTCATGTTTACCGAACCCACATCCTAGTTCTCACCCTCAAACAGCTTTAGGTGTCAGTGGGCATGTCTACATGAGCCCCTACAGTGCCATTGTTACCGTGCTGTCATTTAATACTTATTTTTCCTTTTGTCTTATTCCCATTTTATCCATAGTATTCCATCCATTGGCCTTCTGAGGTTGTACCCATCTTATACATTATTTTCTATCCATTGGTCATGTGTTATTACTGTGCATGAATAAACTGAGGCCTACTTCGGTTCAGGCTGCTAATAGCTGTCTCTGTATGATTTCCACATGCACTGGTTCATGGCTGCACCAATCCATTCTCCAGCAAGGACTATACCAAATACTAAACTAACATCTAATCACTGGACCAAGTTACCTTTTAGATGAGCTGAAACACAGAATAATGGAATCATAGAAAATGAGGATTAGAAGGGACCTCAGGAGGTTATCTAGTATAACCCACTGCTCAAGACAAGCCCATCCCCAACTAGATCATCCCAGCCAAACCTTTGTTTAGCCAGGTCTTAAAAAACTCCATGGATGAAGATTCCACAACCTCTCTGGGTAACCTGTTCCAGCATTTTATTATGCTCCTAGTAAGAATTTTTTTCCTAATATCTAACCTAAACTTCCCTTGGTGTAACTTGAGACCATTGAGCCTTGTTCTGTCATCTGCCGCCACTGAGAACAGTCCAGCTCCATCCTCTTTCAAACCCCCGTTTGGTTAGTTGAAGGCTGCTATTAAATCCTCTCTCAGTCTCCACTTCTCTAGACTAAATAAGCCCAGTTCCCTCAGTCTTTCCTCCTAAGTCATGTCCTTTAGCTCCCTCACCATTTTTTGCCCACCACTGGACCCTCTCCAATTTGTCCACATCCTTTCTGTAGCGGGAGGCCCAAAACTGAACACAGTATTCCAGATGTGGCTTTATCAGTACTGAATAGAGGGAAATAATCACTTTCCTTGGCATGCTGGCAACACACCTACAGATACGGTCCAGTATTCCTTTAGCCTTCTTTGCAACAAGGACACACCGTTGGCTCAGATTCACCTTATCATTCACTGTAACTCCCAGGTCCTTTTCTGCAGAGCTGCTGCCCAGCCAGTCAACCCCCAGCCTGGACTGGTGCATTGGATTGTTCCATTTTAAGTGCAGCACTTTACACTTGTCCTTGTTGAACCTCATGAGATTTCTTTTGGCCCAATCCTCCAATTTGTCTAAGTCACCTTGAATCCTAGCCCTATCCTTCAGCATATCTACTATTCCCCCCAGTTTGGTGTGTCACCTGCAAACTTGCTGAGGGTGCACTCTATGATATCTTCCAAGTCATTGATGTACTAGGACCAACCCCTAGGGTGCTCCACTTGATACTGGCTGCCAGCTAAACGTCAAGCCATTGATTACTACCATCTGAGCCTGATGCTTCAGCCAGTTTTCTATCCACCTTACTATCCACCTTCATCCAGCCTGTACTTCCTTAGCTCACCTGCAAGAAGGTTGTGGGAGACCATAAATCAAGACCCTTGCTAAAAATCAAGGTATATCACATCCACTAGTCTCCCCACCTCCATACAGCCAGTCACCTCATCATAGAAGGCATCAGGTTGGTCAGGCATGACTTGCCCTTGGTTAATACATGCTGACTGTTCCTAATCACCTTCTTCTCCTCCAAGTGCTTAGAAATGGATTCCTTGAGGATCTGCTTCATGATTTTTCCAGGGACTAATGTGAGGCTGACTGGTCTGTAGTTCCCTGGATCTTTCTTCTTTCCTTTCTTAAATATGGGCACTGTTTTCCCTTTTTCAATCATCCAGGGTCTCTCCTGCTTGCCATGAGTTCTCAAAGATGATGGCCAATGGATCTGCAACCTCATCAGCCAACTCCCTCAGCACCCTAGGGTGCATCCTGTCGAGCCCCATGAACTTGTATATGTCCAGCTTTTCTAAATAGGCCCCTACCTCTTCTTTTGCCACTGTTGGCTGCTCACCTACCTCCTCCCCAAAATGTGATGCCTGATGCAATAATCTGGAAGCTGACCTTGCCTGTGAAAACTGAGGCCACGAAGGCACTTAAGCCTTTTCTGCATCCTCTGTCACAAAGTTCCCTCCCTCTTTCAGTAAGGGACCCACGCTTTCCCTGATCCTCCTCTTGCTACTGACATAGTTATAGAAACCTTTCTTGTTACCCTTCACATCCTTTACCACCTGCAACTCCAATTGCACTTTGGCTTTCTTGACATCATCCCTATATGCCTGAGCAATGCTCTTATACTCCTTCCCATTTTTTTTCCAAGTTTCCACTTGTTAGAAGCTTTATTTTTGTGACTTAGTTTACTGAAGAGTTCCCTGTTGAGCCAAGCTGGTCTTCTAATATACTTGCTAGTCTTCCTGCTCAATGGAATGATTTGTTCCCGTGCTCTCAGTAAGGCTTCTTTGAAGTACAGCCAGCTCTCCTGGACTCCTTTCCCCCCAGTCTGGCTTCCCAGGGGATCCTGCCCATTAATTCCCTGAGTGAGTTTAAGTCTGCTTTTCTGAAGTCCAGGATCCTTACTCCGCTGCTCTCCATCCTTCCTTTCCACAGGATCCTGAACTCAATCATCTCATGGTCACTGCTGCCCAAGTTGCTATCCTCTGCTACTTTCCCCACCAATTTTTCCCCATTTGTGACAAGGAGGTCAAGAAGAGCATGGCCCCTACTTGGTTGCTCCCACACTTGCACCAGGAAGTTGTCCTCAAAATTCTCCAAAAAACTTCCTGGATTGCCTATGCACTGCTGTATTGCTCTCAGTAACATTGGTCTGCTGCTGAGATTTGCCTGTGCAGCCTGCACTACTACACTGGAAAAGAAAAAAAACCAAAAAAACTGATGTAGTGTGCACAACAGTCACCACCAGAAAAAATTTGTTAGGAGGTAAAAGCAAGATCTCCTGAGCAGGTTAGAAAAGCTCTCAGCAGCCTCTCTCAGCAGCTCTTGAGTACAGTGTAACCCCAAATGTTTCTGGATTATACATAGGCAGAGAGCTGCCAGATCAGTTTGAGACTGACTGCATCAGGAAAGAAGCCAACAGCAGAATAGGCAAGAGCAGAATTTCTATATTGGAATAGTAAGAGCCACAAATTCATCTCCTGGAGGGTCACCCAGTGGTGATGACATCTGCTACACTGGCATTCACATCCATGCTGTGGATTTGGATATTTTCTTATTACCTGTCCTGAACTAACCATGGCAGTTACTTGCTATAATCTCATTCTGTTACAGGGGTAGATTTATGTGCAGTAGTTTTGCATTTCAGGAGATTACAACTTAACCTCAAACCAAGCACTTTACTATGAGTAACCAGATCAAGGTTCAGCAGGCTTTAAGACTGGTTAGTAATGTTTTGAGACTCAAGGTGTTTCTCATTAGTCAAGACAGCCCTCAGAAAATGCCTGTTTTTAGCTTTCATCAATTTTTTTGACTATGGAAAAAGAATAGAACAGTTCTTCTGTTGCAAAGAACCCTGAAAGACTACAACAGATCAGAATGTTTTTGACACTACAAATTCCTGTTTGAAATCTCTAGGTTTATCTTGTGAATTATAGTGGCGTTTGCACACCTAACAGTGATATTTCACAGTACCCCACAGCAGCCATAAAAGGCTGTCACAGCACCCCAAGATGTTGAAGCACCCTAGTTAAGAATCACTACTTTGTGATATCTACAGTACTTATTAAGCTAAATTAGTCATGTGGGCCAGGGATAAGCTAGAGGCCTCTGGTACAAGTCTCAGGAGGTTGGGATTACTTGGAACCCTGCCTAGGTTCCTGCCCATTAGGGCCCTTGAATAAAGGAAAGCTGACTACAGCGGGATTTTAATAAACCCTGCAGTCTTCCCGAATTACATATATATTTATATGTACAGCCATTCACTTTGACAAAAGTAAGTATGCAGAGTTTTTATTTACCAGCCTTTCAATGATAATTTCAAACAACTTAATTGCTGCATCAGTTCTTTGGTGATTTAATTTCAGGTAATTACACAAAGAAAAAAAGACACTCACTGAAGCTATTATACACCAATTCTTGTCTATTTCTGTTATTTTAATTTACATAAGGGTAGCACTCTACTGAGTTTTAGTTATTATCACTATCTATGCATCTAAAGATACTCATTTCATCTGGAAACATTTACAGGATAATGTCTTCAATCCACGTATTGTATATTTAAAAAAGATATAAAGGAAGAATGTATACTGTGATATTGTTACTTTAAATCTGGAGTTACATTAAATCAGATTGTCATCTGAGTCCTGTGGGATAGGTTTTCATCTTTGAGAAACTCCATGTTGCAATTTACCTCTTGGCCCAAAACAACTAGAATTAAAATAGGCAGTCCCACATGTTTGTAATTTTGAAGAGAAAGTGCAGACAGTGACAGAAGAGCATCTGAACTATTTCCCACTTTTTTATTTGTGTATAACAAATTGATATGTTTCAAGGTAGCAGCTGTTTAATGCTAATGCCAAATTATAAATAATCTAGGTACTATGCAAATAAATAATACACATCTTACCTTATTCATCACATTTAAGACACACAGATTCATTTGAATCTCTTTTTTTGATGCCTAGATTAATTATTACGGGGGTTATTCCTGGTGATGAACTAGATGGAGATCAAATTGTAGACATTCTATAAGCATACATTTGTGAGGATATCAATCCATTCATACAGAACTGCACATTACTTCTGAAAATAAGTAAAGCTCAGGATGACATGGTTAAGAGAAACAGCCTCATTATGAATGAAGGACAATATACAGAAATGTAGTTTAGCCAGCTATCACATCTCAGTCCCTGCTGTATCACCTGTATACAACAAATATTCCCAAACTAATCATAATAATGATATACCATGAAATCTTTAAGTGTTTTAGAATCAAAGCCAAAATATTGCACACTGGAGGGACAATTAAGTTATGGGATGCCTGCTTTGCGTCTCAATTCAGATGTGACATGCATGTAAACAATATTTCATATCTCTGCTGCATTTGAAGTTGTAAGTTCACCTTTCATAAACTTTATACAAATCTCTGATTTGATTCAAACAGTCATAGGGAAAATGCTTCCATCAGATGCATACCACAGTAACAGAAGCCAGAAGCTTAGTTAGGTCAAGCTGAGTGCAACATTTTTACCAAAACAACATTTGATTTTTGTGGCAAGAATTTCAAACTACTGTATATTTCTAAATGTGATACCAATGTTTCTTATTTGGGAATTAATATTAATGATTTACAGGTCAAGACTGTAGTGCTGTTCCCTGAGCAGGCAGGGAATAAACCATGACTGTTAGACTCATCATTCATTTCCTTATTCCCCACCTCTCCCTGGGGAAGACACGTCCTGATCAGCGTGCCAGGGTTGAGAGGATAGAATTCACCTAGTCTCCAACTGCTGTCTGTTCACATCCAAGCCATCATAAAAATCATTAATATCTTTAATTAATATTTAGCTAACAGTTTAAAACCATTTGGAGATCCAAGCTACATAACACGAAACCGATCTATTCCCAACATTGTATGATATCCAGTATATATTTGTCCAGAAAGCTTGATCAATAGGAACCCTGCTGGTGGAACAAAGGCTATGACTTCTGAAAAAAACCCTCAAAAGGTGTGATTTATGTTGCAAAAATCCCAGCCACGACATACTGATAATAATCTGAGTCCCTGTCAGTTTTCAAACTGTTACCATTAATAAAAAAATCATTTTGAATTATCAAAAGATCCTGGAATCAAGAACTGACAATAACAATGATGGTGAGGTAACTGTGTTACCTCAGGCTCTTTTGTCATATAAATCAATAATGAAATAAGCTAAGTTATGACCCATTGTGAAAAGGTTCATTTTGGTTGGAATGGCATGAATATGGCAGAAAAGACCTCAGACTTCAGCTACTGGAAAACAGCAAAATGGTTGCATAATTTACATGACAACTGCACATTATGGGATGTAATGGGTACAGGTTCATCATTAAAGCTGAGTTTTCACTTAAAGTAAAGGAACTCCAGCCAAGTATGCCAGAGAGCAGGAATGTCTCCAAGCTCTGGGTTTTAGGTGAGCGTGCCAAAGGGTCACAGAGGAAGGGAGAGTAGAAGGACTGCAAAGTTCTAGGGAGTAGAGGCTGCATGTGTGTGCGTCTGTATAACAGTCTTCTTCTAAACATGTACCCTAGTCATGCTGCCGAAAACAGGACAATGGATGCCCAGGATTCACAGGCCTGTCCCAGAAAATATGAGACATGCTCACCCTAACTTAAGGTGAGGATTCCACTGTATTCTTCTAACTGAAGAATACTGTGGGTCTTCTCCTCCACCAAGATACAGCAAATGCTCTGAGTGCAGAACATTTACAAACCGCCCCCCCCCCCCAAAAAACACAACATTTATCAATTAATGAGTTAAAATTAATTTTAAAATGGGTCCTTAAAAAATTTAGCTACTGGTGTCAGGAATATTTTTGTCCTGGATGGTAAAGATTAAGAAAAATGAACTGGATAACAGTATCTTTAAAAACCAGTTTCTTCTCATTTGGAAGCACAAAATGAAAATGTGTTGGTGTCACCATTGAGTGTACTTAAGTATTCTGAACGTCCTAACTGCATTTATCTACCTTAACATCTCCAGATATCTTTTAGATTTAACTAACTTCTGAATTACTTGGTCTTTGTAATGCTTGTTTAAGGAAAATTTATTTGGCATATGGAATTATTTTTATGCTTGGCTACATTATACATACCAGAGCCATTCAACTTCTGAGTGGTAGAGAACCACATCCCATGCTACGTGGGCCTCTAGGTCCTCCTTCCACTGCGCACAGGTTGGGGCAGGAAGCAGAAGTTATAGGATAGAAAGGGAGCCCAGAGACCCTAGCAGCAGCAAGTGGTGGTAGTAATGGGATCCAGACAGAAGCCTCTGGGCTGGGCCACCAGTTGGAGACCCCTGTTATATACAATTAACTACAGCTAGGGAAAAAATGACATGTTTTGTAAATCTGCGTATTTAACTAAATGGTCAAAAATGAAAAAAATTCAGCAAGTCATATTTTGTTTAGAAAGGTGGCTCTCAACCAGGGTACTGCAGCCCTCTCAGCCCCTTAGCAGTATCATGATCCAGGCACTGCCACCCAGATAAAACTGCCCTACATGTGGGGGTGTGGCATATGTGCATACTCCTCTTGCATTAGGGTTCTCTGACAACCTTCAAGCAGACAGAAGAGTTGATACATGCTGTAGCTCTTCCTGGTTCAACCCCACCCACTCTACTCCCAGACACAGAAACATACAGAATAGTTGCACCTGTCCTGCATGCTTTTGTTTCTGGGAGAGGCCATGTATGGTTAGACCAGGAAGGGCTGCAATATAAGCCAGCTCTCATGCCTGCTTGAGGCTTAAGAGCAGAGAACCTTAATGAGGCAGGAGAACCTACATGTGCCTCAGCCCTTCCTGGTGTGTCAGCAGGTGCATGGGGCAGTTTTAACTGGTCACAGTGGCACCTGGTTTAGAACTGAGCACAACAGGTTTTCAATTTCAGATGCCACCACATTCAAAAAGTACATGGTATGCTGAATCTCAGAAGTTTGAGAACTACTGGTTTATAGTCTGAATAGAAGGTTTTGATTCAAAATGACTTTGTGTTTCAAAAATATTTTCACTTCCATTTAAAAAAAAAGATATTTCCAAATAAAATATTTTGTTTCAGGTGAAATGTCAACTGTAAATGGAAACAAAATTAGCCCCTTTGTGATTACTCTGAACAAAGTGTACCGAAATATAGATACTGTTTCTGTATTGACATCTGTCCTACTGTTTTGAAATGAAGAAGAAAGACTCCAACATGAAATGAAAGAAACATTAATAGCTTTACTTAAAGTGACTTTCCACAGTAGAAAACCTTCATTTACACATATATACAGAGCAAACAGTTTTTTAGTAAATGCTAAGGACATATAAAGTTTGGGATACTGATCCTACAACAAGTAAATCATGTTCAGAGTTACTAAAACATCTGCTTCCCTCACTATGGTAAAAAGCCATAATTAGATAACTGAAGTAATTCTTCATTTTTGCTTCTAAGGAGGTTGCTCATCTGTCCCACATAAGAAACAGGAATGTGAATCTAACAGGATACAGTTAGCAAGAATTTTAAAACGTTTCTTAAAACAAGGCCAACATAATACTAATTTTCAATATTAGCACCGAGCTAATACAATGAGAGATGTATTAGAAATGGTTATAAAGTACACAAAAACAATGCTAACAGAATAATGCAGATTAAAAATCAGTTTGCACAGCATATTTTAAGTATATAGCATTTGGTATAAATCTTTCGATATACAGTTCCAGTAATAAATGTTGCATCAGGAAAATAAAAGACCTGGTAAGGCCATTTGTCTGACACCATTAGAAAATAAAAATGATACAAGCAACCTATTAAAAATTCACTGTTTCCCAAGAGTTACCACAGATATGCCCTTTGTCCCATATTTGGAAAAACTGTGGCCATACTGAATATCATTATATGGCAACATCTACCCAATGCTGGTTTTAATTGTGGAACTGTATTTAGCTTATTGGGAATACCATATTTGGTATCTCAATAAGTTTCAAAGAATATAAAAGTTATTTTTAGGTTTTATAGGGTCCTGCTACATGTTACATTTATGTCACAATTCAGGCATTAATTGTGGTGTGAAGAGCAAGGGTGCTACACACGAACCAATTTTAGATGCCCTAAAATGGTATATCAACCATAAAAAATGTTCCATATATACTGGAAAATATTTTTATGGAGGGTTTATATGGTGCTTTAATCTGACATATAGCAGGTGTGTCTACACATGCAATTAATGCAAAGCAATAAACTCTGGTGCTTATCACAATACAGTGTATTGCTCCCAGATGCACCGTTTAAAATTTGTGCCTAGGACTGCAGTATGTTGAGCCAGGTTGGAGCAGCCCCGCCTGGCAGGAGATCTGGGGGTTAGCCTGCCAGCCTGGGGCTGCTCCTGCCCAGCTCAATATGTAGGGGGGTTGTCTGGGGCACGAGGGTGCTCCAGCATGGGCCTAGCTGGCAGGCAGCCCCCACCCTGAAGCACCCTCATGCCCTAGCCAATCCCATCTGCCTCTACACATGCATTACTGTGCATGAAAAAACTCCAC
The DNA here is from genome assembly GCF_001723895.1 of Crocodylus porosus. Lineage (NCBI taxonomy): Eukaryota > Metazoa > Chordata > Crocodylia > Crocodylidae > Crocodylus > Crocodylus porosus. Next base: position 23,351,855 of record NW_017728917.1, read on the forward strand.
AGTGGGATAGTACTTGTAAATACAAGTACTAACCTACTGTGGTGTTTATTAGTTTCCTTCAGCCTAATGGGGCTGCATGTATAGACACCGAGACATTTAATTAGGCAGCACAGCTAATTAGGCAGCTCCACAGTAAACGTCTTGTGTAGATGCACCCAGCACATCAGGAGCTGCCCGAGGGTTTGGGCCAACAAGCTGATTGTCAGTCCCAGCCTTCAGACCATCCAGGGGAATCAAACTGACTAGGGCAATTGTCAGCTCTGGACCTGGGACCATACCAGCAAACACTAGGCTGTAGGCACCCAGCTTTCAACCTGCCAGTGTAGGTGGAACTCAGGATCATAATCATGATTTTAGGCTGGACACGATTTCCCTACACTGGCAAGGACAAAGGGGACAACTTAGGTTGGGATCCCCTAATCCCAAAATTTTGCCTCCTGACATGCAAGTGTGGGAAGAGGCATTTACTTGAAGGACTTCATGATTTTTCTCTTTGAAGCCATACCAGCCTATGTATTCAGACTTGATAAGTGAAGCTATAACACTTATCCAACAGCCTTCAATATGTTTTTCAAAAGATTTGCCCATCTTTCACCTGTTCTGATGACTTGTCAGAGTTGTGTGTATTGGTGCTTAAAAGTATAAAAACCAAATAAAAATATTTGCAACAGTTGGTCAAAAAATATAATGGGAAATTGTACTTATCTGCTACTGGTTTTATTATGACATTTCTGCTGTCATGTAAACAAAGACCAGAATACATGCGTTCACCAGTGAAAATGCAGAAGCTTATCTATGTGACACGTAAAAGGAATTTAACTATCATCTACTTTTACATGAAAACAAAATTGTGCTAAGAGGCAAACTCACTTAGACATGAACACAAACTTGTTTCACACAAGACAGAGTTTCCAGTCAGAAAGTTTGGGGCTGGCCCTAGTAGAGGTGAAATTAACCATTTAGTGTAGTGATTTACATCTTTTAAATGTATTGTGTTTCCTGCTAATCTTTTTCATTCAAAAGTTCTTTGAAATAGTATGGATGAGCAATTTTCAGTTTATGAGTTACTTAACAAGAGGCTTGCTTTGCTGGTTAATTATTTTTGTCGTGTGATAAGTCATTTAAGTCACGTGTAACTGGGTACACATACTCCTGACTAGGTGTCTAATGCTTCCTAAAGAGGATAACAACACACAACAAAATGTTCCTCCTAAAAATGAAACCAAATTGTATTCTACAGCAGAACCAAGAAATCAAATGGTAGTTTATTTTGCTACAAAGCTTACTGTGACTTTGACAGCTGAATTTGCTAACACTTTTCTTTCTGGCAAAATTACTTGCCTTTGAAATATCTGAGTACAGCTGATAGCTTACCAGCCTTATTTCTCTTTAAAAAAAAACAAAACACATACTGTGCCCTACAACAGCTGCTGCATTTGAGAGATTCTGAAAGTTGCCATTAAGCTTATTCTGGTTTGGCTGGAAAATTCAACTATTGCTTGTCTTCGTAGCAGATAAAACTGCCTTTGAAGTACATGATTGCTGCTGAAAAGTCTAGCTCCAATCTCTTTCCACAGCTCTTGGTTAAGGGCAGTGACCACACTTTCAAACTGAGGATCAGAACTTCAGACAGATTCATTGGACTAGGTCAACTGCCTCACAGGTTTTACCCTCTTCGTCCCAAGGTGTGATTTTTGCCTGAAACTCATTCCTGCAGGAAAGGGTGCCTTTGAGAATGTGTTTGTTTGTAGGCGAGAGGCAGGTAAATGCCAAACTTAGGCAGTCTAGAATCTCAAAGCTGCATTAGGGATACTTTCTCTCCAAAACATCAATTAATTATACTCTGCTGAATGTTCAACAGAAATCATGGAAGATTTTTAAGGCATGAATGTGACCACCACTTCTGCAACTTGCATGGTTTCATGTTCTAAAAGGTTTGTTCCTAGTATCAAGAAAGCAGGGACTTTTGCCAAACCATTCAACTTCAAACACAGCAGTCCAAACAAAATACCTTATATGATTATGATTTCATATTTAACATATGAATATCTGTATATGTGGTTCTTGACAGAGAAAATAAAGCACATTCACATCCTGTGATCTTGGATGACACTTCAGTAAGAATATTTGGCTGAAGTGTTTCGAAAGGGCCTTAGATGCCCAAGTCCTGCTGAAGTATCCACCTTTTTTCATCCCTGTTCCCAAAGAATAAATTCAGATGCATTGTCCTGAAGGTACAGCAACTGCTCAAAACAGCTAAAATTTTTGATATTTTGACCAGTTATTAAATCTGTGTATTAATAGGTTTTTTGGATATTTTTCTCTAAATACCTCACCCACAAACATTAAAGTCAATAAAAATCTTTCCATGAATGTCAGTAGTTTGATTCAGGCCCCACGTGATTTTTCTTGCATGGACATAGCCCAAATGTTCTGTATGCAGACTTACAAATACATCAGACAATTCAGCAAGCCAAGTTTGTAGTTCTGCATCTCAAGGGCCTGTGAACAAAATAGTCATGATAGCCGTCACTGCTCACTGGTTTTCTTTATCTTCATTTAATGTAAACCCTTGAGCCTCATTATTGACGACAACATTCCTGTGCCTGAAAGTATTTAAGCAAATACACTGTTTAACATGTTAGGAAACCTAAAATAAGATTTTTTAAAAAATACAATAAGATTATTTGCAGGAACTACAACCTGAAAGTAAAGTGACAAACTATGTGCTGGCATATTAAGACTACTTGCAGATTACACATGCTACATATCTCAGCCTTACTCTGTAATTCTTGACTTTCAGGAAAAAGAACAATAATTAACAAACCTGGCTTTAGCTGGCAAAAAGTATTATTAATTATGGTCTCAAAACCTGGAACTTTTTTATTTAACTTTAAAAAAGCATGCAGAAACCGATTCCAGATTACAAAATGGAATTCTGCCAAATGTAAATTGCCGTGGCATATTCCAAAGAATGAAATGTGAAATTGCACTTTGCTATTTTGAATAAATAATGTTCATAATATTTGAGCATCATCTGGGTGGCATAAAAACTTTTTGATCAATTAAATTAAAATGAATCAGACAAAGTAACACATGGACATGTGGTAAATGCATTTAAATCAGTTGCAGAGTGATGGGAAGTTTTACAGTAGGATTAATTCCAGATATTACATCTGGGCAGTATTTTTTTTTAATCTTCAATACTAGATCTAGGACTTACACAGTTTCCACATGGCTCATTAGATGTACCCACAATAAAGTAAATGTTCAGGAAACTCAGTCACAATTCACAAATAAGAATCTTGGAAACTAGATGCATAAAAATAATGCCAGTTTTTACCATTTCATATTGTAAGAAATACCCAGTAGCATAACAGGAGGGAGAAGGAGGCAACCAGAATAGCAGTACAGAGCTGCCCTTCTCCACCTTTTAAACAGTCATTTTGATCCTCTACAGTTCAAAAGGGAAAACTCTGATTTTTGTAGAGAAAGTTATCCATACTGCTTCCATGAGGAATAGGTCCTACAAAAGCACACTAATAATGTAAGTGATTGTGAAGGACTGTTTCTGGGTTAACCACCCACCTCTCTCACCTGCCATGCCTTGATGATGCATAATTATGGTGTTAATTAGGTGGGAGGCTGCCCATTTCCTGCACCCATGCCAGAGGGCATTATCTGCAGCTCCAACCCTCCCCTACACTGCAGCCCATGCCTCACAGATGGCATCTAAGTTCTTACAGGTCCACACTGGGCCCATAACACTCTGCTCTGAACACCAATCAGACCCCTTCCCATCAGGCAGCCTACTTCATTCTGGGCTGTCAAGCTACCTGCACTCTTCCCCCTCTCAGGTGTACCCCCTCCCCCCAGGGACCTTTGGCCACACAGGCCCTGGCCTCATCTCCAAGGCCAGTCAGAACCCTGGGCCCCTGGCTCTGGGGGTCCCTCATGGTGGGCCCCAGCCCTTTTGACCCTTCTGGTCCTGACCCCAGTGGAGAGTGCCTCAAGGCAGGCTTCTGAGCAACTAGCCCACACTCTTACATGGGTATGCCTTCTCAGGCACTACTATGGTGTTACCCACCTGGTTCTGGGGGCTGGGGTTATTAAGGCACCCCAACACACCTTTCACCGGGGTGGTAACTGGTAGTGGTGTGCAAAATGGGTCGTATTCAATTAAGATTATGATTCAGCTTGAATCAGGGACAGTGATTCAATCCATTGATTTAGATAACTGTCCCCAATTTGATTCTGAATCTGAAGATTTGATGCCGATTCAGAGAATTAGCGATTCCACCATAGAAACAGCTTTAAAGTGTTTTTTCTACATACCTCAAGGTACCAGGTGTAGCTCATGAATGCTGTGACGCTGGTGCGGATGGAGCATCCCACAAGTGCGCCCCTCCCCCTATGTACTCTGTGACAAACCCAGAAGCAGACTGGAAGTACTTCAGGTGCACTTCTGGGTCTACCAGGGAGTGTGCCAGGGCCTGGGGAGCATGCCAGGGCCCCCCCCAGACCCAGGAGGTATGAATCACCAACCTGAGAGAATGCAGGGGCCCCACCACACACTTCCTGGTGGACCCAGAAGTAGACTGGAACAGCTTCTAGTCCACTTCCAGTTCTGCTGCCAAGCATGCTGGGGACCTGCCCCCCCATGCACTCCTGTGGGATGCTCCATCTGCCCCAGCATCACAGCATTCATGAGCTGCCTAGTACCTTGAGGTATGTAGACAGAGCTTTAAATGTTTTTTATGTCCAAATGACTGAATTTTTCCAAATCGATTCAGAGGGTTCCGATTCAATTTGGAGAGATTAGAGGGTGTCCTGGGTTGATTTGGACTCAGAGATTTGGCCACTGAATCGGGCCAAATCTCCACCAAATTAAATCAGGGATCGAAGCTTCATACAAGTCTAGTAACTGGCCTGGCATTTCCTGCGGGCTCCCACATCACAAGGAGCCCCACCAGGCCACCCATCCCCAGCAGGGTGCAAGTTTAGGTCGTGCACAGGACCATGAGCCTCCTCCATCCCCATAGCCCCAGCCCATAAATCTCCAAGCTGTTCCTGAGGCTCAGCTCTGCTGGCAGATACCTCTCCCAAGGCTGCCATCAGCAAATTGCCGCTTCACCCTATAAATATCCTGGGTCTCAAAATGGCTGCTGTACTCAAGGATCTGGCTGCTGCCTGCTCCAGCCCTTAAAGTGGCAGGCACCAACAGTGCCCTGCCAGAGAGGGAATGGGGGCTGTGGCCAAGCTGCCTAGTGCAGTGCAGCAGCCCCATCCCAGGTTGTGGGGTGGCACAAGCTTCCCCTCCTCTTTCCTCCAGCCTGCGCTGGGGCCAGACACACTCTGCCACCACCTGCATGAGATGGAGCCGCTGCACTCTGGCCCACTCAGGACGGGAACAGACAGGGCCCACTTTTTTTCCACTTTTTGTGGGAAGTTTTTATATTTCAAAGAGGGCAATTAGCACATCCGCAGGCTAAGCTTCATCTAGTCTCCAAAAGCAGCTAAGGGGTTTTCTTCCCCTGCTCCCCACAACCCACCCAGAGGCAGGCATTATCTCTGCTTCCCAACAAAGCAGGAAGACAGACAGTTTTATTGCACTGGAGAGATTTGGACAATGACATACTGGTTTCCTGATTTTGCCCATTCTGCTTCCCCTCACTGCCAAGGCACAGCCCCCACCCAGCACTGCTGCTGCCCTTTACTCCCAACCCACTGACCCCAGCCCTGCCAGTGCCTCTCACTCCGGACCCCCAGCTCCCTGCCCCCGCCCTTCCAGTGTCCTTCATTCCTGATCTGCAGCCCCTTGCCCCCCCCAGCCCTGCCAATACCCCTCACTCCTGGCCTGAAGCCTCCTGTGCCCCCAGCCCTGTGAGTGCCCACCCTGCACTGCTGTCCCATAGCCCCTCCTGCCCCCCCAGACCTACAGGAGGGCCCCTTGCTTTTCCCTGTGCTTCCTGGGAGTTCCCCACTGCCCTCAAAGGCAACCCCTGCCCCCCCTGCCTTGTAGCAGCTCCAGCCTCTGCCCCCTGTGGAAGCAGGAGAAGGGAAGGAGGGATGATCAAAAGCCATAAATAAATAAACAAATAAATAAGCAAACAATCAAGCAGAAAATAACAGTGGTGCCTAGTGCCCAAAAGTACGAACTACAGAAATAGCCCAGCACCACCTTGTGGCAAAGTAAGGTCTTTGAGTCACTTGGCATTTACATACTACTAATCCATAAATATGATGATGTAACTGGCAGTGATGCAAACTAACCTATGTCCAAGCAGTTTTAGTTTGATGCACCGCAAAGACTTTTAAAGCAGCAGGAAATCCTGCTCATGCAAACACAAATGCAGTTGCATTGGTGTAAATGGGAAATCTCATGTCTTGTACAAACACCCAAAGACACCAATGAGGAGAGAAAGCTCTTCTTGACTTACTGCTCACAAACAGGAAGGAATTGGTTGAGAATGTAAAGGTGGAAGATAACTTAAGTGACAGTGGGCATGTCTACATGAGAATCTAACTGCGCAATAGTTGGATAATACTGTGCAGTAACGCATCACAGCACCAGAGTTAATACACTACTGAGCAGTATTTTTAGGTTACTGCACAGTAGCATCACTAAAAAGGTGTTTGGCAGTGCTACTGTGCAGCAACTCTGATTACTGTGCAGTATTAAATAAATGTGCAACAGTGTCTCATGCAGATGTGCCCAGTGACTATGAAATAATTAAATTCAAGAGCCTAAGGAGTGGAAGGGAAAAGAGTAGCAGAATAAAGACACTGGACTTCAGAAAAAACAGATTTAGCAAATTCAGGGAACTGGTGGATAAGATCTCCTGTGAGGCAAATCTGAGAAGGAAAGAAGTCCAAGAGAACTGTCTTTACTGTAAGGAGGCCCTCTTAAGGGTGCAGGAGCAAGCTGTCCCATTATGATGCAAGAATGGGAAGTTCAACAGGAAGCTAGACTGGCTAGACAGCAATCTTGTCAACGACTTGAAATACAAAAAGGGAATCTTCTAGAAAGTGGGAACTTGGCCACAGTAGTAGGGAAAAGTATAAGAGTATTGCACCAGCACACAGGGAGAAAATTAGGGAGGCAAAGACACAACTTGAGATACAACTAGCAAGAGTCATAAATGACAATAAGCATGTCAAAAGTAAGAGAAAGACCAGAGAAACCAGCAGTCCCTTATGGAATAAAGAAGGCTATCTAGTTACAGATAATTCAGAGAAGACTGAAGTAATTAATGACTTAATTGACTTCAGTTTTCACAAATAAAGGGCAGCTACTAGATACAGCTACCAGAGTGCAATTGGCAGCAAAGATAGAGAAAGAGGGGGAAAAAAAGCCTAAAGAAGTAGAAGAACAGGTTAGGAATTATTTGGAGAAGTTAGATGTTTTCAAGTCAGTAGGGTCAGATGGGATGCAACCTTGGATACTGAAGGAATTATCTGAGGTAGTTTCAGAGCTATTGGCTATCCTCTGATAACTCATGGGGCACATCCATACATGCGAGCATGTTCACTTGCAGCAGCTGAAATAGAAGCGGTGCAAATTTGAGCTTGGGCTTTTGCCTCAGCACACATGCTTGGACATGCACTTCATTGTGGAGCATATTGTACCACTTGGAGGCAAAATAACCCTGCTTGGCTGCTCCCAGATCTGCAACCAGGGGGAGCTAGAGACGGGGGCCAGCACCTCTGCAGTCCCCAGCAATATAAAAAAGCTGCCCTGTCCTGATCACAGCAGTACAAAAACCTGCCGTGGCCAGCAGCTCAGGGTTACTTGACCTCAGGAGCTTCTGGGGCCCAGGCAATTGGTATCTGGGGACATTAGCCCCTTGTGTCAGCTAGACTGCTGAGGCATCATCCCGAATTCACTTTTTAAAATACCCCCCAAAACCACATTTTTCCACAATTAGAACTAAAGCGAACGAGAGAGAAAGAGACAAAGTGGGACTGATCAGATGGGCAATGTTTTATTGCTATATTTACAACGTTGAAGAAATTTGGAAGCCTACCAGTGTCTCTAGTATCATAATAAAATAAATCCTAAATACCTATATGTTTTAATGTTTGCTTTGGGTTTCCTTATCACATGGTGGGTGTGTGATGGGGAGATGTGGGGGGATGAGTCACTATGTGGGTATGTTTGGGGGGACTGAGGGTGAGGGGACTGCTTAGAATGGGTGGGTCCCCAGCATGAATGCTGCATGCCCCTGGTGGCTGGTGGGGTATGGTGGTACTGGCGGCGACAGGAGCATGGTGGCAGTGGTAAGTGGAGAGCTCCCGCAAACACCACCGGCACTATCAGCAGTGGGGGGAGGGGTGGCAAGCAGCAAGCACCCACAGACACCTGCAGCAGCAACAGAAGTGGCCAGTGGTGATCACTGACTGACTACAGACACCACTGGTGGTGAAGGGGGGTGGGTTGCAAGCGGCAACTACCTACAGGCACCACTGACAGTGTGAGCAACACCTTTTTTTGAGGAGATGCACTGCTAAGTTCAGGGGGTGCACATGCACCCCCTACACATTGCCAATGGTCCCCTGCCCCCCACAGGACACAGCCCCCCCACAGCACATGGACTACCCTGCCTGCAGGATCCCAGGACCTCCCCCCCCAGAGTTTACAGCTCCCCCCCTATCCCTCACTGGTCTCAAGCTTCCTGTTCATTCCCCTGCTCTTCTCCAGCCTCTGGAGGTTGTTCTCCTGTTCATTTCCAATCAGGAGGCTGAAGAGAATAGGAGAATTAACAGGAGGCTCATTTCCCTCCCATCCCCATTGGTTCCCCATTCATTCCCCTGCTCTCCCCATCTCCTGTTCATCCCCACACACACACCCTTTGGTCATTCCCCCAGCTCCCTGCTTGCTCTCCCAGGACATCCACCGGCAGTAGCAGAGAATGAGCAGGAGGCTGGAGGAAGCAGGGGAAGTCTCCAGCTTATCTCCAGGGGCTTGTCTTCAGCATCCTGCTGGTCTCTAGCCCCCCGATCCTTTCCTTGATGTCTCCAGCCTTGGGAGGTTGAAGAAAGCAGGGGAACCAGCAGGAGGCTGGAGACATCTCCTGGGGACATTCCCCTACTGTCTCCAGCCCCCTGTTGCTTCCCCTCCTTGTCTCCAGCCTTGGGAGGAACCAGGGGGCTGGAGACATTCCCCTGCTGTCCCCTGCTCTCCCCAGGCTGGAGGCAGAAGGTGAAGGAGCAGGGGGCTGGAGGCAGCAGGGGTATGTTTCCGAGCCTGTCTCCAGCCTCCTGCTCATTCTCTGGTACTGCCAGTGAGTGTGCAGGGGCTGGGAGAGCCAGCAGGGAGCTAGAAGAACAAATGGGGCAGGGAGAACTAACTGGGGCTGGGGTGATGAATGGGGAGTGAACCAGGAGCTAGAGGAATTAACTGGGAGTAAGGAGAACAAATAAGGGGTGGGGGAAGGTCCCCTCCTGCGTCCTCCAGCCCCCCAACCCCCTGCTTACCTGGAAAAAGCTGGGTCCTGGTCCCCGGAGCTTGCACTGCTGCCTGCCCAGCATGGGCAGGCATCATGCTTCAGGGCCAATCACAAAGATATTCCGGCACGCTGAAGGACTAAGCCTCCAGTTGCCTCAGGGAATGGTCTGGGATCATGCCCCGATTCATTTTTTTCCCCTGGGTTTTTGGTCTAATTTTGCTCCCCTGCTGCAAATTTGCAGTGGGGGGAACATTTTTTTGTTCCTGCATGTGCCTCTTGCAGTCTTTCAAATCCCTTTGAGATGCTGCAAGAGGCACATGCAGGCTCATCTGGACGCACTCATAGAGGTTGAGTGAGGGCTCATATGACCTGAAAAGGGCAAGAATAGTGCCCATCTTTAAGAAAGGAAAGAATGTGAATCCTGGAAATTACAGACCAGTCAACCTGACATCAATACCTGGAAAGAGCATGAAGCAGGTCCTCAGGGAATCTGTTGTGAAGTATATAGAAGAGAAAAAGTTGATCAGGAACAGACAACATGGATTCACCAAGAGCAAGTGATGCCTGGCCAACCTCATTTCCTTCTTCAACAAGGTGACAGGCTTTGTGGATAGGGAACCTATCTACTCATTTCCTGAATCTGTTCTGATATACCTTGATTTGAGTATGACTTTTGACATGGTCTCCCATGACATTCTTACTAACAAGCGAAGGACATACAGACTAGATGAAAGTACTGTATAGTAGATACGTAATGGGTTGGATCATCCTGCTACAAGTAGTCATCAGTGATTCAGATTCTAAAAGTTAGGTCTAAGTTCCTCATCAGTCTGTCCTGGGTCCAGTATTGTTTAATATCTTTGTTAATGATTTGGATAATGGGACTAAGTACACACTTAGCAAATTTGAGAATGACACCAAGTTGGGTGGAGTTGCAGATACTGGAGGGCAGGGCTAGGATCCCGAATGACCTGGACAGACTAGACAAATGGTCATATGAGATTCAAAAGACAAGTCCTGAACTTGGGACATAATAAATTTCATGCACAAATACAGACTGGGGAATACTTGACTAGGCTGCTCTACTGAAGATAAAGACCTAGTTGTGGTTCGACAAGGACAAGTGCAGGGTGCTGCACCTGGGGAGAGGGAACCAGCATATGGTTATAGGTTAGGGGCTGACCCTCTTGGCAGCACAGAGGCAGAGAGGGATCTTGGAGTCACGATTGACTCCAGGATGAATGAGTTGCCAATGTGATGAAGCAACAGGCAAAGCCAACCACACCCTGTCATGCATCAACAGGGGCATCACTAACAGGTCCAGAGAGGTCTTGCTGCCCCTCTATGCAGCGCTGGTCAGGCCACAGCTGAAGTACTGTGCCCAGTTCTGGGTGCTGCACTTCAAGAGGGATGTGGAGAACGTGGAGAGGGTTCAGAGGAGGGCCACTTTTATGGCTGGGGGGCCT
>NW_017728917.1:23362939-23416397 GCF_001723895.1 Crocodylus porosus
TAGGCTTCCCAGAGAGGTGGTGCTCTCACCTTCCCTGGACATCTTCAAGAGGAGACTGGATAGGCACCTGGCTGGGGTCTTATGACCCCTGCCACCCCCAGTACTCCTTCCTGCCCATGGCAGGGGGTCGGACTAGATGTTCTGTCTAGGTCCCTTCCGACTCATTGATTCTATGATTCTATGACCTGGACCATAAGCCAAATCTGAGCCAAAATTGTGCTCTTGTTGGGGAAAAAAGGCCAACAACATACAGGTTTGTATTAATATGAGTGTCACTTGGAATCAAGGATGATTTCACTCTGTTCAGCAATGGTGAGGCCTCACATGGAGTATTGTGTCCAGTTTTGGGTCCCACATTTCAAAGACAGACAGTTTGGAAAGAGTCCAGTGCAAAGGAACAAAAATTCTTACTGGCTTCTTTTGTAGAATCATATAACTGAGCAGAAACCTATGCAGGAGAATCCAGTGTAAGGCTGAAACCCACTCAGGGATACTGTAGTTTGGTTTGTTTTTTCCCCCCTGAGAACGTATGCCATCCTTTCCATTAAAATGGGACAGATCTAACTAGAAATCTATAAGTAACTGAAGACACCTTCAAATTTCTCATTCAGCTCTACAAACCTCTCCACTGTCTGGCAATAAATAATACTGCAGCCACTGGAGTTTTCTAATACTGCAAGGGGGTATATCAATTTGCATGACAAAATTACAACTGGTACAGGCATCTAGGAGAACTTTGTTCACTTTCTTAGCCACAAAATAGCTCTATGCTTTAGTTATTGCTTGGTTCAAAAATTATTTCAATGAAAGTAATTTCTCAAAAATAAAGTTGTTCAAGTAAGAAAACTCTAGACGTCTCCAGATATACCATGAAAAAACATTCAGTGTTTCTTCAGACTTCAGTATTCCTTTCACATTGCTCTAATACTTTTGTCATCTTTGGCCTCAGCAGCTGTTCTGCCAGATAACATGTATGGATCTAGTCTACTGTATTATTCTGCTTGTTCAGCCCAATCATCAGACCCAAACAAATGACAGTCTTTATAGCAGGCCACATTTTGTTTTATGAGAATGCTTTCACAATTAATCTGCAGGCTATTCACTGGTCTGATTACTATGGCATCAAGTACTAATTAACAAGTACGTAATGAAATAATGTAGCATTAAACCTTTCAGTAATTTGTCATTGCTCATTTTAACTACATTTGGCAAAAGCAACAAGTTTTAATGCTCAAAAATAATTAAAATCAACAAGCAAGCTAAAAAAAAGCTATGAACAGGGCTTGCTATTTTCTTAGGGTATCAAAAGAACAGTCACAGATGCATTTAAAGAAAGATGTCAAGAAAGGAAAACAGTAGATTAAAAGGACACGTAATACTCTCATTATTAAATAGTTGTCAGTCTACTTATCTAGTACATCAAGTACATCGACATAGAGAATATATTTAATGCTAAAACTTTTTTTTCATAAGCAGTTGCTGTTATAAAGACAGCATTCACATATTTTTGCTTGTGACCCTATTTTTTTTTATTTAGATTTTTTTATACCAGTTCCATCTTCATAGCTTCTAAAGTACTTTTTTTTTTCTATTTTAGGTTTAGAGGGAGGGGTAGTGGGTTCCTTTAGATACCTTTAGATACCACTGTCATATACCAAATGCTGGAATGTGCCTACAGTTTAATATTCTGATTCTCTGTACTGTACATAATCAGTAATGAAAACACAAAGTTTGCAGTGTAGCTTATAGTCCATAAATTTATGTGCAGTTCATTTAAATAAGGCTAAAAACACTTGTTCATGAAGTCAATAAAGAAGTGGAGCTGTCCTTAAAAAATTAAGAGGCACTGAGCCTGCTTGAAGATCTGCCATTATCACCAGAATGAGGCTCAATTTAAATGCTGATGGACAGGCTAAGCAGAGCAGTGCCACTTCGTTTCTAAGCAGCAGCACAGCATGGCATCTTGCTAAGAACATCTGTCAAGGTTTCTGACCCACAGAAGACCTTGTAGCCTCTTTCCCAACCTCATTCATGTGCTGCTGCTCTGTTCCAGACATCCCCTGTCTGTAACAGCTGCTCAGTGCTTACTTCAAAATTATGCAAGTGTGCATGGACCAGAGATGGCCAGGTAGGACAAGGAGGGAGGCAGGGAAGCCAAGATAGAGCTGCAAAGCTGGAAGTGTGGTCATGGAGGGAGAGAGGGCAGGATGATGCTAAGGCTGGTCCATGTGCAGGCACTGGAGAATGACATGGATCTGGCACTGTGTGAGCAGAGGGGAATGATGTAGATGTGGTCCATGTCCCCAGTGGGTGCCAATTTCTGCCTGCACTAATACAGGATCTCCTCTGGGCATGGGCCAGAGCCCTGGGTCAGGATGCAATGGGATCCCAGCAACTTGCCTGTGAGAGATGTGTTGTGGGGGCTCTGTTGTCGGGTAGGGCATATCTGGGTTCCCACAATAGGGAAGGAAGTTTAGGCTGCTGTGTAGTAGGGCTGTGTGAAGCTTTAGGTGGTGATTCAATTTGGAGGAGATTCAGCTCAATTTGGTGGCCGAATCTCTAAATCCAAATCAAATCAGGGGACCAATTTAAGGGTCGGAATCGATTCAAAGTTCTCCAAATCTTCAGAAAAGATTCTGAGAGCTTTGATGATTCAGGCAATCCCCAGTGGCTGCAGCATGGAGCTGCAGCCTGGACTTAGAGCTGGTAAGAATTAAGGGTGGGGGAGGGGGGAAGGGGCCCATGGGGGGGACCCCTGGCAGCCACCCTGACACCCCCACTGCAACAGCCCCCCTGACTCCTGCCTGCTGCCCCAGCCCTCCCATTGTTGTCCCCCCCTGCTCCAGCTTGGTACTTTAAAGAAAAGCCCCAGTGCTCACAGGGTGCTGCCGGGTGGGGGGGTCAATCCCTGCTGTGCCCCATACTGCATGGGGGGGCTCTGCCACAAGTCCCCCTACCCCCTCAGCCTCCCCCATGGGTGCTCTGCCTGGACCAGCTCTGGCCCTTTAAGAAAAAAAAAACCCAGAGAAAAGCCCCAAACTCACTGCTCCTGCAGCAGCCTTGGGGCTTCAGGGGCTTGTACAGAAACCTCCCCCCATGTGATGCAGGACAGTGCAGGGATTGATCCCCACTGGCCGGAGCGATGAGTCCTGGGGGGGGGTTTCTTAAAGGGCTGAAGTGGGTGGGGCTCCCATGGGGGGGCTGACAGAACAACGGGGGGTCGGGGGAGCCCCCCATGCAGTGGGGGGGCAGCAGGGATCACGCCCTACCCAGCAGCACCTGGAGAGCTCGGGCCTTTTTTTTTTTTTCCTAAGTGCCAGGAGCTAGGGCAGCCATTACCAGGCTGGGAAAGGGGTGGGGAATGGGCCTGGTGTGGCTGATTGAGAGATTCAGCTACTGCCAAATCTCTGAATGAGATCTGTCTAAATTGAATCAAGATAGTGATTCGAATCACCAAATTGAATCACTGTGCCCTGAATCAGCCGAATCCAAATCCAAAACGAATACTAGCTGCTTCATACAGGCCTACTGTATGTAGTGCAGCTCAGCTGGCATGGGACCCCACTGCCATTCTGCTCCATGACAGGGGGTGGGAGGTGGGATCTTGTTCTGAAAGGCTGCCTGCACAGCCCGGATGATGGCTTTCTCCCCACTCCCCAAAAGCTGTAGCCACATCTGTGGATTCTGGTATACAGCACAGAGGTTGTTTCCTGCCATGCTTTGACCCTTCCAAGATCAGGGTGTGAGCTCCAACCATCCTCCTTGGTCTGCCTTTTCCCAGGTAGAAAGCTGGTGGATTCAGCCAGTGCCAGCTGCTCACAGACCCCAGGACTCCAGCCCAGCCAGCTGTGCCAGCTGCAAGGGGCCCTTTCAGAGCAGAGCACCCCAAAAGCTCCATATGAGGGGGAGGCAAGTACTAGCTGGGGGGCAGGAGTCAAAAGAGAGGAGAGAAAGGTGCCTTCACTCCAATGTACCCTTAGATCACAAAGGGGTCTCTGCAGGTAGTCACTGCCCCACCCCTCTCTGCTGACCCAGTGCCCACAGACTCTGAAAAGGGGCTGCACTTCTTTATGTGGCTTCCCCACCCCAAGCCTTCCTTGCACCATGGTGCCCAAGGTTCCCAACCCAGGATTTTTTATTTATTTATTTATTTATTACTAATAATCTGCAAACTTTTAACTAAAAACAAACTTTTTACTGTGATGGTTGTTAAACCACTACATTTGAGCTCAGCCCTTCCAACTACCATCCACAGGGCCTGGCAGAAGGGTTAGATTTACATTATGTAAAAACTGTATCAGCAAAAACTTGTGTTAATAAAAAAAGGTTGCCAGTAAAAAGTCTGCAGCTTGTCAGTAAAATATTTTGGGGTTGGTAACCCTGAACAACATGCATGTTCAACACTGATACCAAATTAATAAATAACTGAAGCACTGTAGTGTTAACAGTGCTAATGAAAATATATACCCATTAGTATGGCACTATATAGTTATGCGTATAAATATATGTATTCTATGAGGTTACACCAACTACTGGCCTGAGCAAATCCGAAATTAAGCCTAAATGGTTTAAGGCCAAGAACTTCAAATGTGAGTAGTGAGTCTGAGTGTCAAAAGTGAAATGTGTTAAGATTTTCTGAAGGTGGTGATTCAGCACTTTCTGAAAATCCAGTCTTTTTCAGGTGCTTCAAATACATCTGAAAAAGAGGCCATACAGAACTGAGGCACTCAGACAAAAGGCACTTGGAAAACTTAGCCATTCCCTAAATTATAAATCAACAATTGTATTTTCTAATGTTTCAGGAACTTATTTTATCACTGGTGGTAATATTTTGGTAAACTCTTTTCCAGATACTAAAAG
Source organism: Crocodylus porosus (assembly GCF_001723895.1). Lineage (NCBI taxonomy): Eukaryota > Metazoa > Chordata > Crocodylia > Crocodylidae > Crocodylus > Crocodylus porosus. The sequence continues at coordinate 23,367,800 of NW_017728917.1, forward strand.
GACTAATTCATATTTATATCTTCTCAGTTTAAAAGCTGTTCTACACTTAGTATTTCAGATTCTGCCCTTTAGCAAACTCATTTTCTTCTAAAATGTAAAAGATTGAATATCACTTATTATAAAACCGAAGAGACAGTTTTTAAATGTTTTGACAAAAATAGTAAAGTTTAATTTCTTTAGAAAATCATGATAAATGGATTCAGGAATTTTTGCAGCTGTCAAAATTGTCATAATAAGAAAAATAGTCATAATCTAAGCTCAAAACATGGAGCAAAAGAAACAGGATTAGGTACTGACTTACATTTCATTTGATAATTTGACACATACATTTATAAATACATGAATACTTGCCTAAGGAAAAGCTTTGCACTGTCCCTGCCAGTCATAGGAACTGGGCAATCACTCCACCAATCAGTGCATCTGGGAGGTGGGGGAAAAATGGAGCGTGCAGGATGGTGCTTCCCCTACCTCACCCCACATAAGCCTTGGCTGCTGTGGGAAAAAACCTCATTGAGAACTGTATGCCACTGATTCCTTCCAACTGTTTTCCAAAGTCATCTGCCTTTTGAGTACCATACATACCAAAAATCACCATACAATGAAATCAGTTATAGCTAGTTTTACCTTCCTGTCTCAAGGACTATTGCATAGCTCTCCTGGCATTAGCATCCTCTACAGTGTCTAGTCATGTAGGGCGTGTGTATACATGCATTTAGGTGTGCCTAAACTTAATGCACATTAGCTGAATGTGCATCAAGACCATTTAGACTTGCAACTACATGTGCACCTGTTAAAGCATATTAACACCGTGTGTGTGGGTGATGTAGGACTAAAGTTACTCTTAAGTCAGTCCATACACAGTCCTAATGCATCTTAACACATCTATGTGTGTGTTAATGTGCTTTAGCTATTCGCCCTTAAATTTGATACCTGCTTTTGCAGGTATCAAATTTAAGGGTGTGCACATGTAGACGTGTGCCCTTAACGAACCCTGAATCATGCTAAAGTGCTTTAAAATTAGCATGTGTAGATGAACCTGTAGTTCTTATCTTTTACTGAAGTTAATGTGAATTTTTCCTAAAAAGTGACTGCAAGACTGAGCTCACAGTTTGCTCACTGTTTTGAAAACTTTCTAGATGAAAGGCACTATTTTTTTTACTTTGAGATACTGGCTTGTAAAGGTGCAATTTGTCTTAGATAGTGAGCTACAGTTGTATTAATTTGTTTCAAGATTTTTGTTTTAACACAACTTTTTGTGCTTCAAAAAGGAATCTCTTTTTGTGTATCTTTTGGGAACAGTAAGGCAGTCATAATTTAGAGCAATTTAAACCAGAATAATGTACTTAGAAGTGACTAAACTTTAATAATATCCCCCAAATATTTTAGATGATTTATATAGCTTTTCAAGTAAGCCTATTTGATCAAAGTACTGGTAACTAAATGAACTTTTCTTTTTCTTGCCTATTGAGCCATATAACAGGCCTTTTTAAAATAGGATGAGAACAATTTATTTAATTAATTCAAATACTAGGATTTCTTTTATTAGAAAAGATCATTATAATACAAAGATATGCATCAAATCTTATGTCCCTTTTCTTTTGTTACTTTCATTCCTTACCTCTTTGTTAGCTCTGTCTGCTTGTACTAATGTTCCATTCAGGCATGGCTCTACATAGTGAAGTTCTTCATTATACTGTAGAGAGAGAAAGAGAGATGAATATTTTAATTAAGGGCTTTGTAAGATACAATTTAATTTAATGATTTAGAGCTACAGTGCAACATGAACAAGAAGCAAAAACAATAGGATTTAGTTCATTTTTAAAAACTGGGAAATGTATTTCCCCCCTTCGCACAGTCCTTTCATTTTCAAAGGCTTAAAGCTTAAAAATAGAGAACTTGATGGAATGTGTTCCAGTAGACAGGTGGATTTGTGAACACTGTACATAGTTAAACCATGCAACAGCAACTAATACAACGCTTGGACTCTCAGAAAGGCTAGCCAATAGTAAAACCTCCCAGGTTGGAATCTGGATAGTATTAATACAGTGCTGATACAGTCCCAGCTCATAACTCCCAGGCTTCTGCTTCATTTGAGCAAACACTGACAAATAGTTGAGTCAAAGCCTAACACATTTTTTGGAGTTAGTAAGTAGGTACTGAGCCAAAACGCTATGAATTTGAACCCTTCTGGAAATGTTTTAAAGTAATCATACAGAGATTTTCAGTCATAAAGCTATTTTAAAGCACTTAGGCCAGATTTTCAAAGGTATCAGGCACTGCTCTGCTCAGTGTTGCAAGGCCTATGTGACACGGCCAGCTAAGTCCCATTTTCAAACATGGTTTAAGCATCTAGAAGCCCAAGTCACTTTAAAAAAAATGGAACTTAGCTAAGTCACTTAAGTTTTACAAGTCTAAGCAGAGCAATGCCCAATACCCTTAAAAATACGTTCTGTCATCTTGCATATCAGTTTCTTTTAATTTTCTTTCTATTGTCCTTTGGCAGAGTTACCATAGGCCAAAACATGGCGGTGGGGGGAGGGGTTCTGCTCCATTCAGTCCTACTTGGTTTCACCTTTCCACAGTAGAATAATAGTAGCCAATGAAAGAGGACAAGTTCAGCCAAAAATATTCAGAGAAAACATTTCATATGATTAATGTAAGTGCTCACTCTCACTCCCCACTTCTTAGTGGGAAATCGATTCTTACAATGATTCATTGCAAAACGTTTCTTACTCAAGGTTCTTCCATCATTACAAGTTCCCATTGTGTCTCTCTCCAATTTTAGCATAGTTCTTGCCTCCTCCCATATGCCTAACCCTAAACCTCCTGCAACCTGCTCCACACTGGACATCTGTCATCACTCATGTGGACATTGCAATGCCCTCTTACAGTCAGTAATTAAATACCTGATCACTGCTGCATGGAAAAGTGTTTTCAGTTTTCATTCTGGTCTATACCAACAATGTTGTGAAGAGTGTGCCAAACTCTATTCTTCATTATTACACAATAACAAACAAAGAGTAACTCCAATAAGTTAAAATAAAGTTAACTTGTCTTCATACCTGCAAAATGCAGGTTATCTATCACTGGCATTCTGTGGTAAATTCATGTATATCCCTTATTATTTCATTCTACTCTTTTATGAAAACACTTATACACACTTTAGGGCTCCACAAGTCAAATGAAAAACAATGGGAGACCTGCACTACTTGAAAAACATTAATCTTTTTGCAATTGTCTGATATGCATCTCAATATTATACCAGTTCCTTGATCTGATAAATACAATACTTTTGCCTACACTTCCCATTAGGGCTGTACAAAGCTTTGGTCCCTGATTTGATTCAGTGGTAATTTGGCCTGATTCAGTTGGCCGAATCTCTAATCCAAATCAAATCAGAGGAACCTTGAATCTCTCTGAATTGAATTGGAACCCTCTGAATTGATTCAGAGAGATTCAGAAAGATTTGGAGATTAGGACATAGACACAGCTTTAAATGTGCTTTCTACATACCTCTAGATAGCAAGCGGCTTATGAATGTTGTGATGCTGGGGTGCATGGAGTGTCCAACAGGAGCATGGGGGGCTCCCCAGTGTGCTTGGCAGCAGACCCAGAAGTGGACCAGAAGCACTTCCAGTCCACTTCCGGGTCTGCTGGGGAGCTTGCTGGGGGACTCCCCAACAATCCCCCAGCTCAGTAACTGGTGCCTCCCGGATCTGGGGGTGGGGCATCCACCCCCCATGGCTTATTGCTAAACCAGGGAGGAGCGTGGGGGGGGGGGGTCCCAAGCACGCTTCCCAATGGACCAAGAAGTGGACCAGAAGTACTTCCAACCCACTTTCAGGTTTGCCACTGAGCACTCCCATGGGACACTCAATGCACCCCAGCATCACAGCATTCACAAGTTGTGCTGGTACCTCGAGAGATGTAGAAAAAACATTTAAAGTTGTGTCTATGTCCAAATCGCTGATTCTCTGAATCAACATCAAATCTTAAGTTTCAGATTCAGACAAACAGAACCAGGAACAGTGATCCAAATCAATTAATTGAATCACCATCCATGATTCAGGCTGAATCCAAATTGAATAGGGCCAGCTTTATACATCCCTACTTCCCATCTCTTCACCATCCATCAGGTTCTTTAGATGGAAAGTACCTGCTAAGCTAGGATGTTAAATCCATGCCTCATTCTTCATTCTAATAGCTCTTCAGGACCTTCTTTTTCTTTGGATACTACAAAACCCTAAATATCCATGGCATCTATTGCCTCATCAACACAAATTTAAGCTTACTGGTGCCTTTCTGGGTTCTGTTTCCAAGTCCTTTTCCTGCCTCTATTTGCTGTTTATGCCTGATTCTGCACCATAATCTATGCAGGAAAATATTGGTACCTATATCATTTGAAGGATCAAGGCTTTAAAATATGCAAATAACCTCCTTTGGACATGGGTGGTATAACAAGGGGCCTTCTTGGGGCTGATCTTTTCTGTGCCCCACCCACCTGCTTCTGGGTCAACCGCCTGCCTTCTTGCCTGCCACACCTTGATGACATTTAATTAAACTGCTAATTAAGCAGGAGCCTGCCTGTTTCTTGCCTGGATGCCAGGGGGCACTATCTGCAGCTCTGTACCTCCCCTATACCACAGTCCATGCCTCACAGATGACATCTAGCTGTTACTCTCACCAGCCCCACACTGGGCCTCAGAATCCTCCCATCAGGACCCCCTAAGATCCCTCCACTCAGGCAGCCTATCCTGTCTTCATTGGGGTGCCTGGCTCCCTGGAACCATTTCCCCTCTCAGGCCCTTTGACCACCCAGGCCCTGGCTTCACCTTCAAGGCCAGTCAGAACCCCAGACCTGCAGCTCTGGGCATTCCTCACAGTGAGCCCCTGACCCATTTGACTGTTCTGGTCCTGGCCTTTGCCCTGACCAGTCAAGGGTACTCTATGTCAGGCCTCTGCCACTCTAACTGCATTCTCACACCTGAGGTCTGCCTTCTGGCCCCTACTAGGGGTTAACCCACCCAGTTGTTGGAGCTGGGGTTAAAGCCCCTTTCATCAGGGCGGTAACTGGCCTAGCATTTCCTGGGGGCTCCCATGCCACTGACAGCCCCACCAGGCCACTCAGTCCCAGCAGGGTGCAGTTTTAGGTCATACCCAGGACCAGGAACCCCCAGTCCATCCCCTACAGCTCCTCCCTTACCTCCAGGGTGTTCCAAGAAGCCTCACAGCCAGGCAACATTGCTGCCTGCCTGCCAGCAGCAAAATGCCCTGCTTTTATAGGCAGCCCTGAATCTAAAATGGCTGCTGCAATCAGGCACCTGCTGGCTGCTTGGCTCAAGGCTCTTAATGCAGATAGTGGTCTGCATTTTCATGTCTTATACAGTCCCAAACTCACAGCAAACAAAATATAAAATGTGGAACCTGTCCATTGCTACTTTAATCACTACTTTGTCCCTAAGATCTCAATACATGTAAGCAAAATAATTTCTAATAACTGCAGCAGTAGCCCATGCTCATCACTGCTGGAGATCAAGTGAATTGTGACTTCCTACTTTATTACAAGTTATAGCTAAGCAACTTAATATCAGTCTGTAAGAAACCCATGAGGGCCCTGTTTAGTACTATTTTAAATGACCAAGTATGGTTACAGCTATCCAGGACAGGTGGACTAGTGTTCCCTGTGTGCCCTCCAGTTTCATCATAACCCAAACATATTCCTAGTGATAACTTCACCAGTACTGTGCTTAGGGCATTCACACAGTATGAATTAAGCTCACAAAATTTGCTTTGAGTCCTTACCATTTTAGGGAAGGAGTCTCTTCTTCTAGATAGAATAGTTCATTCTGGCATCATGGATAGAAAAGTTCATTCTGGCATTTGAAGCCAAGCTACGCACATAGCAGAACACAGCAGAAGCATTTCCAGTATCATTATGTACAAAAAAAAAAAAAAAGGCAAAGCAGCTCATTCCTCTGAATCCCAGCCAAATTGTTAGTGGCACTCTTTCAGTTTGCAGCTTCTAATTTACCTTGACTGCATTAGCATAAGAGTATTTAAAGCAATTTGTTATGTGTTGCATCACAAAAGAAATGAGATTGTACTAAGCTGTATAATCAGATATTTTATGTAATGTGTTGTTTTGCTGGTAAGAAGTATAACCAAAAGCACTCTTGCTACCCAGAAGTTTTTCCTTTGCTATTTAGGAGGAGTCAAATGCATACTAAGGAATCGATGATATAAAAAATGCAACTGCATTTGATAATTGCACCTTTACAGAGCTGTATTGTTCTAGTTCATTTGAATTATTACTGTATAATACTACCACATTTATTTTTACATGTGCTGTACTGTTACATATGCCATATTCTTCTTTTGGGACATATTTGAATTACAACAATATAAAAAAATACTGGATGCAAAAAATATTTGAATACAAAAAATGCACTGAATGCAAAGCTGAGCAAAATGATATCAAAATGACAAAACAGTGACCCCTGCCTCCTCCAAATCTAAGACAATTTTGGAGAGACAGAGTGCTGCACATTGTCCACAGAAAAAACAAACAAACAAGAAAACAAGGACTTTTGTTCCAGAATGTATGCATCTTCTGGCAGATGTGCAATCAGAAAATGAACTAGTCTCATGACTTAATCTGCAATTTCAGTATAAATGTTGTCTGCTAGGTTTGTCGCTTCAGTTCATTTGATGATTTCCAGTAAATTCCATGGTTTCTCAGGCATCATATCACAAAAGTGAAACTATTCTGACTGGTTTGGGTACCCTTTCCCAAATGAAGGGAAGTTTTACACATCTCAGCTAGAGCAGATGATAGAGGGAATATTGCCCTTTTTATTGAGCGTCTGTATCATTTCTCACAAGTGTGTCTAAAATAGTAGTGATATTTTAGTTAAGAGATCACCAGCAGCTGCTTTTACTACCATTAAACTAGAAAGGTGCAATCTTTTCTTTTGGATGCTGGTCTTGCTACTGTCACAATTGCCTTCATATTTCATTAAGATTAGATGATTACAATGCACTCCACATGGAGAAAATACCTTAAAAGCATTCAGACACTAAAGCTGGCATACTGCAAAGTTACTTGCTTAGTAAGGGCTTCTTGCTGGAATACATGAAACTAGTGTTCACAGATTTGCTCTGGCTGTCCACTGGCTTCCATAGGGGGTCTAAGGTATTCAGTATAATATCATGATTTCAAATAACATAACAGGTTAAATGTCAGCTAAGGGCCTGCCTACAAGGGACTGGCCCTCTTTCTGACACACTTCAGTAACTGTAAACAGCAGAAGACCTTGATCTTCTTATTTTTAACATAAAGGAAAGAAGGAAGGATCCAAGACTTCAGAATTAGCTTCTCTTCCTTCGACTGGAACAACAAAAGCCTAATGACCTTCAGGTCAAGCCGTAAAAGCAATTTATTCAACAGGGCTTTTAGGGAAGGTAAAGAGTGTATTTCCTGAGGCTGAGGCTGGAAATAAGCCCTTGTGTTACTCTGCTTTACTGGCTGGTTGAGGTCATGTTGCTTTTATTTCACGAATGCCACCTGTGGATTGAGTTTGTGCGTGATACCTGCAAGATTTTGTAATCTCTGTTTAGTGCCCATTGTTATGTTACATGAAACATGAATACAGCATGTTGGATGGGTTTTGTTTTAAATGATTCAATCTGAAAAAATAAGCAAATCCAGACCTCTGTTTACTCTGAACCATACACCTTCTGGATATGAGTAATCTGAAAATTCATTCCTACGGTGTGAGGTGTATGAATTCTGTTGCCTTTTGTATAACTTTCCCTTGGGTTTTATGTCTCTCCAACTAAATATTATTTTCTAAAACTAAATAGCAAAAAATTTGGTAGGAATCTCTTTGTGACAATATTCTCAGAAGGAATTGCATTGACCACCCCTTCCTCTTCCCACCATGAAAGTCTCTGAGTATAATCTCAATCACTGAAATTCATGACAGCCTTCCATTGATATTTTTTCTAAATATGACCCGATTTCCCTCAATAACAAATTCAAACTTGTTCTTTACCTGAGAATAAAAACACACTCACAACCTCCAGCTTATTGGCTGTACTTTACCCTTGGATCTCTTCCCATTTGTGAAATCCAGCCATTTTCCTCAGTCTTCCTCCTTGAACCTGCCTGTCTTTTAGGACAGTGATTCTCAACCAGGATGCCAAGGTGTTAGGTGTACAAACACCTACACATGATGGCCAAATGGTCTTTAAACATCTTGACAGATGAAAGAAAACTCGATAAAGTCAGTCAGTCAACAGTGCTTGGCAGTGATGTGGGAGATAAATCCACTGATTTATCATGTTTACATGATAAATCCAGAGATCTAAGCTAGGAATCCATAGTGTCAGAAACATTCCAACCTGTTGTGGTCTTTCTGAGACCTTTGCAAACTGAAAAATTGTTTTATTATGTCTCCATAGTGAAAAAAAACCCACTGAATGCTAGAAGCTGGTATGAAGGGTGCCTTGAGACTAACAAAGAGTTTCTTTAGTCTAAAATATTGAAAACCACTGTTTTAGGCAAAGGATGTCCATCAGCATGGCCAAAGTTGAATTTGAACTGCTTCTTCCCAAAACATCACCTAATTGGAATGTTTTGTCTTCTAACCCTCTCTTTATCCACTCTTGAGATCTGTGGCATATCTCATTGTTTGCCAGATCAAAACAAATATTCTGTCCCAGACTGGTGATTTTATACTCCCTGCATCTGCTCATAATACCTTAATTATGACCTTATACTTCTCCAGCAATACAAAACACAACAAATGTTTAAACTGTATGTTAATATATTAATACTGACTATTTGTTAATGCCAGGCTCTGCTCCGTCACTGTCACTACCACCTCCAGGCTGTCCCGCAGGGCAGCAGTGGCAGTGCAGAGGACCTTGGGGCAGCCCAGACATTGCCTCTGGGTGGCTGCAGGGAGGGGTGCACACAGACACAGACAGACAGCTGCAGGCAGCCAGGAACACAGCCCAGTGACATGTGGAGCAGCACCCAGCAGGCAAGTCTGTGAAGAGGAAGGGGTGTGGCGGAGGGAAGCGACATGGGGGAAGGGAAGGGACATGTGTGAAGCAGCAAATATTCAATTCAGCTTAGGATTCAGGCAATTTGGAGGGACAGTGATTTGATTTGGCGATATGGATCACTGTCTCGATTCAATTCGGCCAATTCAGATTTGGAAATTTGGCAGGTGAATTGGACTGAATCTCCTCCGAATCGAACAGGTGGCAGCATTTTGATGGTGGTGGGAGGTGGCAGCAGCAAGTGAGGCCCCACTCCCCACCCATTCCCCCAACCTCCCGATGGCTGCCCCACCCAGCCCCAATGTCCTGGCACTTTAAAAAAAAAAAAAAAAGTCCTGCACTCACTGGATACAGCAACAGTGATCAAGGCCTCTGAGGACTCATAGCAGAGCCCCCCTGCACAGCATAGGGATCATAGTAGCAGGGCACAGAACCCAGCATGCAGTAGCAGCCCACTTCCACCCTGTGCACAAATCTGGGGGAACATGCCCCCCCCATGCCTCAGGGGTGTGCACAGCAGCAGGAACACCCCCCCAAGTCCCTGCAGCTCTGCCCCATGACCCGCTCCAGCTCCTGAGGCCCCATTCACTCCAGTCCCTGCCCCTGCCTCTGCCCAACTCCTTCCCTTATCATGGGGACCTCAATCTTCCCCATGCCCCTTCCCTTCCCCCACAGCTATTCCCCTCACATACACTTACCTGCTCTGTCTGTGTGTGCTCATGCACATCTCTGCCCTGCAGCTGCCCATCACTCCTGACTCACAGTACCCCACATCCTGCCAGGGTATACCCCCCCCACACACATACACTCGTAGTTCCACACACCTTCACAAATTCCCTCCCACACCTCCCACAAACATACAAGGTACCTACATAATTTTGCATAAACTTGGAGTTTTTTCATGCATAATTTTGAGTTTTTAGTTGTGCAATTAAAATTGCAATTAATTTTTTAAATTGCACAACTAATTGCAATCAATTTTTTTTAATTGTTTGACAGCCCTAATTATTGTTTGGCTTTTTCTTACTGAAATTTAAAAAAATTTTGGTCTGAATACAATATATAAAATCAACTAGAAACAACACCTAGTTTATAGGTCCATTTTTTGTCCATTCGGGGAATTGTTAAAAGAACGAGATGGCTAGTCTTAGGCACAAAACACTTGGAGGTGGGGGCGCTGAAGAAGAAAGGGGTTGATACACTTTTGATGGAATAGAACAGGCATTGGAGCATTCTTTCAGAACGTGAGAGTCCTACTTCTCACCTGTCTTAAAAGAGATGTTAATCCATATCTCCAGGCATCTAAGAGAGATGTATGCTACGGGGGGTGGTGTGCTTTTAATCTGTCCTATTGATGCTACTCCACTTTGAATAAATACTAATTTATTTACTGAACCAAATAAGAAATGTGATGATGACTCTATAGATTGATGATCAAGTCATTCATCTATCACGTAGGACATCTACTTTTCAGTTTTTTCTATAAATCAGAGACAACGTGGATTTAACTTGGATCTTCCATATCCCAACAAAAGGCTAACAACTAGACTAAAGATCATTCTCACTCAGTTAGTATTTGACGTATTTGTACAAAGTTTAGAAGTGTGAACAGGACAGTTTGGGAACAACCCACCCCACACTACAATAGTTTGGTAGTATATACACTCTCCTGGGATCAAATGCCTCAAAGAGGAGGAGAGAATAAATAATGTTTTCCCATACCATGGATTAGAGCCTTATTCATAGTGATACTATGCGAGAGAGGAACTATTTTCATCACTTAAAAAAAAAAATCAATCTAGTTTGAACTTCCTGCAGGGAGTTGCAGGAAGGGGCTACCTGCAGTGCTGGGGGAGCCCATGGCTGAAAAGGTGAAGGGGGCCCACATGCATGTATGCAAGTACAGTGGAGGGGAGCCCTCCCACTCATGCCAAGTGAGCTTATGGTGCAGTATAGTGCAGGACCCCATGTTCAGGGAAGACACCTCTGTCACACTGGGGTGGCCCACAACTTATACCAAGTTGGACAGCTCTTGTCTGTGGTGTCTGAAGGCCACCAACCCATGATAAGGGCTTCAAAAGATGACCAATTTCCACTCTAACAGAAGCTCCCTCTCTCCTATATATTGGTATTATTGACTAATAAACAGCTGTCTAACTGACCCAATACTATTTATTTATACTATCTTAGAATACATTAAGCCAAGAATTCACATTCCTGTAGCATAAAGCAAACCACTTTACAAGGCAAAAGTCACATCTAAGAAAAAAGGAAACCCAGTTATAAAAAGTTCTGAATGCCACTGAGTATGTTTTAAGCCCCTTTCAGCCCTTGAACCCAATACCATGGAAAAATCAGGCACTTACAAAAGATTTTGCAAAGACTTCTGAATAATATTAATATAATATTATTAATAATAATATTAATGATCCTGTATCAACTGACAAGTTCCTGTCTGCTTGATGAGCTGTAGACCTCCAAAGTTAACTGGGTAAGGATACTGAAAAATCCAATTCCCTCCTTCAATATAAAGCTGTCACCTCTCAACTTTCACACACCCTATCACAACATAAAATTTACCAAAAGTAAAAAGAATAAGCTCTAAAGTAAGAGCCTTGGAGTCTTGCATTTCAATTATGTTTTCTTGTGTTCTCTTTTATCACATATTCCTTGTGGTATTCTAGCCCTCAGTGTTTTCTGTCTATCCCACAAATGAAACAGGTATAAGAGAGGAGGAAGAAAGCTTCTTTGTGCTGAAAAGTAGAGTAGTACAACAAATTAGCAACATTCCCTCTCTCCTCTTACCTCCCAAGAAATTTAAAATTAGCTCAAGCCCAAAGCTACCTTTTCCCCTCTACTATTACTTAAATCAAAATTAGTGTGTTAATAACTAAATCTGGTTAACTAGGACACCTTATTCATGTAGAAGGGCATGTATTCTAGTACATAATTAGAGTCCTACCAAATTCATGGTGAAAGTGGGGTGTGTGGCAGCTCCTTTAATCTTGCAGACTCCCCCATATGTTAAAAGCTATGGTTAAAAACTATGGTTTTAAACATGGCACCATTTTTGCCTCCCTGATGGTCAGCAGCAAGCAGTGGGACTGTCAGGTCAGGGCCCCTTGGCCCATCAGGAATGGAAAGCAAAAATTGCACCATATTTAGAACCACAGTTTTCACTTCCCCACTGATCAGGAGTGAGCCACAAGCCGGGCCCATCCACCAATCAGTGGCAAGGGGGTGCGCAGAGGAACCTGTGAGATACCCCATTTCTGCCATGAATTCAGTAGGGCCCTATAGATAATTCTGTAATCTCTGCACTTGATCTTGGAAATAGAACTTAGAATTTTCTGTTGTAGCTAGTACATGCTGTTATACTGTATTATCATATAATATGAATGTTTTGAAAATATGGCTTGAGGTGAGTGCCCAGCAGAGCTAAGCAAGCAATTACAATTTACTTAAGTGCCTTCCATATTTCTTCGTCATATCTACAAACTCTAGGCTGCAAACCATAAAAACAGACACATGAAACTCACTCACATAAGACCTTCTTATACATCACAAAACAGTAAAGAGGCATCTCTCACAGCTTAAGACAAGCACAACCAAGGTCAAACCAGGGGAGGGACTATGTGATGTTGTACAGTTTTGCCTCACTTTACGTGGGTTCTGTATGTGTGAATTCACTCATATGCAATGAACCTTTTTATACCAAAAATTTGTTATATGCAAGGTAAATTCACACTTACATGATGGGTGTGGTGGAAGCCTGTAGTCAGCTGCTGTGTGCAGTGCATTGAGAGTGTGACACGCACCAAAATACAGTCTCCTGTGTGAATCTGTGCTTCTCGCTTGTTGTTTGTGACGTGCTCCTGTAGTTGCCATCTCCATTATGGTAACATTCACTAACACCCTGTGCTTGTGTGTTCTGTCTGCTGTTGGCGAGTACCAAAATTGTCTTGCAAAAGTAGTAGAAATGGGACTAGGGGGTGAGTACAGCTGAGGTCTTGGAATGTATACCTATTTGTTACATTGTAAAGTGGTTTCCCTTTATCCGAATTTGAGTTATGTGCCATTTTCCAGGAAAGCGCATAAAGCAAAGAAAACCCATATTTCTTTGTTTCTAGCAGGTCTGTCATATCATGCATATGCAACAGAAATTGTAGCAACTATGTCATTCTGCAGGCAAGCTCGGGGAGGGAGGGAGTTGCACTGCACACCGGCTCTGGGTTGAGTTTGTTGGATTTCACCTCACTTCAGCCCATCCACACTTTACCTACACAAAGCCTAATAATTTATTGAGCCAGGCTATTTAAATAAATAAAGGGGGTTCAAAAGAAGTGATCCCAGATGATCACAACTTAACTTTATAGACATTGGTAGAATGGAAATTCTGCAAATGAAAATGAGAGTTACTATGCCTTCAGCTGACAACGAATGCTCTTCCTCTAATCACTGCGGGTAAAAATGGTTTGTCTGAAGCATCAAAATTGATTTAACAATGTCAGCTCAGTTAATATTTTTTTTCATTTAATGTATGGTTTTATGCTTCTATAAAAGCATTTTTTAAATTTCAGCATTGGACAGAATTAGCACTCTGTTTTTTATGATAATATTGTTAATTTAATGCATGACTTGGAGTTATACTTCAAAGCAAATGGGGAAAATATGGCTTTTCTCTTGTTGCAGATAACTCAGTTCACGCACTGACGATCTGACCTTAAATTTTAGCTTAGACTGCACAAAATCACTCATATTTCAACAATTCTTTGTAATTTAATCGTCTAGTCTATCAATTTTAGATAGATTTTGCAATAACTTATCCAAGAAAGCCAAAATGATTTTTAACATTCTCTTTTTATGTTTAAGATTACCCTGGAAAGACCTGCATTAGATTCCTTGTTGTGTTGTATATACACATATAGTTGCATTTAGAAAAAAAATTAGTGAAAAATTAAGTGGGGCTAATATATAGCAAACGTATCTAGTATACTGCTGGTAAATTCTTCACCATCCAATGGCATCCTGTTAAGTGAATTTTTAATGAAATTATTGTAGTGACGCTAACTCCCATTACAGTAAATGAAATATCCAGACTTGATTCTGTGCAAGGAGTACTAATCATGTTTCATAAATACTTGAAAGGCTTTTCAAACTCTTTAAACTTCTATAATATTTTTAACAGTGAGATGCATAAACAGGGTGGAGGAAAACCAAAACTGGCTACAACTACAACTATAGATCCTATTACTGTATTTTCCCAAATCCAAGAATATTTCAAATTTAAGACAATCCCCCCAAAATTAGTTGCTACAGCAGTATAAATAAATACAGTACTAGAATACAGTTTATGGTGCATCCACAATCCACTGATACAAGTGTTACGTCTTTATTAGTGTCCAGTTAGCACCTCCTAGGATGTTGCATCGAAAAAGCACACTGTGCTTAAATGCTCTGAATTGACTAGGAGTTAAAAGAATAATTACTTTAAAAGTGGTTGACACAGGGCACATTTAAACATGCCCCCCATGGTGCCGTTGTTACTGGCATCATTTAGTACTTGCTTTAGGAAGTACTAAATGACAGCACAGTAAAAGCCATTAATGTGCCATCCTGGTAGCGCACAGTTATTTTTAGCAGCTATATCACCATGGTAACATGTTATAGTGAGGTAGCTCATAGCTATGGCGATGTAGCGGGTTTGTGCCCGCTGATGCTATGTTGCCATAGTGACAAGCTACATTGCCACAGCACATTGCTACAGCAAATGTAGTATCACATATAGATGCACCCACTGTCTCTTAAATGAAGCACTTGGTAGCTAAATATGCTGTAATAAAACAAACTCTTTTTATAGTCCCATAATACCTCAAGCATATTCTATCTCTATAGTTTTAGAAGAATAACAGTATAGTTGCTGTAATAAGTTAAGCACACTATAGCTGTATGGTTAACTAAAATATTAATGGAAGGTGTTCTAACTAACACATCTTTTTGTCAAAGTCACTAGTTTTTTGTGCAGTTTTTAGACACACAAGCCTACTGGCCTTCTCCACGATTCCTCCCTCTATGAAATGCATTTAATTTTCTCCCTGACTCATTTAGAATAACAGACAAAACCACTGATAAGCATCATCATTACCCACTAAACATGACTGTTTAAATACCTTAATAATAATTTAGTTGATACATTTTGCCACTTCAGAAACTTATTTAGATTATTTAAGTTAATCACTGTTCTACTGAAGGACAATAAGCTTTTCCTGATACAGAAAGCAATTATGCATTCCTATTATATGAGTTTGTGCTAATTATGTAATGAGAAATTAAAGATTAATAAGTAAGATATTCTAAACTATCTGTCTGTTATCAGTTAAAAATAGAGCAAAGGCTTACATACTTAGGGCCTATTTAGTTATTTTTTTTTGCATAAAGCATGCATTTAATTCGGGTCACTTTTCATTATACATAATGTACTTGCTTGCAACTAAACCACCTCCTGACAGTCTATAGAATTAAATAGGGAAAAACACCAGGGAATAATTCATTATTAGGAAAAAAATCTTAAAAAATAGAGACTGTGTAGAAAGTCTGTACAATAACAAAGAAGAACTCTTCTGGTCACAACTCAGACAATAAGAATAAGCTATTAACACAGTGACAATTGCAATTCCCAGAGTAACATCCTGAAAAATATGACCATCTGATACAGAAAGCTGTTATGTGTTGGAATCAGAGAGGGGACATATCCACAGAGTTCCACTATGACAAGGGGCAGCAATAGGTAAAGTTGCATTGGAAGAAATCATAGGATGTCTCTCTCATCACCAAGATTCAGTGGTATAATAAGCCAATGCACAGTCTTTACCACCTGTCCTCTACATCATTCAAGCACAAAGCAGGATATAAAGTATGACAGACAATGGCAAAGGACCTAATAAAAAAAGGGAGACAAAAAGAGATAGAAAAACCTCACAGCAATTATGTTGAAAAAGTCATCATCTCCAAGGGTATCCAAAATAGATGAAACAGTTTGTTTAGCAATTGTCAGACGAAGTCCTTTCATGCTGCCGCTAACATCAACTAAAATGACCACATCTTTTGGAGAAGTAGCTGCTTGGATGTACCTAAACCAAGAAGAATATAGATCAATCTTAAAAAATGTGCTTTTTATCTCATATTATTTTGAAAAAAAGGGGGTTGCGTAATACCTACCATTTTCGATTTCTACAGTCAAATGCAATAACTCCATTCTCATCTGGTTCCCATTTAATTCCTATTAAAAAAAAAAGGATTAGCTTACAATAGTTTGAAAAACTAAATGCGTCTTTGCTAGTAGTGGAAATTAATGTTTAAAAGTTTCTAAAATTGTATCAACTTATCAGGCATACTTAATTCATATATCATGTACAAACTCACTGGTCACATTGTGCTATCTCTGGAAAAATGATTTAACAAAACAGGATTCCAGGATATGCAATCATCTCTCAGTTGTTTTCAGCCCACTGTAAGGTAAAGGCTTCTTTCAAGGCTATTCTGCTGATCACACTAAAGAGCATTACTTAAGCCTCACTTTGCTTGGCCAGGGGAGTTGGCAGACTTGTTATAATGCTGGCCAATTCCTTTTCCCCAGTGCTCTTTTCCTCCATGGCTGAACCTCCCCAAAATTGTCATCCTCGATGGCATCACTCTCAAGTTCCGTGCCGGATAGTTTGCCACTGATCACTTGACTACAATGAGGTAATGTCTCCAAATTGTAGGCCAGAGGAAATACAATACTTGATTTCAAGTTAAGAACACCAACAGACCAATTCCCCCTGTTTTTTAAATCAAGACATTTCTGGACTTGCATTCTATTTCTAGCATAAAAATATATACTCTTAAAATAAAGAAGCTACAGTTTCCACTATTGCAATGTCACTGGGCTTTAAAAAAAAAACAACCCACAGTCCACTTAGCTAATGGTGTTCCATTATTGCTCTGATCCTGAACTACTGAAGTCACTGACATGAACACCACAGCAGCAGTAGACTCTAGCACAATTAAAAGGATGAAGAATAATATGTGGAACCACTCCAAATATTTTGTTAAAGCAAAATCAGTACTAAGTAACATACGTTTCAAATGATCCACTGAGATCATCAGATGACATCAGACAAAAGATACCAGGTAAGTGCAAATTAAAATAAAGGATAAATGAAGAAGTAGTACAATTGCTAACATAAAACAGATTATACAAGATGGCACTATATGAAGGATCTGAATTATCTTCCT
Source organism: Crocodylus porosus (assembly GCF_001723895.1). Classification (NCBI taxonomy): domain Eukaryota; kingdom Metazoa; phylum Chordata; order Crocodylia; family Crocodylidae; genus Crocodylus; species Crocodylus porosus. Next base: position 23,385,146 of record NW_017728917.1, read on the forward strand.
TTTTCTTCAAATACTGTTTTTTCTTATATTCTTATTTCAAAGTATTTTCCCCCCAAAACAGAGGCAGCCAGACACACAGACATCTCAAGTGTCTCCAAGAGTTTTTAAGTGCTTTAAAATTTTAGTTATATTCTCATTCATTTCAAAGACAATCATCTGTTCTGATTATTTACTCCAAAGAAACAGAATTCAAATTCATGTCATCCTCTATCTTGAACTTTGCATGAGTGCTACAGGTTTAACGGTGAACCATATCTATCTTGCCCTATGGAGAGAGGAATCTCAGAGCTATGAGTATGTCCTTTAAGTAGTATGATTAAAGAAATTATTAGAAGGAAGGATGAATATCTTATTTAGCATAGAAATAAAAGTTGTGAAGTAATTACCTGTACTTATTCACAAATATGAAACAGCTCAGACTCCCAAATTATACATTTTTACATTATTTAAGCTTTCTAAATTCTATTTCTACAGCTGCAGTGTTGTAATCTATCACCCGAAGTTTTCATAACTCAGGCAAAATTAATACTCCTTTTTATTAAAAATTCAAATCCAGCTAAATTAAATCATCTCATATTATACAGAAGTAGCAAGAAGAACCTCCCAAAGGCTTTTCCTGCTCATCAAGAATAATGAGCACACCCTGCAATTCTGATTTTTTTCTTCTCCTTTTGTTTCATTTGTGTGTTTGTATGTGTGCTTGTCGGGTGTTTACTGGAACCAGCATTATCTCAGGTAGACAATTCACTTCAAATTTCTGCACACACATGTTCCACAGTGAGAATATGGTGGCCCTGCAAAAAGATTTGCAGTTTTTAAAGAGAAAAATTGAGGGCACTGTCTCAATTTCTTTTATATCTTCTTACCATTCTTGTTAGTGTTTTAACTTTCTAATCCTTTTTTCTTTTGTTTTGCTTTAATGTCAATATGTAAATTGTAGCCTCAATCCACTACATTGGGCAAAAGTAAAAAGATAAAAAGTTGGGGGTTCTACTATAAATATGAATTGGGTGGTAAATGAACAAGGTATTTATAGCATTGACTAGAAGACTCCCTTCAAGGAAAACTCCATAAATCACTGGAAGTGGCACCTGCTAACTGCTCGTCAGAATCAAGGTCTAAGCCATTAAATACTTCTTGGAAAGAAAAGTACCAGTACCAGCCACCTATTTTATTTTAATTTATAATCTTACCTGGATACTGCCTAAAAAATCCCTTTGCACTTCCAAAATACTGCCATATGAGAGAAGGGTCACGGTCAAAGTTATCAACGAACACCTTGTTTAATGATTCTGACCAATAGACTCCATTTACGATAGCTGGATCTGAAAAAAAAATTATAATTATGATCACTTGATACAATCTTATGTAGGATATACTCTCTGGCTGATTCATCAGTGGTCTTAAAGATGTAGCTTGTAAGTTGCATGTAACTCTTTCAGTTACTTCTGTGAAACCCACCGATTTAAATTTTCTGCATGTAAGCTCACAGGATTTTCTGGATTCCTACATTAAATAACTTGCTATATAGGAGCCACTGGGAAAGACTTTTTCACTGCTCACTCCCAGCATCCAGGAGATGAGTCATGGAACATGCAAGAAAATGTCCTTCAGTACCTAACAGAGAAGGGCTAAAGATCAAAAACATTCACTCAAACTAGCTTCCCAATGGCCTGTACAAAGTAAAAGGTTGCAAATAATGTTGTTGTTAATGTATTATAACGACACAATAAGGTTGAATTGTGATGATGTGACATCAGTCATGTATTAAAGCAATATCACAACATAAGTAATCTATGACATCTCAAGAAGTTATCTGATTTTGTATGACATGTATGACTCTTTTTCATGATGTTGCTTGGCAGCTGTGAAGGACACAAACATTTTCAACATTATGTTCTTCGCATGGTAAAAGCACATACAGAGCAGAGAAACATTAATGACACATTTTAAGTAGCTGCACGATATATTTTGTGGATAAGAAATCAAGTCATTCATTATAATATGGAACTCACTATTAGTGTGAAGAGAACTTTAACTCAGGTTGCTTTAATTCAGTTTCCTGACCTTGTAAGGCTCAGGATTTTTTATGGCAATATTCTTTATGTGTTCATGTAAATATATTTGATATTTAGTATGACCATCCTAACTGTGTGTTAAAAGTTTATTTGTGAGAAAGAAACATATGAAATAGGCCTGTCAACAGACAGACCCTGCTTCACCATGTTGTGACTTGCACACAGGCACTCTTCCATTTTTTTAGAAAACTTTAGAGAGAGACCCTCTGCATAGAAGTTTGTTTTTTCAGTACCACGGAGTCCAATGTATGTTTTACTTCATAAAATTAAGATAATAGTCAGCATGGAAAATAGAAAGTGGAAGTGCCTTTCATTTCCTGTTTGAGTTTGGGTATGTACATTGATTTCCTCTAGTGCTATATACGTTGTTCAGATGAATGAACAGCAAACATGGAAGAGGACTAATTATTATGTGAAAAACTATGGGCCTGAATTTCTTAACAATGACTTCATATTATTTTTGATTCCCATATGCAGTGCAGACCATAAAAGCACATTAAAACTTGATGTACAAGAAGAGCCTATTTGTTTTAATACAGCACAGTATTTCCATCTGGCAATTTTTGAAAGTCTAATAATATGTCCTAGTGCTTTTGTGTACTGTGACGGTCAATTGTTATACAGCTGGCAAAATAAAAAACGTATCTAACCATATTAGTTTAATTTATGTTAAATTAATATGTGAGCTGGATATGAAATATGTTTTCCAAATGAAACACTAAAGAGAGATGGTCCATATTCCCTATATGTTCTGCATATAAAGACAGAGGTTTATCAAAAAGAAACAAAGTTAACTTAAATGAGAGTTATAGAATACATTTTTTTTAAGTGTGTGCATGCGTGCTTGCACCCATGCACATCCACACTCTCTCTCACCCACCCACACACACTGAGTTTTTCAAGTGTTTGAAATAATGCTTCCATTGACTTGTAAAATAATGGTACTCCATATTGATTTCAGGAGAGTGCTTAGAATGTAATTTTAATAGAGTGGAGAAAAGGTGAACTGTTTTCTATCCTTAAATTCAGTGTGAACACACCAGCGTGAAAAAGGGAAATCTCAGCAACACATCTTTGAGCACCGCTTCCATCTAAATATTTAGATTTACGTAGAGGGACTGCTGAGAAAGCAAGAGCAACAAAGCTGTTTTTTGTTTTTAAAACATGACCAGTACAGTTACACATTTTCCTAGAAAATGCAATGTACATTAAAAAAAACTTAGAACCTGTCAAGCTAGACATATACCAAGCAGAAATGTGGGTTATTGCCAAAAACTCTACTATATGAAACAGATGGGCCAACAAGCTGCATTAAAAAAAAAAAATCTCCTGAACTGAAGAATCTTTCTTGCCTAACCGACAAGTGACACAGCATCCATTTGGATGTTCCTCATCTAACACAATCTGCAAATGTCTGATTGTATAGCACTTAGCAGTGCTGAGACAATATGACTTCAGCATTAGAAGCATGATCATGTTCTCACCTCACCCTAACACTAGCTAGAGTATTGTGAGTCTGGAACTGCTACATCATACTTGTTCAGCTGGAAGGACATGATTACTAAAGAGAACAATAGCTTTGATGACTCATTGCTGTAGCAAAGATGACTGAAGTTCAATTTACACTTTAAACACAAAATTTGATGTTAGCTTCCTTAGTTTGTTCCTTCTCTGGAAGTATCTATGGGAATGTCTCTACACCAGAGGAAGGATGTCCACCCTTCACTTCTCAAATCACCTAAGCTGCTTGAGTGCTCATCAGAATTATGACCCTGTAAGCCATCCATGGTTGAATATCACTGCTTTTACAATTCAGTGGCAATGCATAGGGGGTGCACGTGCACCCCTGAGAGTGCTAGTGCACCCCCTGTCAGGCCGTGTTTCCTGTTTAGCCGGTGGGCAGAGGGGCAGGCGGGGGTGTCAGTGCCCCCCCTGCAAGCGCTGGCTGGAGAGTACGGCCACCAAGAAAAGTGGAAATGGTCGCAGGTGAGTGCGATTGGCTGTCCCCCCCCCAACTCGGGTCAGTGGGATCCACTGGCAGGGAACCCTCGGTCGCTGACTAGTGTCAAGAGTGCCCCAATTCAAGAGGCACTAGTTGCCCATGTTACAATTTATATATTTAAAAAGGCGTTCTGAGGCAACTTACATCTGCAACTCATACCGAGTTCATGGTAAAATCTCAAGATGCTTCCAAGCTCAAATTGTTTCTATCCTAGGTACCTCAGACCCAAAACTCTGACATCTTTTCTCCAGCCCTGCACAACCAATCTATATCACATACCTAAAGTTTTGTTTAATTTTGCTGCAAAACTTCATAGCCCGGGCTACTTAAGGACAACGGTAGAATATGAGTGCTTGATATTAGGTTTTGAAGAAAAAAGCATATTTTAAAATAAATAATATTATAGTTGATGAAAACCCAAGCAAACGAAGGTTGATAAATTAAGATGTATTTAAATATCCATACCTCTAATTGTAAATGACTTCTTATTAGTTCGTCTACAAAAATTATTTTAACGTGTTTATGTATCTATGCCACTGATCAGAAAACTCTATTGCAATACAACTGAGAGAGCTACCCAAACAAACTTGGTTTAGCATATTTTCTGCATTAAATTAACAATGTTAATTACAGGGTATCCACAGCTTGATCAGTTAAAGCATTAATCCAGTGACACTGAAACTAATAAGAGTTTGTTGCTGAAAGAAGCATTAAGCAGAGAATTTTAAATAAGGGAGAACAATTTAAAAAGCTCCGTGACAAGACAAGTTCCTTCAAAATGAATCCTGGGGTTGATTTACTACCTTTACAGAGCATGCAGATTATGCTGGCTGTACAGGTAACAATAATATGCTCTGAGTGAACTGAAGGTGACATTTCATGCAATGACTTTTCATATGAAGACATATTAGGCCAGACTTTGCTTGATCCTTGCAGCAAAGCATTAGAAACAGTGAGGTAATGGAAAACTACCTAGTGTTGTGGCCCTTCCCAAGAACTGGACGCAACTATAGTCGCTGTACTCTATAATGTACTCTGTCTCATACACTGCAAGAAATTGCTAAAGGGTAGGGAAAGAAAAGGTGAAAGATGAAACCAATAGCATGTTTCCCCTTGTTTGTCAGTGGCTCTGAGAGTTATACTGTGGGCATATGCCCTCCCCATACTTCTGCATATAGAGGGACTAGTAGCTACTGCCCCTCAATGCAGTGGTGGTCATAAAGCAAGGTCTACTGCCTAATATTTACCATTGAGAATCTTTACTATTTAGTGTATGATAAACCAAATACATCTCAGTCTCAAATTGCATGTCATAAAGTATTGGTATTTGAAGAAACTTCTCTTTCATGTGTCCTCCAAACTACATCTGAGACCCTGACCACTAGCCCTCATTAAAAATCTCACTGCATGTCTTCTAGCAGTAGATAGGTTTGTCCTGTTGTCCTTGCCAAGTTCAAATTCCAGTTGTGGTAATTACATCTTGCTTAAATGGCCCTTGCTGCTTCATTTGGAAACCATATTCTTCATTTTCTCTCATAAGCTTCTCTTTATTGCCACTGTACACTGCTTGCATTTCCAAGAATGGTTACATTTTAAGAGATCCTTGTGAATATTTGAGGGATGAAAAGCTTAGTGTAAATGAAAAATCATTAGCATGATGTTATGATGCAGACCCAAGAACAATAAATGTAAATAGCTTCTACTATAATTCCTGAATTACAATTCCTGTTCTCATTTTGCAAAAAATCTTCCTGGCAATAAGCTTTAAAATAATATTATAATATTCCCTTTCCCCCCACCCCAGCTTCTAGACAGGATGCCCTGTGGCTATATATGATTTTGTTCTAGTGTCATTTATAAAGACACTAGCAGCTTTTTACTGATATTTAATATAAACAAAAGCTCCAGGCAAACAGGTACACTGATGGGAATCTGAAATATAATTGCCAAGGAACCGTCCAAATGCATGTAGCAATTAAGTAGCTGTCATAGATAATATTGACCCTAAAAAGCAGGCAAGATGTATAGGCTGAAAGAATGCAAGAATAAAGACAATGACTGGCACTGGAATAAAATGCACATTATTCCATAGGTTTCACAAGGAATTCACATGCACATTTAATTTGTTATGTTACACCTATGGCAAGAGACTAATATTTATATTTTGAATTGTGTGGTTTGTATGCTAGTTATTCAAGCATTATTTATAATACATTTGATAGCGACTGTGCAATGTAGTAACTATGAAAGAAATACAAAAGGCAATGTCCATGTGCATGTTCCCACAATGTCTTGGGCCATCTCTCTTATTCTTGAGAGTGAGAATTAACCAAGATATTAAATTTATTCCATAGTGAATTGGGGTTGAGATAAGATCATTAGCTTCTGCATGGACTGCTATCAGAGATGCACAAAAGGCTCCCCTCTGCAGTGTCTCACCTGAAGGACACCATCAGTGTAGGGCAATGATCTAGTGCTGCAGAGCAATTTCAGCACTGCATATAAGACTAAGTTCCATATGAGACTTAAAATCCAACACACTCTGGGCTCAAAGGTGACAGCCCAACTGCTCAGTCATGCTGACACAGACAATATATTTAGTCTGAGGTTATTATAAGAACAACAAAATCAATCTCATGGCTTGAACACAGACTGCTAATATAACACTCATGACATTCAGTCCTAAAATGAGTGATTCATATTCTGAAAGTGCTACATGAAAATTAACTACTTCATCTTTGGCAACACTCTTGTGTTTTAGCTCAGAATTCTAAGGGTTGTGGAAACTTGAGACCCTGTATTTTCACCTATAGAGGTCTCCCCACTAATACTGGGACCAATTCAATACTCAAAAAATCTTCTCTCTTAAGGCACGAACAGATAACTCTTGTGCCACCATAAAAATGTTTATGGCAGCACAAGCTGCAAAAAAATGTCCTAGTCCCTTTTCATACTCCAAGAGCACAACCACACATGCAAGCATGTGTGCTGGCAGCAGCTCAAACAGAAGCGGCACAAATTTAGGGCTGGGACTTTTTGCCTCAGCACACGTGCCTGGACATACATTTTGGTGTGGGGCAAATTGTGTCACTTGCGGCAAAATAACCCTGCCTGGGTCCTCCCAGATCTGCAGCCAGGGTGAGCTAGAGGCAGGCAGAGTGCTTCAGCACCAGGGCAAGGGCTGGCCATAGAGTGCTGCAGGAGCAATGTGGGACCTGGCATCGGGTGGAAGAGTGATCAGGGAGCTGGGGAAGTGGCAAGTGGCACCCTTGTTCACTAGCCCTGCATCAGGCTCACTAGGAGGCCATCTCTGTGGAGGACCCAAGCTTCCGGTTGCCTCAAGGCATGGTCTGGGACCATGCCCTGCCCTGCTTTTCTCCCGCTGGGGTATTTTTGATACCTGGATCTCCTGGAACTTTTTTTTTGTTCCCAGCATGAGTTTTGCAGCAAGCTCATGCAGACTTTTGGGCACTTGGGATGCGTCTCAAGTGCCCAAAAGTGTTGCTGAGACCAAACGTAGTTACAGTTTGTGACACCTTATAGGAGAGGACATCTATTTTCTTATTGCACACCCTAGGAATCTCACTGCAAGGGATTCCCTCAGCATGTATATCAGGCTGCCACACCCCAACTTGGAGCATGTGTCTGCAAGTGTGGGAACATTCCCTCCATGGGTTCTGGCTAAGGGGGGTTCTGCTGTTATTCTGCAGGTTCAGGCTCCTGGAGCTTTGGGAGGGGCCCAACCTGGCCCTGGACAACATCTAAAAATGCCAGTGAAGAAGATCAGCTGTGCCGGGACACATCCCAGCACAGCTGATTCTGCTCCAAAGACAACATCTGTGTTTATCCCTAATGAATCATTAGAACACTTCTTGCAACACCTGTATTTACCATTGAGGTCTCCCAGCTGACTGCAAACCTGTTTAGCTTTCTCAGTTTGTGAAATGTAGTATCACAAACTAATGCAACTGCAGACTACAGGACTGGTTCTAAATTTTAGAGAAATATAACACCAATTTTATAGGGATGCTAATAGAGGGGAAGCAATGGTGAAAGACATGGTGTGCACTTCTAACGAAATACCTCACCACAAAGTTTTAGAGTATCAAGGTATGGCTGAGATGGTAAGAACAGTGGAAGCAGTAGACCATGGTTACAACCACAACTTTCCAGACAAGGAAAGGAAAGGAAAGGAAAGGAAAGGAAAGGAAAGGAAAGGAAAAAGCACAGTACTGCTCAGTAAACCCACCTTGAAAGGAGACCCCGACAACAACGAATTCAACACAAAAGTAAAATAGGCCTCAGAAATGGAAAAGATAGTAGGAGCTAATTCCTATACTTAGGAAATATTTGAAGAAGCTTTCAAGCAAACTGGATGGAACTGTATCTATTATTTGCCAGAGATTCAGAAATCTAAAACTATGCAGGTGGCATGAAAAGCAAACTGCTTGACAAACTATTCAGGAAGCCAGCAGAACACACTGTAAATCACAGCAAAAGAAAGCAAATGTCAATGCTACTAAAGGAAACCAACCATGCCATAAAATATTTAAGGCACAACATACCAAGAGACATAGTTGTAGCACAGCTGCTGTCAAAGTGATATATGACAAGGACAAGGTACAGCCTTGGAAATAAGAATGAAGATCCCAGAAACCACTCAAGGACAACCTGTACGCATTTTATTTTCCTGGAACTGTTTTACAAGTTAGTAGAAATAACTGCATTTAAAAAAAGAAACCAACAAAAAAAACAAGCCCCAAAATATAGATCTGTACATTAATGTTTTACAATACACGCCTGATTATTTTTGTTCTGTTACTTATTAGAAAACCACAAATGTACACAACCAAAGAGATATGATGGAATCTCAGGAAAGGGGAGGGGGCATTTCCTTTTGCTAAAGTGTACTTAGATCATCTTGGACTACAGTAAAATACATACATTTACCAAAACATGCACACAGGAAGGTACCTAAACACCGAGTATATGAATCTGTGTTAGATCCACGTCAGACAGAATGATGCCTGTTCTCCAATTGTCGATTTTTGTGACTATTCGTTATCTCATTCTCATAATTTATTGGTCCCTGAAAGAGTCACTAGCTAAGGTGTTTCTAGCTGGGTGCTTGTGATGTTTCTTAGAAGGCTTTGTCTAGCACATCTTACATAGGTAAAATTCCCAGTGCCTTCAGTGGAAGTTTTGCTTGAGTTAAATTGGTTAGGAAAAGCCTCTCAGATGTGAAAATGTTCAGTGACTTAACAATCCTTAAAACCACTATAAACATATGGAAACATTGAACAGATACAAAAGTGCATCCTGGGATGAATGCATTACAGCCTCAATTATGGAGTCTAAAACATTATTTGCTCCTTTTGAAATGTGCCAAATAAAAACCATAAGAAAGATACCTAGATAAACGAAGTGCAGACAGCGTAAAAATGCCTTAGTAGGTTTTCAGACAAACTATTCTAAAATGTTTTATATTCTCAACAAGTATATTAATACTAGACCACAGGAGCAAGCTCCCTTTTTCTTCACACAATACAGATCCCAGAAAAATCAAAGATGGTCTGTGTTATGTAGCAGGGTGGATGACAAATAATGACTGTACTCTCATATGATAGACAAAATGAAGAAAATGTAATCTTAAGATAAGTGCCTATGCATCTTTATGTGAATGTTGATCTTTTCTACCCCACAGTAAACAAAAAGCTACAGTTTTACATTTGCCATACAACCATTTCAGCAAATATCTTGGCATATCCCATACTGAGGAATTTCAGAAACCCAGGATGTCAGTTATCACTAAATGTGAAGTGGAAATTTAAACTACTTCTCTAACATATGGGGGAGGGGAGGAGGCATGAAGACAAGAAGGAAAAGAATAAACCCTTGGAAGTCTTTCATACATGAACACACTCACAATCAAAATCCATCAGCAAGAAAACCTTGTATAGCTATGTAAGCCTGAGTTCACTTTTGATGATTCCTATGCAAACCTAGGCTCACCATGGATTTTTAAAAATCCAACAGTTGACCAAATCCTGTTTACTAAGTCCATGTTAAGTTACTAGTAATATTTAAATATGTGAGGTCAACAGTAATGCAAAGTAATTACTGTCTATTTCCATATATATCCCCACACTCTTTATTAAAATTGTTATAGATAAAGGTTCTAGTGGATTGCACATTAGAGGGCACTGATGCATAATCACAAGGGATGACATCCTTGACAGAAATAGTTAAAAGATGAAAGTAACTGCCATCACGAAACATATTGTATGGGTCTGTACCATTACACCTTTCAGTGTTTCCCTCACATTTCAATGCCACTGCATAACGGAAAAAAAAACTAGTAGCCAGATCTCCTCTTCGAAACAGGGTCTGAGGAAAACCACTGACTATGCATTTCCCAGATGTAAAATGCAGGAGGTGAGGGAGAAAAAGGAGGAAAAAGATACATTTATATACTTGTTTGCCTGAAACAGAGGCTAATTTGTGGGTAGGGCAGCGATCCCATTTCTGAAGATTTCTATAAACCTGCTTCATCTAGTATGATACTATTGTTATTCAAGGCAACAGGACTTTGGTACATTTTGTAAATACTGGTTGTTTTTTTAGTTACAAAGCATATGCAATTCCCATTTCCATGAAATGACATAGACTTTGCATTGCTAATTTCTGTTCCAAACGGAAAACTGATCTGCAATATCACAAAAAATCTGTTCCCACTTGGCAAAATGGGATGAGTTATGTTTGTATTTCAGAGGAACACACAATCAAACTTTAATTAAAATGTATGTGTAGATAGATTAGTAATTTTTCTTGTCTCCTTATGTTTACATTTGGTCTAAAAACTGTACTGTCCCCCAACTCTTTCCAGCATGATAAATCAACATAAACCATATGTTATAAACATGTTTTCACCATACAGTTAACACCAGTAATTGGCACCTAGGTCTGAGCACTTGAGTGAGCAACCCTACTGCAAAGTCAAACTTGTTTGTCTGTATTTATCATTCCTACACTTGCATTTGTTGTGGGGCATATCGATTTTTGTGCTGAATTTCATCGATTTCATAGACTTTAGGGCTGGAAGGGACCTCGGAAGATGATGGAGTTCAGCCCCCTGCCCCAGGGGCAGGAAGTCAGCTGGGGTCATAGGATCCCAACAAGATAAACATCCAACTTTCGCTTGAAGGCATTCAAGGTAAGTGCTTGAACCACCTACGGTGGCTATCTATTCCAGGCCTTGGGGGCTCAGACAGTAAAGAAGTTCTTCCTTATGTCCAGCCTGAAATGGTCATGGAGGAGTTTGTGACTGTTTGACCTTGTCACCCCTTAGGGAGCTCTGGTGAACAGATGTTCCCCCAGATCCTGATGAGCACCCCTGACAAATTTATAGGTGGCCACTAAATCACCCCTGAGCCTGTGCTTTTCCAGGCTGAAGAGTCCCATAACTCTCAGCCTCTCATCATAAGGTCTGTTTTCCTGACCTCTGATCATGCACGTGGCTTTTCTCTGGACTCTCTCAAGCTTCTCCACAACTCTTTTGAACTGTGGAGCCCAAAACTGGATGCAGTACTCCAGCTGCAGCCTCACCAAGGTTGTGTACAGGGGGAGAAGGACAACCTGGGATTTACTTAAGGAGGATCTATGAGTGCAAGCCAGCGTTTTGCCTGCTTTACTAGCTGCAGAATCATAATGAAGGCTCATATTCATCTTGTGGTCAATCATGACCCCCAAGTCCTTTTCATCCATAGTCCTAGCCAGTGTAGCACTGCTGAGCCTATAAGGATGCTGCAAGTTTTTCTTCCCAAGGTGGAGATCCTTGAATTTTTCAGTGTTGAACACCATCAGGTTCTCATCCGCCCATTTCCTGAGCCTGTCAAGGTCAGCCTGGATCACTCTCCTGTCCTCCAGTGTGGATGCTTTACCCCAAAGTTTGGAGTCATCAACAAACTTGGCCAGTCCGCTTCTGACTCCAACGTCCACATCATTGATGAAGATGTCGAATAGTGTTGGCCCAAGGACAGAGCCTTGGGGGACCCCACTGGTCACAGGGCACCATGACAATTGACTTCCATGAACCACCACCAATTGGGTCCGACCATGGAGCCAATTCCCCAGCCAGTGGATCGTGGTGAAGCTAAGGCTGCAGTTGGCCAGTTTTGCCAAGAGGTGATCATGGGATACAAGATTGAAGGCTTTCTTAAAGTCAAGATATATGAATTCCGGCAGGATTTTTTCCCAGTCAGTTGTGTGAATTGAGAGAATTTTCTGTTCTTAAGGAGTACTTGCAGACAAATTATTGAAGGACTACCAGCATTAGAGTGATTTTTGTCTGCATCCTCAGTGCAAAGTAAGCAAGTTTCAAACCAACTGGGCATGTCTACACATACATTTACGCTGGTTTAAATTTACTGCACAGAAGTTACTGCACGGTAAGCAGGAATAGGCTGGCAGCTACATATGCAGACATTAAAAGGGCATTAACACTGTATGTGGACTGACTCGGGACTAAAGTTAGCCCCAAGTCAGTCTACAAGCAATGTTATTCACAGTACAGCACCTACACTAATTGAGTGTACATTTCATACATTCATAATGCAGGTATCAAATTTATGCTCAAGTCAGCATAAGTCACAATATTTACTGCGCAGTATTGGGCATGCATGTGTAGCCGCACACCCGTACTGTGTAGTAGGCCCATGTGAAGCAGCTAGTATTCGATTTGGATTTGGCCTATTTGGGAGAGTGATTCGATTTGGTGATTCGTATTACTGTCCCGAATCAATTCAGCTGAATCCAATTCAGAGACTCAACTACTGATGAATCAGCCAAATCTCCAAAAAATACAGGCCCCATCTCCTGCCCGCTCTCCATGGCTGCTTCGCCCAGCTCCAGCTCCTGGGTCTTTGAAGAAAAAAAAAAACCAAACCCTACTCACCGGCTCCTACCCAATGGGGGGCAATCCCCACTGCCCCCCACTGCCCCATGCCACATGGGGGGGCGCTGCCACAAGCCCCCTGACACCTTCCCACTATCCCAGCATCCCTGCCCCAAGGCTGCCCTGCCTGCCCCAGCTCCCTGCAATTAAAAAAAAAAAAAAAAAACCCTGACTCACTGCATGTCCTGACTCACCCAGATGCTGCCAGGTGGGGGGAGATCTGAGCTGCCCTGCACTGCCCCACACTGCATGGGGGTCTCTGCCACAAGCCCCCAGAAGCCCCAAGGCTGCTGCAGCAGCCAGTGAGTCCAGGGGCTTTTTTTGTTTGTTTTTTTAAAGGCCAAGAGCTGGGATGGACAAGGCAGCCATGGGAGAGTGGGCAGTGGGTGGGGGGCACTCAGGGAGGCTGGGGTAACAGGCAGGGGATGGGACCTGGCAGGGGTCCCCCCATGGTCCCCTTCACTCCCCTCCAGCCCCCCCTCTCCTACCCCCTACTTACCAGCATGGACTCTGGGTCCAGCTCCCTACTGTAGCTAATGGGAACTACCAAAAATTGCTAAACATCTCCAAATCTTTTCTAAATTGATTCAGAGAACTTCAAATAGATTCAGATCTTTTAATTGGTCCCGATTCAATTCAGATTCAGAGGTTCGGCCACTGAATTGCACCAAATCTCCCCTGAATCAAATCAGCACCCAAAGCTTTGCATAGCCCTACGGTGCAGTATTTTTGGTTATTGAACAGTAATGTGCGCCTGTAGAAGTACCCACTGACAAGGAAGCCCAGGTGAGTAGATATCCTATATGAATAGGAAGGGGCAGAGATTAAAACCTAGATAACTTCCTGGGGTTAGCTGCCCATTCAACAAGACCACTTTCCCCAGACTCATCTCTGCCTTATATTTTACCTCTATTCTTGATCTAGTAATCTCTTACAACTCTGTGCTTCATTCACTTTAGACAGCACACATGTCTGTCTTTATAAATTCTTTTTTTGAGGAATGTACCTAAACATTAATTTAGGCAGTTATAGAACTGCATGATGATTCTAGAAGGCTAGGAGACAGGATAGGAAACTTAGAAAATAACAGTTCCCATTGCACATTTAGCAACCTGGTAGAGCACAGATCCTAGTGCAAAGGAATAGCAGAGCAATGTGTTCACTTACTCCCTTCATAGGGTAAATGAAGCAGTGGCCAGACTCTATTCAGTGAACAGGGAAGGGAAATAGTGGTGGTAATAACTTCCTGATTTTTATAAGCAAGTGGTAAAATAACCACTACTGACCCTTGGGGGCAACAGGGGAGTCACCATCACTTACAACTGTGTCTCAATGCCTCTTAAAGTTACACCTGCCTCTTAGACTTACCCAATAATGTACTGAGGGGTGGGTGACTGAGGCACCAATGCCAAGTGCCCCCTTGGAGAGGACATGAGAATGGCCGCCAGGGCTGCTACAACAGCCATCCCAGCCCCTACCACCACTGCTACCCAAGTTGCAGACTCTAGCTGTTATGTCTTTAATCATACCTAAGGTGTTGCAAACCTCACACTATCTCTTGCTCAGTACTGTGCCCAAACACAGAGTCTAGCCTTAAGTAACTAAGCAACAGCTGCTAAATCAAAGAGTGTTGAGAGTAGGGCCTTTTAAAGAAGAAAAAAAAGTGTAACTACTTAGCTTGTAGCTGACATCTAGTTGCCATGGCAATACAGATGCATTAGAAATATATAGATGAGATAAAGATAGACAGGCTACGATATAGGAGAGATAAAGCACACATCCTGAGTAATGAAGCTAACATTTCCCAGAGCCCATTTTCAGTGCTTCCAGACAGGGGTTGAAAAACAAGAAAGAGAAATCCATGAAGCTAAAGCTCTTTACAAGAACAAAGCAGCAGCCACAAGAGACATTGTGAACAGGATCTGATGCACAGAAGTTTAGCAAAATCTGATGCAACAAGTGGACAATTTCTGTGCTTCTTTGTCCAATAGGCAATAAGAATTTAAACAAAGGTATGTGGGATGACAGGAAGTTCCCTCCAATCTTTACTGAATCTGTCAAGGTAAGCAGGTCTTTTCTCAAAGAATAAAGGATGGAAGTGCCTTAATATGGGAATGCTACTGCTAGTACCCACATATTTTCTTTATCTGAGGCGAGACTGTAGCTGGTAAAGCCAGAAACATGGGAAGCTGTGGACTAGTAGACCATTAAATTAAACAATGAACTAGAATTACAGGAAGCAGGTTTGGAGAAAATATCAAGTGTGACTGGAAATAGCAATACTCCAGAGAACACCATTCTATTTGGTCAGATTGAAGAAACAGTGGTGCTAATGGCAGAAGGCACAATTCTGTGATCAGGGATCAGATCCCAATTACATCCTGTCTACTTCCAGTGAAGGATCAAGTTCCCAGGCTTCAACTACAAAAACAAGTTGAAAGCTGCATGTCTGCAGTTCCCCATGGCCCAGGGCTAAAATCAACCATTGGTCAGCCCCAGCCCCAGTTAGAGACCCAGGTCTTTCCAGTCTGGGGCCAGGACCAAGAAAGAGCTGACTGTCAGCCCTGGGCCTGGGACAGTGCTGTGGCTCATTTGAGCACTCCTCTCCGAGCAGTTTAAACCCCATGCCTGGAAGCTCCAGGACTACCAGGCACAGGGAATTAGAGGTTCCTGGTGAGAGAAGCTGAAAAATGTGGAACATTTTTATGGCTGTGTCATGAAGGCACTTGGATGCCCCGTGTCTTGGAGGAAATAAGGGCAACTGCTGCACTTAAGGCTGCCCAGGTGCCGGTTGCTGGGGCAACCAGGCAGGTCAGGTGACCTGAAGGGGGCAGGGCCAGGCCTTAATAAACAGCCCAGGCCGGAGCCAGAGTAGCAGCTCCCTTCTGGCTGCTGCGGGAATAGGAGCTCTGCAGGGAAGCTGAGCAGCCTGAGTTGATGGTTGTGGTCTGACCGGCTGCAATGATGCAGGCAAGTGAACCCCATAAGAGACTGTGACTAAGGAGCTGTGTGAGTGTTGTGTTATAAGCTGGTAGGCTTCTTGTTTGTGTTGCAGCCACTTGGCTCATGGTTTTGTTATAGTTATGCTGGAGGACCGGGTGAGGCTGTAGGGGTGTGAGGAGGCCTCACAGGAGCTCCTCAATAATCTGGGGGTTCCTGGTGCCCAGCAGGGTACAGCTAGCGGTGCCGGGTGGGCACAGCTCTTTGTGCCCGTAGGGCGCGTGTTGAGGGGTGTTGACCCCCGCCCTGTGGGACGAGATGTGAGAGAAGCCCTAATAGGGCAAGGGACCGAGACGGTGGTCCTGGGGGCCAGGCACGGCTGCGGCCACCTGAGCCCCAACCGGGTGTAGGACCAGGAGAGAGTCCCAGAGGGCTCCATAGTGCTGGGGACTCTAGTGCCACAGTGGGCATGGCGAGCGAGCGCCGTAGAGGTGCTTGATTGTATAGGGGTTGAGGCCCCAGCCCCAGAGAGGGGGCAACGAGTGCGAGAGGCGCGGCATAGGCCCCAGAGAGGGGGCAACGAGTGCGAGAGGCGCGGCATAGGCTCCAGAGGGGGCAGAAGGCACGAGAAGCGCGCATAGGCCCCAGGAGCGGGCGCAAGTAACTGTCAGACACCCAGTGGGGTGTGGACTAGAGAGGACCCCGAAGGGTCAAGGGGGCCAGGTAAGGTTCAGGCAGCCTGAGCCCGATCGGAAGAGTACTGCTAGCGGGCCCGAGAGGGCCAGCAAGCACAGGGGTGCCGGGTGTGAGATAAGCCCGGGGGCGCCAGAGGGGCGCCAAAGGGCAAGGACCCAAGAACATCCGGGAACAGCTGCAAGGCTTGGGGTGTGCTGAAGGGGAGGCAGGAGGCACGCATTGCCCATAAGGCTGGGGGTGAGAGCACCCCACTAGGAACGGAGGTAAACATCGGCGCAGTGTCAAAGGCGCAAGTAGGTAGCCTCCCATAACTGAACTCATAAGATCAAAGACGTGGCGGGTGAGTCGAGGGTGCTGGATCACCTTAATTGACACGGCAGGGGGCGCTAGGGAGCTTCACGGCCGCTCCCAGGTCCTGCTCCGTGACAGGCTGCTTTGCCATTTTACAAAGCCTTAACTTGGGCGTACATGTAGCACCCTTGCCATTTATGGCATGATTAACAAATTAATCATAGCATAAATATAATGTGGCCAGGGGTCCTTCTTGTTCAGTCTCTTGACACGTCTGCAGCACCACATGCTGTGTGTTCACTTGTTCTCCACGCTGCAAGGGAGCAACACAGAGGGGGGGGGTTTGACTTCTAGATATTTAAAAAAAAAAAAAACCAAAAAAAACCTGTGGAAAGAAAAAAGCAGAGTGGCATGCACGGCAGCAGTATGAGCTGCCCAAAGCCAGAGCCTGGCCAGCCAGAGCCATACTCCACTGCTGGCCAGGCTCTGCACAGCAGGATTACTGCTGCTGCAGCCCCAGGAGGCTCCCAGGACCACAGGTAAGGCTGCTGGAGCCAGCCCAGTGCTGGTACCAGCCTCCCCTACCATCTCCCCCTCCCCCCCACCCTCCAGAGTAACTTGCTGCATGCCAGAGCGCAAATGGCAAGGTGCGCCACTTCTAGTTGTCCCTGGGAAACCAAACGTAGATGCACATTGGGATATGACCAGAGATTTCAGTTTGTCTGCATCTCTTTATGAACTAACATACCTGGGCCTTGATCATTTTTTGGAGGAACAGAGAACAGAGAAGATTGCAAATATCACTGTAGCATTCACTATGGGTTGAAGAGTTGTGACACTGAATACTCTTTATTACAAATATCAAAATGAGATATGAGAACAGCAAAATATAATTACTATACCTATGTCAACACATAACTCGAAGTAAGAAAACTGAAGTATATAGTTTACAATGTATTCCCTTTATGCTTATAAAACCAGTAACGATCTGAAAGACTTAAGCATTTCTGTTTTGCCTACATTTCTACAGACTGTATTATGCATAAAGGTCAGACACTATTAACTGGTTTCAAGTATCACCCAAAGTACGCCGAGCATTTTTTTCCAACAGAGTGCTCTAAGACTCATACAATTTATAGACAGAGTTTAAAGAAAAGGTTTCAACATACAAGTACAGTGGTCAAGGTGATATTTGGCCATACCTATTTTCAAAATTCTCAGCATGTCAAATTTGCAGAAGCATGGTCCATGAAGGATTATAAAGTATGGCAGTTAAAATTACATACTATAGCAACAGGCAAGATTTTATTTCTTAATTTCACACTTTTCAGGAAAGGATTTTTACGTGTCTACTAGTTGTAGATAATAATCATTGTGCATCACTTCGGGGAATTTTTTTTTTTTTTTTTTTTTGGTTCTAATATTGTAGAAAATAGGTAATCTTGGCTTGACAGCCACTTGGAAGGAGTTGATAGGGAAGTATGACTGAATGATATTCATAGTTCCTTTTAAGTGGCAAATTGAAAAATAAACTTAATCAAAAATGGCTGTGGTTCATCACATTTCAATATCTTTTTGAGAAGGCTCTATTACACTCAGAAGATTTTTTTTTTTTTTCCCCCTTTGCAAGCAAAACTTTTGATTATGGTCTGCATTTATCAACTTGTAGTGAATAAACTCATCTTTTAACATGCCAGTGAAAACCATACTGCGGATATGCCATTTGCTACAGGTGGTATTTTCTGACTAGACTACAAAGTGTTCTAAGGAAAACTCAAGTATATGTCTGTAAAATCCCATTTATAAAGTCCAAGTTTACAATGCTTCTTCTGCTAAAGAAAGGAAATAGATAAATTACAAATGTAATAGAATTGCACATTCTGTAAGACGGAACCCAAATTAATGAAGACAATAGAAGGCTGAACCTAAGGAACTATCCATCTAGACTATAAAATATCATACAGTTCATCAATATGGAACTGTTTTCTTTTGTATTACTCGTCCATTATTTGATTTCAGTTATTGCAATATAACCTATCCTTTCATAGCTCTAAGAGTGTGAGGAAAGTCAGAAGGATCTATTGTTCCTATTTGCAGAGAAATGCCTGGGGCTGGGGGAAGGGCTTTTAAGCCCTCTTTTTGGGTGCCCAGGGGGCAATCGTCTTCTCCTGCACTCCTTTATGTATGTAATTCCACAACTGACACACCTACTTCTCCTCCTCAAGCCCGCAGGGAAACTGAGGAGCCATAAGGAAGGGAGAAAAGTTCTTAAGGGGTTTTCTTCTTTTTCACTGGCTCAGAAAAATCCTCTTCACTTCTGACACTGCAGAGATGCCCAATGATTGTTTATTTTCATTGAAAGCGTCATCCAGGCATTCAGTGAACTGTTGTTTTAACATGTAGTTTATAAGGCTCTTACATGATGGCTTTTTATTTTGTCCTGGTCTCACCACATGCTGTTCATTCTGTTAAGTTTCACTGTTAGTTTTCAGCTATGGTTGCTGCCATGACCGTAGGCCTTCTCCACTGAAATAATTCACACTTCTAGTGGAATTAAGAGTGGAAAATCATGCCAATGTATCCCATTAGTTTATATTTACTATATCATAAACATAGAAAACAGACTATTTTACTTAGTACCAAATATCAGAGGTACATTTTCAAACTACTTAAAGGGATTAAATGGGGAACTCTCAATGGACCCCCAAAGCTTTGAAGATCTCACCCTAAGAAGATACATAATGACACTAGATTTTGTAATCAACTGATACTGACTTTTTTCCCCCCAGAAGTGAATGAATTAGAGAAAAGAATATTCCAGTGATGATTTGTATCAATACCATATTCATAGCTGTTCTAATATCCAAAATTTAACCTAAGCTGATGTATACAATGTGCTTTTACAGTTCTAAAAGGCCAGTGGCCGTAAGAGAAAATCTATTGGATTGGATGCAAGAGCAAAACTTAGCCAGCACAGTTTGATATTTCTATGCAAAATTTTAATGCATTACAGCCCAAATCAGGAAACATGAATGAACCATGTTTCCCTATTTCCTGTTCCAAATGTAAAGTTACACCATAGACACATGAGTATGTTACAGTTCTATAATGCCAAAGTGAAAAATGTCTTCCAATCAGTAAAATCTAGGGTTTGGGGTTTTTTTAATTATTCCTTGGCTGTAGCCTGTTGCTGATGCTTTTACAAATAAGCCTATTAGATTCAAGCTGTAATCGCATAAGTTGGATCACACCATTTGCCTGGTCACCTTTTGATTACGTTAATAGAAATAATTAAGATTGCCATTTCTATCTTTTCTTTTTTTTTTTTTTAAAGTAAAGAATTAATGAGTTTCTGTCCACTTAATGTAGTATGAAACTTAAAATGTCTAAAAAAGGCTCAAAATTCACTCACTTATGTTGCTAGTCTTTGAATGACTGTCAGACAGAATTGTACTAGAAGATCCAAAGAAAAAACTATTGAAGTCTAAGTAATTCTGATGTTAATATTTTAAAATACTCAGTGTCAGCAGTGTGCTAAATGTCTGCATAATTTTCATAGTCTAGAATTTTCTTAACTGAGAAACAAATCAAAATATATCTCTGTACAGTAAGCTAAAGTTGGATTGCAACTTTCCAGATTTGCTGAGAGCTTCTGAAGATATCTGATCTCTTATTTTGACAAGTTTTCAGTAAAATCAGTATTTGATTCTAACATGTTTAAATTTCACTGCTGTAAAGCAAACCTCCTTAATGAAGTGGAATGCATCACTTCCTGGATGGGGCAGTCACTAACATCAGTCTTCTGAGAAATGATAGCTTAATTTGAATAAGTCTCTGCTTATACTCAAAGCCTGGTAATTTAATACAAATTGAGTAACAAGTAAACAAGCATGGGGCTGTGTTTAAACTGGTTTCTTGAATTAAAGCCATTGGAAATGGTAATCAGCACAGATTTTACTATATGTGAAATAATTTAAAGTGTTTTCTATGATGTATTACATACTTAATTCTGCTCTCCTTCACACTGATCACAAACTTGAAAGGCAACAGCCAGTTTTCTTTAAATAAGAAATTCTGTGTAAAAGGGATTTTTCTGACCAAAATGTATAAGGAAGACAAGAGAATTTCAAAACTGAAGCTATGCATGTGTAAGTCTAATTTATGTGTTCAAAGCCTGGTCTTTAACTCACCTGTACAAGTTGGACACTTCTGAAGGGCACATATTCAACAACAGTCATCTATATCATTATCCATCACTTAATCTAGGCCTTCTAAGATGAATACAAGGCTGTACAACCTCAGAGAAATTGGGGGCCACACGTCACACTGGTCGTGGGCCCTGGACCACACACCACCCAGGCTACATGCCACGGGGCCTTACTGTGCAAAGCTATGCACCCCCTCTTCTTTCAACCACCACTGGACAAGCCGTTTGTTGCCACTACTATGTGGACAGCCCCCACCCCAACCCACTGCAGGCATGCAAGTAGCATGAACCATCCTGTTGTTTCCACCACACAGGTGAGCCTCTAGCTGCTGCTGCTGCTGAGCAAGACTGCAAGTGTGGCATGCACAGCAGGCTTACCAGGCCACTCTGGCCATGCTTCCCTGTCCCAGAAATTTCAGCTGCCACCCCAGCAACAGGAGCAATAGGAAGAGCGGCAGCCCAGCAGGAACCTGCAGGCTGCAATTTAAAACCTCCGTGGGCTGGATGCAGCTGGCAAACTGCCAGTCAGACAGCTCAGAATAGCTTGTCCTAAAGGTCAGCATCCCTAGTTCCACAAAACTCTTGTGTTTGCTTCAGACCATACACATCCAGCAAAGCAGGGCAGTCCAACTTCCAAGTGGTGTCTCCCACCACCACCAACTGCTGCATGGAGTCCCCTTATGTGGACACCCCCTGACTCCTGCACCATGTGCCTGTGCAGCCAAGACTCCATGCCCCATGCCTTACACTGCATTGCTCGACTCCCTGGGGTATGGCCAGGAAGCAAGAAGGAGCCCAAAGACCAGTTGGAGCTGCTGAGGTGATAAGGAGAGTGGTGGGAAGAGCAGGGGCTGCAGCTTAAACCCTTGAAGGCAGCATGTGGGTCCAGTTGCACACTCTGCAACAAGGCATTTTAGCTTTTAAGTCAATTAAAGTCAACAGGATGTAAATATTTACTTGAAGCTAAGCAAACACTTGCATGGTTTCCTAAATAGGGAACTAAGAACCCTGTGAGTCAGGTACCAAAAAGGGACACAGAGCAGGAGCTTCAGTGCACGTTTTTGAAACTTGTGCCCTGGAACAGAATAAAATCCAAGTGGAAGCGTTAGCTATAGATTGAGGACTATTGCTCTGTAAAAGAGAGCACCAAAATCATTAAATGTAAGTGTTCTTTCCTTCCTGACATGCAATACGTTTGAAAGAAGTAGGAAAAAGATAAACAGAGCAGTAAGTGGTTTGACATCTGAAGTTTTTCCCGGTACTAACTTAGTTTTGCCGCCTCAATTTCTTACAGTAAGGATATTTTGCACAGAACAGAATAACTCAATAGATAACTACATTTTGCACATAGTCCACATTTAATTTCACTGCTAGATGGGTTAACCAAGTTTGTTCTCCAGTAAATATTTGGACATTACAATACTCAGTAAGACAAGATCACATATAGTTAACTGTAAACAAGTATAAAAAGTAAAACTCCCATTAACTTAGATCAATTTAGCTAATCCTAGTTGCTTTCCACTGCTCAGAAAAATTTAAGTCATTTCAATGAAGTTTCTTGTAAGTTACTTTATTATATTCCTTTAAATAGTTTTTTTTTTAAATCCACAACATCTAAATAAATCCTTATTAAATATTCCACAACATTTAATAAACCCTTGCTATGCTGTAACACTGAGCTACAGGGAACGGTACAGATGTGGGGAGCCAGAGCCAGACTGACCCTTTAGTGGGCCCTAGGCAAACAAACTTGTAAGCCCCTACTTTTTTCACTCAGTAATTATAATAGTAAAATAAGCACAGCAGGGCCCCTTCTTCACTTAGGCCCTAGGCATGTGCCTAGTTTGCCTATGCATTAATCCAGCCCTGCAGGGGCCTCTATTTCAAGGTTATGGCTCACATTGGGGTCTGATGAACAAATGATGGCTAAAATGAGTTAATACATCATTTCAGAGGAAACTAGTACAATCCTGGAGGGGAAGCTCAACCAGACAGAGTATCATTGTAGGACACACCAGAAGAAACCAGGAAAAGAAGCTTTACTTGGGATAAACCTGAGGAAGGGCCACATATCAAGATTTAGGATTTGGAAATGAATGGCAAGACGTGTGAGAAAACAGTATGTTTAACTTGACAGTGGATTATTTAACAAAGCAGCCCTGCAGAAGGAACCATATAAGTCTTATGGAATGTGAGTTGGGCAGCCAGGTGGGAAAAATTGGCTCTGTTACATGCTCATGTTTTATTAAGAAGGATGTCTAACTCTTTGGAGTGATCTGCTTATCTTTTCAGCCTAAGGATAAAAAAAAAGTGATTTTTTTTCTTTATAGTGAAATCAGTTTTCACAGTGAACTACTGTATTTACTCAAAAACTTACCCAAGACAAGATTTTTTTCCCCCATTCAACACAGAGATAAGCCCCCCAATCTTAGATTTGAGTACAAGCAGGGAGGCAGGAGTGGGAGGCAGGTGCTGTGGCTGTAACTCCAGGCCTGACCTGGGTTTGGGGTTGTAGCTGGAACAGCTGCTGTTGCCTTCCCCAACCTGCCCCTCCACACTTTGCCTGCTGCCCTTGCCCCATGCCTCTCACCCTGCCCGACTCACTATCTTCCTTGTCCACTGCTTACCCTCTGTTGTGACTCCAGCTCTGGTCGCACTTTGACTGCTACCCATAGCAGCAGTGGCAGCAGGTCTGAAGGCTAGAGTTGCCACAGCCTCAGGTACTGCTGACCAGCTGAATAGGGGACAGAGCAACAATGGCTGGAATGAGGCTGGAGCTGGAGCCATGAAGGAGAGTAAGCAGCAGTGGCTGGGGAGGGCAGGAAGGGGAAAAGTGGAGCAGGCAGGTGCCAGGTGATGGGGGAAAGGCACCAGGGGGCACAGGCATGGGCAGGCAAGCAGTAGGACAGGCAGAAAACTGTAGCAAATCTGTACAATTTTCCATGTATAGAATCTAATTCTTGGGGGTGGGGGCATCTTAAAATTTGAAGTCACCTTGGATTTGGGTAAACACAGTAGGGCTGTGCGAAACAGCACTGTTTCATTTTGACTTCTGCTTCACCAGGACAATGTTTTGTTTCATTTCAAAAGCACTATTCCATTTTGTTTCACTGTTCCAACGCTTTTTTGATGTTTTGCCCATAAGCTATAATGGGGAAGCATGAAACTGCCTATAACTTTGTCATTTCTTGCCTGATTTAGATGAAACTTGCATGGATGGTAGCCCCTTCTGAGGCCATGAAGGGGCCTACCATGAAGCCTACCATGTTTCAAGGAGATGGGTGCATGGGTTTCTGGGACACTGCATCTTAAACTGTTCAGAGCAAAACTTGTTTCACTTATAACTGTGAAGACACAGAGAAAGCTCAGTTCAAACAATGCTTTTTATGCCATTTTTCCATCCCTCCCCTAGAGCACTGGGATTGGAAGGGACCTTAGGGAAGGAGCACAGTCACTGGCCAGCTACAGTCAATGTCGGAGTGGTCCTTCCTCCCCTCTTCCCCCTCCCCCTCCTTGGTTTCTCTTTAGCTGCAAGCAAGCCCAGCTTCAAAACTCAAAACATTTTGAAACGTTTCAACTGCCCTCATTTTGTTTCAAGGCTGCTTTGAAGCCTTTTGTTTCATTTCAAATTTTGCTGTTTCGAGCTCGAAACAAGTCGAAACAGCGTTGAAATGAAACAGCTGGCAAAATTTCATGCAGCCCTAGTTTACAATACAGAGTTGCCCTGGGGCAACTCTGCATAAGCCATTTTCTTCCTGCCAACTGGCAAAGCAGAGGGCAATAAACCACAGAATGATGTGGTTTTATAATCCTGGCCAGTGACAGCTCTTTGAGAATTGCTCTTATGTTTTGCAAGGCAGCAGGTCTGGAGCTGTTCTAACTGCTAAAATGGCTCCTTGAAGTATCCAAGAATGGAGAAAGGGTAATAAGGTAGCAAAAAGAGCCATCTCTGCTGGCCTTCCTCAGATGGCCAAGTCCTGCTATGATACATCTAAGGATCTGGCTACATGTGTTTTTGTGATATGCAAGGTGTGATCCCAAATCACACAAGCTTAACACTACTGCAATAGCATTGACTTTAATGGTTATCCCGATCAGCAGCATATGAGAAAGAAGCTTTACTCCCAGGGCCTTCATTAAACAGTAAAGTAATCTAATTCTTGTTCAGTATTATTTTTAGACAGAAAGAATATAAAATAATAACTACAAAGGGCTACAGAATTGATAACCACAGAAACATTCCTAAGAAAAAGAACTCTGAGTGAGAAAGAGAGAGATTTTCTGACATCTGAAGGTTCCTGGCATATAATCCAATACATCATGTGAGCAGCTTCCTCCCACCACCATCTAGAAGCATAATATCTACCTTCTGCACAGTTTGATCAACTATTGGACAAAAGAAGGTCACAAGCAGTTACACAAAATAAAGCTCATATTACTTGATGCAAGTTCATTTATTCATCAAACTATGAACCCTTTTCAATTTCCAAGGGAAAACTGTTACTACTGGTTCTGTACCGTAGTCCAGTTTCCCTCAAGCCATATCTTTCAGGATTTTCTCAGTTTGATGCGTCTTTCTGATCTATCCGTGCTGTCTACATTTCTCTGAAATTCTGAAGATTTAGAGAAACAATTTGCAACAGTATCACATTATTTACCTAGATATTCATAACCATCTATTTCAAAAATTGCATTAAATTTTGTGTATATAAAGCTAATAGTTAAAGAACATCATGTCACTACTGAATGGATGCATAAGTAAACAATACTATCTAGGCCACAAAAAAGAAAACTGAAAAGGGGGGCATCAGCTCCTACATTATTGCATATGTATTTTGGATATCAAGTTTAAAAGTTTATCCCATTTGAATTTGGATAATATATTATATAATCTTTTACCTTTTATTTGCTAATATCTGCAGGACCCAGATTGAGAATTTTTAGACCCTCTGTCCTGTTCATCTCCTTCAACATTTCCTCACTTCTTCTGCACTTCTTCAATAGAAAAGAACTTCTGTCTTCCATTTGTAAGTCTGGCTCCAGACATGGCCTCTCTATGCAGGTGATGTGCAAATCTGCTATCTGATTACCTATTCTCAGTCCTCTCTCACATTTCCAGGTATAGCTAAGTATCCCATTTCCATCTCAAAGATTATAAAACTAATTTTGAAAACATGGACAAGCAAAGTCCTTACCCAAAAATGCTTATATAAGGGGAACATATCATGAAAAAAGCAATTATGATGCACACATATTAAGTAAATGTGTATTATCCATTATTCATAGTACATAACAAAATATGTGAAAGTTGTATAGGCATAGGACTGGCTATCAGAGTTTCTGAGTGGAAAATGACACAAAATGGTCAAATGATGCACGTATAAGTAAAATTATCAAAATAGCAACCAGCACATACTTTGTGAGCTTTTATTTCACATCATTATGCTACTCATGCACAGGGCACTTCAACATGCACTATTAATGTACCTGAATAAACTCCAGCACAGTTTACACTGGAGTAAGCTGCTTCCCAGGCACACTGTCTTCATGTGTGCCTGGGACTGAAGCAATTTGAGCCAAGGAGGAGCAGCCCTGGGCTGACAGCCCCATGTTCTTGGTGGTAGCATTGGGTAGTGGAGGGACTGGCTGAGGCATGAGGGTACTACAAATACAAGGCTAGGAGACAGGTAGCCTCTGTACAGTAGCATCCTCATTCCACAGCCAGCCCCAGCAACAATCTGCGCAAGTGTCTGAGCACACATAATTACTCCACTGCAAGATAGTACTTGTCCTGAACAGTACTTTCCTACAGTGGAAAGTTAATTAATTTAGTGTACTTTAGTGTACCACAATACAGGCATATATGTAGACTCAGACACTTTACTGCAGATCTAATTAGTCAACTGCAGTAAAGCACATGTGTAAAAGCACCCACCGGGTACATCCAGATGAGCGCGCACGTGCCTCTTGCCCCTTTGAGATGGGGCAAGACACACGAGTGGGAACGAAAAAATGTTCCCCACGTTACAAACTTGCAGTGTGGGGAGAAAATTAGATTTGAGGGATCTAAAAAAAATGAAATTTAAAAAAGCTGGGCAGGGTACAGTCCCAAACCATGCCCTGAAGCAGCCAGAGGCTGGGACCTCCACAGAGATGCTCTGGCAGCCAGAGCATCTCTATGGTTGGCCCCTCACCCTGGTGCTGAAACATGGCCTGCCAGACAGCTCCAGCACCAGGGCTCCAGTGCCATAAGTAAAGGGTCGGGGGGCTGGAGGAGGGGAACCATTGGGGGGACCCCTGCTGACTCCCCTAGCCCCCCTGACCCCTCATCTGCCCAGCCCCCCCCCCCCCTGCCCCCCTGACCCTCCTGATCACTTCCCTGCCTGGCCTTACATCCTGCCCACCACCAACTCCAGCATCACTTTCCTGCCCAGCCCCACCCCCACCTGCTCCCTGACCCCCCAAACCCTGCCCAACCGAGCACCATACTGCCTGGCCCCCCAATCCCTGCCCCCCACCCCAGCATCCCCATATTTCTCCCTCCAGCACTTACCGGCAGTTGTAGCTGCCATCTGGATCACTTGGGCCCTGCCCACACAGCATGGGGCAGAGGGACAGCCCCAGCAGTTCCAATCCAGGCCCTCTTGTCCCCCACTGCCCTGTGCTACCCAGAGGGGCTCTGCCAGGAGGCACCAGAGCACCCTAGAAGCAGGGCTGGAGGAAGTAGAGGCTTTTTTTTCTGTTTTTTTTCTTTAAAGTGATGGTGCCTGGGGTTGGGGGGTAGCCATGGGGACTGAGGGTGCTGCAACAGCTGGAGGATGATGGGGCCAGGTGGGGCAGCAATCAGGGGCTGGGATGGGGCATGTGGGCCTTGTGGGGGAGTGGTAGCCCCTGCTAGAGCCATTTGGCCCCTGTTGGGTGGCCGTAACCCTTGTTGTGGGGCCATAGCCCCTGTGGGAGGGCAGAAAAATGTATATTCATGAATTCATGCAACATGTATTTAGAGTTCACTTTATTATTATAATAACAGGCATGCTTTAACACTATAGATATAATCAATAAAACATTGTCCAACTCATTGCTGTCTCTGTGTGTGTGTCTCTCTCTCTTTATAGCTGTCTTGTGTTTTCCTTGTGGAGGAACATGGATTTTGGGGTATTTTACAGAGTGACTTCGGGATTTTTTTTTAATCAGGGATTTTTCAGTTTTCCAACAGGGAACACCAGAACTCCTGCTAGGGACACCAGTGGTAGGACCCTGCCTGCTCAGATCTGGCACCTTGGACCCAGCTGGCTGTGGCTGACCTCCTGGCCAAATGGGGCTAGGAGGACATGCTTGGACAGTTCAAAGCAGGTCACCACATCTGGCACATCTGGGCAATAGCTGCCCAGATGGCTGGGCAGGAGCACACGTGGCAATAGTGCTGCACAGAGGCTAACTCTGCAGCCACAGCCCACTGGCATCTGGCCCAGAGGGGCAGATGCCTCTACTGGCTGTGCAGTCCCCATCCAGGTCTGGCAGGTCCACAGCAGGTGACAGCCAGGCAGCAGCCCCCACTGCCAGACTGCTGCAGTGGGTAGAGGGTCCAGGGAACTCTCAGGGTGGCTTCAGCAGTGCAGCTGGCACAAGGGGTAGTGTCCGCAGGTACCAATTGGCTGGGCCCCAGAGTCTTCTGAGAGCTAGTAGCCCTGAGCTACTTGCCAGAGCAGCTTTTTATACTTCTGGGGACAGGACAGGGCAGCTTTTTATACTGCTGGAGCAGCACAGGTGCTGGCCCCAGGCTCTAGCACCTGCTGGCTGCAGATCCGGGAGGAGCCAGGCAGGATTATTTTGCCCCAAGTGTCACGATTTGCTCCACAGCAAAGTGCATGTCCGAGCATGAGCACTGTAACAAAAAGCCCCGGCTCAAATTTGCACTTCTATTTGAGCTGCTGCAAGTGCATGCGCTTGCATGCATGGACGCGCCCACTGTGTACAAATCAATTCTTATGTCGGACTGCTTTGCCTTCATTTTGCATTACTAGAAATAGACTTCAAACTTCTGGGCACCAAACTATTTATTTTCTTTAATTATGCAATGAGCTATGTTTATGTTTATTATTTGAATATTAATAATTTCCTTACTTCTCTCTTTCCCTTTAGATGACAAGACATGCATGATACAGCCGTTAAGGGGAATTAATGATCAAACCATCCCAGCCATCCAATTCTAATTTAGGACTGTCAAGGGTCCTCCACGCAAATAGATTTCTGTCAGCTGTCACATCCATGGGGACAGAAGCAGGTCTGGAATACCAGTTTCCTCTGAGACTTGCCCTACACCCTTCCATTTATACTCAATCACTTGTTCACTGTTTAAAGTAACATCATAATGTGATCCTTAGCACCACATCTATAAACTGTCTGCTTAAACAGAACATGTATGATGGCTGAGTTGACAGATTTCAAATTTCCACACTTTTTAAACTCTTTAAAAACCAAACAGTATAATAAACAGACATTTTCCAGAGACGTAGAGGCGGCCCATTCCCTCAAACGGTTTTGCATTTGAAATAACTCAGTGCACCAGCAACTATATATAAATATTTCATTTTGCTCTTAGAAATGGAACACAAACCCTGCTGTGAAATAGCTGAGAGTTGGAAGATTCTTTTCTGTGGGCATGTCTACACATGCATTTACTACAGAGTGGGTTTACTCTAGAGGCATCTACATGCGCAGGGATGTGGGAGAAGATCTGCTGCTCCTGGCAGCAGCCGACTCCCACCCCCATCAGCCTTGCACTATCCCCCTGCAGCAGCCAGGGAGTGTTCTAGGCTCCCCTGGGGTGCTAACCCACGGGCAGGCAGGGAGCATGGCACCAGAATACGGGGGCTAAAAGATTTCTCCCTACCCTTGAGAGATGCCTGCTGCCAGGGCGGGCTTCACCACAAGAGCCCAGGCAAGGAAAATGTCCTCTTGCCTTGGCAGCAGGAAGCTCCTGGCCCTCACCCCCCAAATCAAGGACAATGAAAAGTCCTTTTTCAGATATGTGGGGAGCTGGAGGAAAAGCAAGGGCAACACTGGACCCCTGCTGAACCAGATGGGACAGCTGACAAGTGACACCCAGAAAAAAGCCAACCTATTATGTGGGTACTTTGTGTTGGTCCCATGGGATGCCCATGCCCACCACAGGACAGGGAGGTCCAGGTGAGGGAGATCCCTGCCCTCCATTAATGCTGACCTCGTGAAGGAACACCTTGAGAGGCTGGATACCTTCAAGTCAGCCGGCCCTGACAATCTACACCCCAGGGTACTCAAGGAGCTGGCAAGCATCATAGCCCAGTCTCTGGCACAGATCTTTGAAAACTCCTGGAACTCTGGTCTAGTGCCCGAAGTCTGTAAGAAAGCCAATGGGGTGCCGATCTTCAAGAAAGGGAGGAAAGTGGATTCGGCTAACTACAGGCCCATCAGCCTGACTTCTATCCCAAGGAAGGTCTTAGAAAAGTTTATTAAAGAGGCCATCCTTAATGGACTGGCCGATGCCAACATCCTGAGGGATAGCCAGCACAGATTTGTTGCAGGTAGGTCTTGCTTGACCACTCTCATTTCCTTTTACAACCAGGTGACCTATATCACCTGAACAAGGGAGAAGAGATTGATGTCATATAACTTGACTTCAAAAAAGCTTTTGATCTGGTATCCTATGATCACCTCTTGGCAAAATTGGACAATGGTAGCCTTCAGTCCACCATGATCCACTGGCTAGGAAATTGGCTCCATGGTCAGACCCAGAGGGTGGTAATTGACGGAAGTCAATCGTCATGGTGCCCTGTGACCAGTGGGATCCCCCAAGGCTTTGTTCTTGGACCCATATTGTTCAACATCTTCATTAATGATCTGGTCATTGGAGCCAGAAGCGGACTGGCCAAGTTCACTGATGACACCAAACTCTGGGGCAAAGCATCCACACCCAAAGACAGGAGGGCGATCCAGGCTGACCTGGACAGGCTCAGCAAATGGGTGGATGAGAACCTGTTGGTGTTTAACACTGAAAAATGCAAGGTTCTCCACCTTGGGAGGAAAAACCTGCAGCATCCTTATAG